>NC_029776.3:41821192-41823209 GCF_000817695.3 Arachis duranensis | reverse complement strand
TTGACATCCATTATTCAAGTGTCTCCAATGACTCAACTACTAGGCCAAGTGAGGGGATACTACTCCATATCTAAAGTTGGCATTTTCTCAAACACTTGGAGAGCGAGAATGAAAGACATAGTAAAATTGAGAGGAAATTTAGAATCAAAGTAATTCAACACAAGAAATCAACAAGAATCAACAATGAACAACAATGAAAATGAGATTTTCAATGAATTAATAGAATCCAAAACAACAAAGTTAAACCTAAGATCTATAAGAATTGAACAATTACAAACACTAATTGAGATTAGAGAAGAGGATCTACAACATGAACAAAGTAAATTGAGAGTTGCAATGGATCTCACCAAGGAATGGTTGAGAATTGAGAAAATGAAGATGAATCCTAGAGAGAAGTTGGAGTTTCTCTCTCTTACAAATGTAACTAACTCAAAATATCTACCTAAGGATCTAAAATTAGTCTATGGATGTGAATGTGTGTCAATCCCCTTCAATCCTTGGCTCTTATATGCATTTTGGCGCCAAAGTTGGTTGCTGAAACCTTCCAAAATCGCCAGGCACGTGTGATGACAAGTCATCATATACCCATTTTTCAAGCTAATTTCACTTGTTTTGTTAGCATTTATGCACTTTCTTGTATCCTAAGTAAGTGATTTGGAGTGAAAATGCATAACTTCTCTAAATCAAGCAACCACCATGAAATTAATGTTAAATCATGAGGTTTAAGCTAATTTTAATTGAATTTTTATTGATTTATAAGCCTCTTGAATTTAGTGATACTTGGAGTGGTTGTTTTGGTTTATTGTAGGTGAAGAAAAGAAAAGAAAAGGAAAAGCGTGGCCTAAGAAGTGTAGCCCAAGGAAAGGAAAGTGTGGTCAAAGCCCAAGGAAGTGTGCCGCATGCAAAAGGGGGAGGCAACATTGCCATCCACAAGGGCAGACTGCCCTCTAGGAGGGCAACATAAGGGAACCAAGAAGAGAAGGCAACCCTGCCCTGCCCACTCCAAGGGCAGAGCACAAAATGTGCCTTGGGACCAAGAGGAAGAGAACCTTGCCCTGCCCTCCACAAGGGCAGTATCGGGCTCACCAAGGAAAGAATTCAAAGGAAAAATGTCACCCATGCATGCCACAAGACTCGAACACGGACCAAGGAAGAAGCAAAGAACTAAGGTTGAGTGCCGTGCCAAGAAACCAAGGAAATTAATTGAAGGTGTGTCCCAGCCGTGTTTCGAACACGGGACAGCAAAGTGGAAACACTGCCCTGCCCTCCGCGAGGGTAGGGCAGCATTTTGTGTATGGCACGTTCCTGGCAGCATCTGGCGCACCATGGCACGTTCCTGGCAGCATCTGGCGCACTAAGCTCAATCCTGGCAGCACTAAAATTTCCTGCCCTGCCCTCCGCGAGGGCAGGGCAGCATCCTATGCACCAAGGAAATTTCTGGCGCACCAACTCCTGATTCTGGCGTACCAACTTTTCCTGCCCTGCCCTTGGCGCGGGCAGGGCAGCATTTCATGCACCAAGGCCGCACCAACCGCACCAAGGCCGCACCAGCTTGCACCACGCCGCACCAATCATCTGCACCATGCACCAATTTTCTGCCCTGCCCTCCACAAGGGCAGGGCAGCCTCCTGGGAGTCATAATTTTGGGCCGAAAAATTCAATTAAAAATCCATTTTAATTCATTTCTTCACCAAATCAAAAGCCCATCCAAATCCCAAAATCCAAGGATAGAAAGTGTATAAATAGAAGCTAGTTTGATGTAATTAGGACCTTTTACCACTTACCTTTACTTTTACTTTGAACTTTTGAACATTTACCTTTGGCTTAGCCTTTGAATTGGCACTTTCTTTGAGCTTTGAATTTCTTGTAATTGTTCTTGAGAGACTTGACCGAGAGCTTAGAGGATTAAGGGAGAATTGACTGATCTCCTTCCTCATTCTTACTCGGGCAATTCTACTCTTCTGTTTCTGAGTTTTGGGTGTGAGAAATTGAGGAAATTCTGTCTCAATTCCCATTC
>NC_029776.3:41819716-41820739 GCF_000817695.3 Arachis duranensis | reverse complement strand
CTCAACCAAAACTTGATTCGCTTGACTAAATCACCCACTAAACTAAAATTGCTCAATCCTTCAATCCCTGTGGGATCGACCTCACTCATGTGAGTTATTATTACTTGATGCGACCCGGTACACTTGCCGGTTAGATCTATGTGTTTGGAAAATTCGTTTTCCGCAAAAAAACACCATCAAGTTTTTGGCGCCGTTGCCGGGGATTGAAATAGATTGACAATGATTAAGTGAAGTGGAGGTCTAGATTAAGCACTTTTTCTTTTCTGTTATTCTAATTCTTACTAACACACTAACTGTTTGAATTTTTGCTTAAACTAACTAAACCTTCATTCTAGGTATAGAGTGAAGTTTCATTGGCTTTCTGGGTCTGTGTGTTTATTGTTGTGTGTTTGTATGTCAGGTATAGGAAGATCTTCCCCTATCATCTCTGAAATTGATCAAAGAACTCTTCGGAGAATAAGAAGAGCTGAAAGAGGGAAGAACATTATTGGAGAAGAAGAATCTGAGGATGAATTCCAAGAGATGGAAGGAGATACCAATCAACCAGGAGAAGGAGCCAACAATAATCAACAACAGAGAAGAGTCTTGGCTTCATACACATTTGCAAATGCTAGGCATTGTGGGAGTAGCATTCTTCCTCCCAATGTCAATGCAAACAATTTTAAACTAAAGCCACAACTCATCACTCTGGTTCAAAACAATTGTTCTTTTGGAGGAGGGCCTTTGGAGGATCCTAATCAACATTTGTCTACTTTCTTGAGAATCTGTGACACAGTGAAAACAAATGGTGTACCTCCTGATAGCTACAAGTTGCTGCTCTTCCCATTCTCTCTCAGAGACAAAGCCACTCAATGACTAGAGACCTTTCCAAAAGAAAGCATCAACACTTGGGATGACTTGGTGAGCAAGTTTCTTGCTAAATTTTATCCTCCTCAAAGAATCCTAAGGTTGAAAACTGAGGTTCAAACGTTCACTCAATTGGAGGCCGAGAACTTATATGAAGCATGGGAAAGATATAAGGCT
>NC_029776.3:41814271-41817831 GCF_000817695.3 Arachis duranensis | reverse complement strand
AAAGTCTTCCCAGAATTACAAAGGGATGAAGAAACAAGCAAAATGAGTAATGATCTCCTTCCAGAGCAATCAACTGACAAGGAAGTAGAATAGAAAAACAAACAGATGCAAGAAGAAAAAGGGATTCAAAAGGAACCAACAGAAGCAGGGGTGATAAGTAAGAAGGAAGGTATTACAACCCAAGTAACTGTCAAGAAAGAAAGATCAACAAGAAAGAAAAAGATGAAGAGCAAGAAAAAGGCTCACAAAGGGTGGAAGAACAAGAAAATCCCAACTGAAGGGTTTTCTAAAGGTGATAAGGTGCAACTAGTATATCAACAGCATGGAGCAGAAGATTATTACACTGTCAACCAAATTCTTTCTCTTGAGCATATGGAAATTGAGCATCAAAGCACACAGAGAAAGCTGACAGTGAGAGGTGACAAGTTGAGACATCACCAACATCAACCACCCTAAAGGGAGTTCAATGTCAAGCTAATGACAATAAAAGAGTGCTTCATGGGAGGCAACCCATGGTTTAAGATTTCTGTCTTCTCTTTTATTTAATAAGCTATGATTCTTCTAAATATGGTTTTGAATTTTCATGCCTGGTAAATGCACACATCGTTTTGAAGCACATGGCAAACTTCTAAGTTTGGTGTACCTTAAGGCACACCCAAGTTCATTGTTCAAAGAAGAGGATTGTCTTTTAGAGCATATGCATAAGTCTTCTGATAAAGCATGTGACCAAACACTAAGTTTGGTGTCTGCATGTGCAACAATGTTCAGAGGATCATTTTCCAATCATGGACTCAAACCCATACAGATAAGGGATCATACATCAATTTTTTAAAAATGCATCAATTGTGAGAACGGTTTGCATTGTTAAGCCATCTCCTCAATAAAAGATAAGTTTGGTGTTCACCAACTTTTAACATTTTATTTAGGGACACAATTGATCACAAAAAAATTTTTTTCAACTATTAAGCAAACCAGAACAATTTATTTTATTCTTGCAAATAAATTGCCAACGATTATATTTATGATCTAAGGCTGATTGCTTTGATTTATGCAGGAGAAGAAGGTTAAGACAAACACAAGGAGGGGCCACGGCTAAGAGAAGCTATGTTAGGATGGTCACATGTGCCTAGAAGAATGTGCTCATGGGGAAGCAGAATTTGTATGCATGCATGCATCATTGAACGCCTAAATGCATGCAGCCAATGGGAGGAGGATCCTCGTCAAGCCTCAACCATGCATGCAAGCCGTCCATCTCATGCATTCCTTGAATGAGCAAACCAATCTTAACCCTTCATGAGCACCAACGAGCCTCTCTCTCTCTCATTATGGTTTTGTTGGAAGGCTTGAAGAATTCACCTATAAGTAGCCGTTGGCACCAACACGGTATACACATTTTCATTCAAGCCACTTTCATATGAAAACCACACTCTCTTCCACTTCCAAAATCAACATAATTCCCTCACCTCACACATCAAAACCGAACCAAAACTCTTCCCAAACACAACACATATTTCTTCTACTCTCACTTCCTCTTTCTTTTCATTTCAATTTCAATGGCCTCCTCAAGCTCAAAAAGAAGACCGGGAAAAGAACCTATGGTAACCGAACCTCCATCATTTGATGCAAGAAAGTTTAGATCCCAATTCCATGAAGGGAGATATCATAGGTTCATGGAGGCAAAGAATGTCATCTATGAGAAAGGCCTTGATTTAAGGGAAGGAGAATACCCCATCATGAGGCAAATTACTAGAGAAAGAAGGTGGGAACTCTTGTGTGCTCCTCTAACTGATATCAGTGCAGTAATGATCAGGGAGTTCTATGCAAATGCTGCAAAAGAAAACAAAAATAGTACTCCCTACACAAGCTATGTCAGAGGAGTTGAAGTGAGCTTCAGTCCAACACCCATCACTAGAGCTCTAAAGTTGAGAACCATAACTTATGCAAAGCCTAGTTATGAGGCTAGATTGCAAATGGAAAATAATCCTGATGAGATTCTGCAGGGGTTATGCATGGAAAATACAGATTGGGAAAGAGATTCAAAGGGAATTCCAAGTCACATAAGGAGGATAAATCTTACTCCTGTGGCTAAGGGATGGTATGAAATAGTGAGGAGATCTATCCTTCCTACTGGAAACGCCTCTTGGGTCACAATCAAACGAGCACTCTTGACTTACTGCATCTTGCATGGAGATGAGATCAATCTTGCACAACTCATAGCCGACAGTATTCAAGAAATGGCCGATAGCACAAGTAAATCAAAAGGTCTTGGACATCCAAGCACCATTCAAAGGCTATGTGACAGAGCTAACGTAATCTTTGAAGATGAGGACACAACAAAAGTGAAGAAAGGGAAATGGATTACCAAGAAGAGCATGGAGGGAACAAATGAAGAAGAAGATCAAGAAGGGGTAGTAGCTCCTAGACAAAGGAGATCACAAAGAGAGGAAGGACGAAATCAAGCTTATGATGCCATAGATATGAGCCAATTGCAAAGATCAATTGAAGAACTATCTCAGCAACTCATGCAGGCTCAACAAGGCCAAAATCAGGAGGGCCAAGAGAAATATCTAGAGCCCCATCCTGAATTTATGGAGCAATTTTTGAAAGAAAAAGAGGAACGAGAAGCTTGGCAGCATCAAATGGAGGAGAAACAAGAGAGATGGCAACAACAAATGATGACTCAGCAGCAAGAATTTCAAGCACAAATCCTTGAAGGACAAAAAGAACAATACAAAGAATTCAAGGAATCATATGATAAGCTGTATTTTAGTCAAGCTAAAGCAGAGGAATATAGTCACAACCTGTATCAATGGAAGAATGTTCATCATACCCTGGGAGAAGTTAGACACGTACAAAGAATGGAGAATGATGAAAACATGCAAGCAAGGTTGGAGTACTTAACCCACAATCTGCCAACACTCAATCCTGAGATCAAGCCATTTGAACAATGCCCTGAAATTCTTAGCCAAGCAACAAGCAAAATCTCATCAATACACTGAGTCAACCTTTAAAAGATTGGAAGATTTTGGGCTCTCAGGACTCTTAGATTCTGTTTGGGGTAGAAGATGTCCTGGTGAAGAGATCCGAGATTATTCCAAGACAGGGAAGAGAAAGAAGAAGAAGGGAGAATCAAGCAGCAGCCATGACCATTAGAAGGTGGCAAAGTTCTTTCATATTTCTTCTTTCATGTCTCTAATAAGGAGATGCATGTCTGAAACATGATATGCCTCCATCAATTATTTCTTTTACTATATGCAATTTCTGTTCTTTGCCTTTCATTTTAATTAGTTAATAAATAGCTATAAAAATGCTAAATCTGCATAATGCTTGTTATCCATCACTTAGCTTTAAATATTGTTTTGTTTCCCATATGCTTAAATAAAAGAGTTTGGTTTGAATTGAAAAGTGAAATATCCAATGTTGCATAAGTATGAATGGAAGTTGGTGGTGGTATATGTGTTTGATTAAATGCATAACTCATGAAATAAATGTTGCATAATATCATTTTCATCCAATTGTGAGTTAGCTTGCTGTTACAAAGACTCTTATCAAGAATGAAA
>NC_029776.3:41812425-41814109 GCF_000817695.3 Arachis duranensis | reverse complement strand
TTGTAAGCCAAGAAAAGTTAGCAAGGGAGTGAGTAAAAAGTGAGCCTTACAACAGCAAGTTTAGCAAGCTTTTGAGGAAAGAAATATATTATGTAACAGGAATAATAACCTGAGTTGTCATTGTCTGCATAAATGCCCCGTAGATCAAGTTCTGCTATCTGCATAATAAGGATAGGTATTCTTTTCTTATTCATTTCAATTTCTCTTAGTTTTGATGCTTGCTTGGGGACAAGCAAGATTTAAGTTTGGTGTTGTGATGACAAGTCATCATATACCCATTTTTCAAGCTAATTTCACTTGTTTTGTTAGCATTGATGCACTTTCTTGTATCCTAAGTAAGTGATTTGGAGTGAAAATGCATAACTTCTCTAAATCAAGCAACCACCATGAAATTAATGTTAAATCATGAGGTTTAAGCTAATTTTAATTGAATTTTAATTGATTTATAAGCCTCTTGAATTTAGTGATACTTGGAGTGGTTGTTTTGGTTTATTATAGGTGAAGAAAAGAAAAGAAAAGGAAAAGCGTGGCCTAAGAAGTGTAGCCCAAGGAAAGGAAAGCATGGCCTAAGCAATAGGAAGCGTGCCGCATGCAAGGGGGAGGCAACATTGCCCTCCACAAGGGCAGACTGCCCTCTAGGAGAGCAACACAAGAGAACCAAACAAGGAAGGCAAATCTGCCCTGCCCACTACAAGAAACCAAGAAAAGAAGGCAACCCTGCCCTGCCCACTCCAAGGGCAGAGCACAAAATGTGCCTTGGGACCAAGAGGAAGAGAACCTTGCCCTGCCCTCCACAAGGGCAGTATCGGGCTCACCAAGGAAAGAATTCAAAGGAAAAATGTCACCAATGCATGCCACAAGATTCGAACAAGGAACCATGAGGAAGCTAGGACTTAAGGTTGATTGCCGTGCCAAGAAACCAAGGAAACCAAGAAGCCAAGAAAATTAAAAGAACGTGTGCCACAGCCGTGTTTCGAACACGGGACAGCAAAGTGGAAACACTGCCCTGCCCTCCGCGAGGGTAGGGCAGCATTTTGTGTATGGCGCACCAAGAAGCAAATCTGGCGCACCATGGCACGTTCCTGGCAGCATCTGGCGCACCATGGCACGTTCCTGGCAGCATCTGGCGCACCAAGCTCAATCCTGGCAGCACCAAAATTTCCTGCCCTGCCCTCTGCGAGGGCAGGGCAGCATCCTATGCACCAAGGAAATTTCTGGCGCACCAAATTTTGATTCTGGCGCACCAACTCCTGATTCTGGCGCACCAACCTTTCCTGCCCTGCCCTTGGCGCGGGCAGGGCAGCATTTCATGCACCAAGGCCGCACCAACCGCACCAAGGCCGCACCAGCTTGCACCACGCCGCACCAATCATCCGCACCATGCACCAATTTTCTGCCCTGCCCTCCACAAGGGCAGGGCAGCCTCCTGGGAGTCACAATTTTTGGCCGAAAAATTCAATTAAAAATCCATTTTAATTCATTTCTTCACCAAATCAAAAGCCCATCCAAATCCCAAAATCCAAGGATAGAAAGTGTATAAATAGAAGCTAGTTTGATGTAATTAGGACCTTTCCTTCAACCTTTAGCTTTGGCTTTTGAATTTTGCACTTTCTTTGAGCTTTGAATTTTTGTGACTTTCCTTGAGAGACTGAACCGAGATTTCAGAGAATTGGGGAGGAGAATT
>NC_029776.3:41797451-41812055 GCF_000817695.3 Arachis duranensis | reverse complement strand
GATCTACAACATGAACAAAGTAAATTGAGTGTTGTAATAGATCTCACCAAGGAATGGTTGAGAATTGAGAGAATGAAGATGAATTCTAGAGAGAAGTTGGAGTTTCTCTCTCTACAAATGTAACTAACTAAAAATATCTACCTAAGGATCTAAAATTAGTCTATGGATGTGAATGTGTGTCAATCCCCTTCAATCCTTGGCTCTTATATGCATTTTGGCACCAAAGTTGGTTGCTGAAACCTTCCAAAATCGCCAGGCACGTGTTGCAATAAAAGAATCACGTGCGGACCATGACGCGTGCGCGCACGGTACGCGTGCGCGTCCCTGGCTAATTCTGCGATGTGCGCGCGAGCACCTTGTGCGCGTACGCGTGCTTGGCCGAGATCAACTCTTTGGCTTTTTGTGCTTCTCTCCACTTGCATGCTTCCTTCCTTGCTTCCTTTGATCCATGCCTAGCCTATTTCAATCCTGGAATTACTAGCAAACATGCCTAGCCTATTTCAATCCTGGAATCACTAGCAAACACATCAAGGCATCTTATGGAATCAAAGAGGAACTAGAATTCATCAAAATAAGGCTTAAAAAGCATGTTTTTACACTTAAGCACAAATATGGGAGAGATAACAAAAGCATGCTAATTCATAGGCTAAATGTGAGAAAAGGTTATCAAAATACCCTAAATTTAGTACAAGATAAACCGTCAATTTGGGGTTTGTCACCCATCCCATCACCACCATCCATGGAAGAGCACCAACATCCATCAATCCAAGAGCAACATGATTCCACTGATACTATTGACATGGAACGAGAGAGAAGGGATCATCTTCGCGAATCCATACTTCATAAGGAGCTAGAGGAGGCACTAAAGGTGAAGGTAGTAGACATCCTTGAAGTTGACAGCGCGGTTGAAGAACTAGTGAAAGAAGACAACAAGGAGGATTTTGTGCTTGAAGGTGAAGAAATAGTTGAAAAGAAAATCATCGAGGACGAATACGATTGCATACTTAAATACCTGGATCAAGAAAGAAATCGATTACCTTTCTGACGTTCGGACATTCAAAGAAATCGATTGCATACTTAGGTTTTAGATGTAGTTTTTAGAGAGAGAGGTTCTCTCCTCTCTCTTAGGATTTAGGATTAGGATTATTTCTTCGTACCAGGTTCAATAATTTATGTTTCTCTTCTACTTTTATTTACTCTGATATTTTTATTTGTGTTTAATTGATGTTGCCCAATTGGCTGATGATATTGTCCATGTTCGAATTGACATTTTTATTTAATATAATTTGAGGTATTTCAGACTTATATGTTATGGATGCTTTGGCTCTATCCAAATTATTTTCATTCAAGTAGATTTTATTCCCTTTTGGCTTTGGTTGATTAATTGGTAACTCTTGAGTTATCAAACTCATTGTTGACTGAAAATTGGAATTCTTCAAGAATTAATTCGAGATCCAATAACTCTAACTTTTCCCAAGGAAAGACTGGGACTTGAGGATTCGAATTAATTCATTCACTTAACTTACCTTCATAGTTAGAGGTTAACAAAGTGGGAGAAAAATCCAATTCTCATCACAATTGATAAGGATAACTAGGATAGGACTTCCAGTTCTCATATCTTGCCAAGAGTTTATTTTATAGTTATTTATTTATTTTAATTGTCATTTGAATTACTTGTTATACTTCTTCCTTATTTCCAAAACCCCCAATTTTACCTTTTTCATAGCCAATAATAAGAACATACATCCCTGCAATTCCTTGAGAAGACGACCCGAGGTTTAAATACCTCGGTTATCAATTTATTTAGGGGTTTGTTACTTATGACAACCAAAATATTTGTACGAAGGGATTTCTGTTGGTTCAGAATCTATACTTACAACATGACTTTATAAAATTCTTTACTAGCAAAAATCTTAACGTCAGGCGTTTAACGCCAGCTTGCTACTTCTTTCTGGCATTAAATGTCAGTCTGGTGCTTCTTTCTGGCGTTTAACACCCAGAATGGTGCTAGACTGGGCGTTAAATGCCTATTATGCTACCCTTACTGGCGTTTAAATGCTAGTAAGGTCCTCCTTCAGGGTGTGCTGTGTTTAATGCTATTTTTATTTTCTTTAATTTTTGCTGTTGTTTTTGCGACTCCACATGATCATCAACTAGAAAAAGAAAATAACATAGATAAATAAAATTGGGGGTTGCCTCCCAATAAGCACTTCTTTAATGTCAATAGCTTGATAGTGAGCTCTCATGGAGCTTCACAGATGTTCAGAGCATGGTTGGGACCTCCCAACACCAAACTTAGAGTTTGAAAGTGGGGGTTCAACACCAAACTTAGACTTTGGTTGTGGCCTCTTTGACTCTGCATTGAGAGAAGCTTTTCATGCTTCCTCTCCATGGTTACAGAGAGAGATCCTTGAGTCTTAAACACAAGGTAGTCCTTATTCAGTTGAAGAATTAACTCTCCTCGGTCCACATCAATCACAGCTTTTGCTGTGGCTAGGAAGGGTCTTCCAAGGATGATGGATTCATCCTCATCCTTCCCAGTATCTAGGATTATGAAATCAGCAGGGATGTAAAGGCCTTTGACCTTTACTAGCACGTCCTATACCAATCCATAAGCCTTTTTCATGGATTTGTCTGCCATCTCTAATGAGAATTTTGCAGTTTGTACCTCCAAGATTCCCAATTTCTCCATTACAGAGAGTGGCATTAAGTTTATTCCTGACCCCAGGTCACGCAGAGCCTTCTCAAAGGTCATGGTGCCTATGGTACAGGGAATTAAGAATTTACCAGGATCCTATTTCTTTTGAGGTAATGTCTGCCTAACCAAGTCATTTAGTTCATTGGTGAGCAAGGGGGGTTCATCCACCCAAGTCTCATTACCAAATAACTTGGCATTCAGTTTCATGATTGCTCCAAAGTACTTAACAACTTGCTCTTCAGTAATATCCTCATCCTCTTCAGAGGATGAATATTCATCAGAGCTCATGAATGGCAGAAGAAAATTCAATGGAATCTCTATGGTCTCTTTATGAGCCTCAGATTCCCTTGGTTCCTCAAAGGGGGACTCTTTATTGGTCAGTGAACATCCCAGGAGGTCTTCCTCACTAGGAATCACTACCTTTTTACTCTCTCCAGGTTCGGCCATGTTACTCACAGTTTTGGCCTTGCGCTCTCTCTTGGGATACTCTTATGTATTGCTTGGGAGAGTACTAGGAGGAGTTTCAGTAATCCTTTTACTCAGCTGGCCCACTTGTGTCTCCAAATTTCTAATGGAGGACCTTGTTTCATTCATGAAACTTAGAGTGGCCTTAGATAGATCAGAGACTATGTTTGCTAACCTAGAGGGGCTCTACTCAGAATTCTCTGTCTGTTGCTGAGAAGATGATGGAAAAGGCTTGCTATTGCTAAACCTGTTTCGTCCACCATTATTAAAGCCTTGTTGAGGCTTTGGTTAATCCTTCCATGAGCAATTTGGATGATTTCTCTATGAAGGATTATAGGTGTTTCCATAGACTTCACCCATGTAATTCACCTTTGCCATTGCAGGGTTCTCAGGATCATAAGCTTCTTCTTCAGAAGATGCTTCTTTAGTACTGTTGGATGCATTTTGCAATCCATTCAGACTCTGAGAAATCATATTGACTTGCTGAGTCAAGATTTTGTTCTGAGCCAATATGGCATTTAGAGCATCAATTTCAAGAACTCCCTTCCTCTGAGGCGTCCCATTATTCATAGGATTCCTTTCAGAGGTGTACATGAACTGGTTATTTGTAACCATTTTAATGAGTTCCTGAGCTTCTGCAGGCGTTTTCTTTAGGTGAATAGATCCACCTGCAAAATAGTCCAATGATATCTTAGACAATTCAGACAGACCATCATAGAATATGTCCAGGATGGTCCATTCTGAGAGCATGTCAGACGGACACTTTTTGGTCAGTTGCTTGTATCTTTCCCAAGCTTCATAGAGGGATTCACCTTCTTTTTGCCTGAAGGTTTGAACATCCACTCTAAGCTTGCTCAGCTTTTAAGGAGGAAAAAATTTGGCTAAGAAAGCCGTGACCAGCTTATCCCAAGAGTTCAGGCTATCTCTAGGTTGAGAGTCCAACCATGTTCTAGCTCTATCTCTTACAACAAAAGGGAAAAGCATAAGCTTGTAGACCTCAGGATCAACTCCATTGGTCTTAACAGTATCACAGATCTGTAAGAATTCAGTTAAGAACTGAAAAGGATCTTCTGATGGAAGTCCATAAAACTTGCAATTCTGTTGCATCAGAGAAACTAATTGAGGCTTTAGCTCAAAGTTGTTTGCTCTAATGGCAGGGATTGAGATGCTTCTTCCATGGAAGGTAGAATTTGGTGCAGTGAAGTCACCAAGCATCTTCCTTGCATTGTTGTTGGGTTCGGCCATGTCTCCTTCTTTTTCGAGATTTTCTGTAAGGTTTTCTCTAGATTGTTGTGCTTTAGCTTCTCTTAGCTTCTTCTTCAGAGTCCTTTCAGGTTCAGGATCTGCTTCAACAAGAATGTCCTTGTCCTTGCTCCTGCTCATGAAAAAGAAGAGAACAGAAAATAATAGGGATCCTCTTTACCCAGATATAGAGGTTCCTTTTTGTGAGTAGAAGAGAAGAAGAATACGAATGAAGGAGAAGAGAAAAAATTCAAACACAGAGGAGAAGAGCGGGTTCGAATTTTAAGATGAAGAGAAATGTTAGTAAATGAATAAATAAATAGAAAGAGATGAGAGAGAGAAGAAAATTCGAATTTTAATTAAGAAAAAAGAAAAATATTTTTGTTTTTATTTTAATTTAAAGTTAAAATTTGAAAATTAAGAGAAGAGGTAAAATAAAATTAAAATTTAAAATAATTAGTTAATTAAAAAGAATTTTGAAAAAAAGGAAGGTGATTTTCGAAAATTAGAGAGAGAAAAGTACTTAGGTGGTTTTGAAAAAGATAAGAAATAGTAAAACAAACAAAAAAGTCAATTAGTTAGTTGAAAAAGATTTGAAAATCAATTTTGAAAAGATAAGAAGTTAGAAAAGATTTTGAAATTAATTTTGAAAAAGATATGATTCGAAAGAGATATGTTTGAAAAGATATGATTGAAATTTATTTTAAAAAAGATTTGAAAAGGAAATTAAAAAGATTTGATTTTTAAAATTAAAATTGATTACTTGACTAACAAGAAACTAAAAGATAGGATTCTAGAATTTAAAGAATGAACCTTTCTTAACAAGAAAGTAACAAACTTCAAATTTTTGAATCAATCACATTAATTGTTAGTAAGGTTTTCAAAAATTATGAAATAAAATTAAGAAAAAGATTTTGAAAATCAATTTTTAAAATTTTCAGAAATATTAAGAAAAATGAAAAAGATTTGATTTTTGAAAAAGATTAAAAAAGATAAGATTTTTAAAATTGAAATCTTGACTTGACTAACAAGAAACAACTTATTTTAAAAAATTTTGACTAAGTAAACCCAAAGATTTCGAAAATTATGAGTAAAATAAGGAAAAGATATTTTTTTAATTTTTTGAATTTAATGAGGAAAGAGAAAAACACAAAAATGACTCAAAACATGAAAAATTAAGATCAAAACAAAGAAAACCTGCAAGAACACTTTGAATGTCAAGATGAATACCAAGAACACTTTGAAGATCAAGATGAACATCAAGACTTATTTTTGAAAAATTTTCAAGAAAAGAAAAACATGCGAGACACCAAACTTAGAAATTTTTCATGTTTAGACGCTATGAATGCAAAAATGCATACAAAACAAGAAAATTTAAAGATCAAACAAGGAGACTTACCAAGAACAACTTGAAGATCATGAAAAACACCATGCATGAGTTTTTGAAAATTTTTAGAAAAAAATTAAAACATGCAATTGACACCAAACTTATTACTTGACACTAGACTCAAACAAGAAAAACAAAAATTTTTTTGATTTTATGATTTTATAATTTTTTTGTATTTTTTTCGAAAATTATTTTTTTAGAAATAATGAAAAAGAAGAAAAAAATTTTAAACGATTTTTGAAAGCTTTTTGTAAACAAAAAGAAAATTACCTAATCTGAGCAACAAGATGAACCGTCAGTTGTCCAAACTCGAATAATCCCCGGCAACGGCGCCAAAAACTTGGTGCACGAAGTTGTGATCTCAATGGCGCCAACAACGTGGTATGCACAATTGTAATCTCAACTTTTTTTTCACAACTTCGCACAACTAACCAGCAAGTGCACTGGGTCGTCCAAGTAATAAACCTTACGTGAGTAAGAGTCGATCCCACGGATATTGTCGACATGAAGCAAGCTATGGTCATCTTGTAAATCTCAGTCAGGTGGATTCAAATGGTTATGGAGTTTTCATAATGAAAAGATAAATAAAACGTAAAATAAAGATAGAGATACTTATGTAATTCATTAATGGGAATTTCAGATAAGTGTATGGAGATGCTTTATCCCTTTTGAATCTCTGCTTTCCTACTGCCTTCATCCAATCCTTCATACTCCTTTCCATGACAAGCTGTATGTTGGGTGTCACCGTTGTCAATGGCTACTTCCCATCGTCTCAGTGAAAATGGTCCTCTACGGTTTCTGTACGGCTAATCAACTGTCGGATTGCTCGTCTCGGATAAAAAATACCATGCACAGATATCGTATGGCTAATCAGCTGTTGGTTCTCGATCGTGTAGGAATAGGATTTACTATCCTTTTGTGTCTGTCACTACACCCTACTGTCGCAAGTTTGAAGCTCGTCACAGTCATCCCATCCCAGATTCTACTCGGAATACTGACGTGAGCGGAAATTGGCAGATTAAGAAGTAATTAGAAAAATGGTATTGCGAGTACAGTTCTTAACCGGCGAAAATCCACTCATCAATTTAGAAAAGGGTTATCACAAATTTTAGAAATAAAATACTGGGAATATGAGTCCCAAGTCGTCTCCCAACGAGTTGTAGGAAGATGTTCTATTTTATCAATCAGAGGTTTTCAAAAGGGGTTTTGAATTTGTTGAAAAGAAAATTAAATTAGAGAATTTATATGATTTAAATAAAATCTTGACCGGGAGAAGGTTAATTGGAAGTTCTATCCTTGTTAGAATTTTATCAAGAGCAATTAATAATTAGTCATTGTTTTAATTTAGTTAACCCTCAACGAATGAAGGAAAGTCAAACAAAAAATCAACTTCTATTCACAAGTCTTAATCCTTTCCCTTGGGAAGGATTAGAGTTAGTGATTAACAAGTCAACCAACAATAAACCAATTACAATTGAACTCTTGAGTATTCTAACTCAAGGTTCTCCTTTTAATCATCTCCCAATCAAGTTGGGGAACTACTCACTCATCATAATTGTAGACTTCACAAAATCAATGGGGAAAACAAGAGAAGACATAATAAATAATAATAAAAGAGATTAATTAAAAGTATAAATAGTTCTATATTAATAACTTGTGAAAATAATCCAATGTCAACTCTGGAGGAATTAAGAATGTGGAAGAATAATTGAAAAGTAAATAACAAACTGTAGTGACTAGTACCGGAGGTAGACTCTTCTCAAAAGCTAAAGCAAAAAATCTTCAAAATCCTAATTATGAATGTTCAAGTGAGAAACCTAGGAGAGGAGTAAAATCAGATCTAAAAACTTGAAATTGTGTAGAATGAAAATTGTCAGTCTGTCTCTGCATGTTCCCTGGCTCTAATCTGTGTTTCTGGGCCAAAAACTGGGTTAAAATGCGGCCCAGAATCTGTGCCAGCGACTTCTGAAATTCTACAGATCGCACACGTTATGCGGCCATGTCGTCCACGCGTTCGCGTCACTCAGCGTTTCTCGTACCACGCGTGCACGTCGTCCACGCATTCGCGTCATTCGTGCAGCTTCCAATCTGTGCGATCGCGTCAGGCACGTGAGTGCGTTACTCTGAATTTTTTCATTTCGCGCGGTCGCGTGAGCCATTCGACCGCGTGACTTCTCGCTGGTCATCTCTTTAATTCCTTGTGTTCCTTCCATTTTTGTACGCTTCCTCATCATTCCTTACGCCATTCCTGCCCTATGAAGCCTGAAACACTTAACACACAGATCACGACATCGAATGGTACGAAGGAAGATAAAAATATACAACTAAAAGGTCTTTAGGAAGCAAGTTATCAATCATAGAACATTTTTAGGAAGGAATTGTAAATACATGCAAATCATATGAATAAGTGGGTGAAGACTTGATAAAACCACACAATTAAATACAATATGAATAATAAAATAGTGGTTTATCAGCCTCCCCACACTTAAATATTAGCATGTCCTCATGCTAAGTTGAAGGAGATAAATATGAATGAATATGAACATGTAAGACTCATGTTATGCAATGCAACCTATATACATATGAATGCAACTATATGAGTTTGTTTACATGATTAAAAATAGATAAGTTCTCTAAGATAAAACATGGGGCAGATTTCACTAATTCAAATCATATTGTAAAAGCAGATAAATTCGTAAGAAGATAGCTTGTGAAAGCAGGGAATACAGGACTAAGCATTGAACCCTTACTGTTGGTGCATGTGCACTCTAATCATCTCTAGTATATGGGGTAATCACTCTATCATTCTCTAATCATGCTTTCAAAAATTTTGTTTTTCACCTAATCAATCAACAATTTTAAAATGCCAATGCAAACATCATGAGGTCTTTTCATGGTTGTAATGGGACTAAGGTAAGAGGGAGGATACACATATGGCTAAGTGAGCTTATGCATTGAATCTTTAATTAACCTAAGCTCTCACCTAACATACATATATTCTATATAATTTTAACATTCATCTTAGCTACCCAAAATCTCCTTTTCACATTTCATATTCATGCATCAACCTTTATTTTAATTTTTATCACATGTGCATTGATTATTAAACTCTGACTTATCATTGAGGTGATTTTGTCCCCTTATTTACTAACATAAAGGAATTTTTTTTAATTTTTTTTAGCTTATCAGTGCACATAGATTTGTAATTTTTCGTTTATGGTTTCACATGAATAGGTACCCAAATTCCCTTTATTTCATCATGACATATTCCCCTATTATCCTTTATTCCCACAATTTTCCCATAATTAGTTAACACATATTCTATCTTAAGCTATCCAAAGATTCAATTGAGATTTTTGATTATTTTTCTGCTTAAGGCTAGTAATGTGGTAAAATATAGAATAAATGGGATTAACAACGGCTCAAAGTGGTTAACAAAGGTAATTAAAAGGGTTAGCTTATTTGGGATATATGAGCTAAACAAATAATGGCCTCAATCATATGCATGCACATAACACATTTACATTGGACATATAGGATAAAGCAAAATTTAGATTACAATCATAGAGAAGAAAGCACACGAGAAATAAAAATGTTTATGGTTAAATAGTGTAACCATGTATTTAGGCTCAAAGTCTCACGGGTTGTGTGTTCTTTTGGCTTAAAAATCCTATTCCAATTTCAACTTCAAACAAATTTAACATAAATGTTTTTATTTAAATTAGTGAAATTTTCGAAAAATATATGGTCTTAAAAGAAACTTATTGTCTTTTCAATTAGGTAGAACATGAATGCAATTAACATACTAATATGCAATCTATCATATTCTAAAGAAAAAGAAGTTGGTGTTAGGGGGAAAGAATTACCTCTGGAAGTCAGGTACTATCCGATCTCTCCATACTTAAGGCTTTGCACCGTCCTCGGTGCCATTTGTCAGGAACAGGGGTGGGCTGGTGGCAGTATCTCTACAGTCGGGACCGTTATGGCTCCCTGTGCTGGTGAAGGAAATGGAGTCCGGAGTGTCTGGGTCGTCGTCAGGTCTGTGGTTGCCTGTGAGTAGCTCTTTGAGGTATTTGAATCGGCGGTGGTTGCGGCGCGCTCAGAGCTTTGCTTTTTTGGTCTTGTTGGTCCAATCTCTTCAGTATTTGATGCAGCAGCTGACTAGTAGATGGTGGAATGTCTGCAGCATCTTCTGTGGACTGGCTGGCAGTGGTAAGTGGTGGCCTGAGATATCTCCCGTTAGGGATGTACTGATCATCCCGTGGAAGTATGGCTTTGGTGTCCCCAGCTCTGTAGGAGACTCTGGATGCTGAGACAAGATCTAAGACCAAGGCGGGGAAAAGAAGGTTGCCTGTGATTTGCACGTGTCCCATAGCATTCCGGATGTGTCTTGGTAGATTTAGAGGCTGGTCTGTGAGGATGCACCATAGTAGAACAGCCATGTCTGCGGTGAAGGAGGACTCATGAGTGCTTGGAAAGACGTAATGGGACATAATCTGTGTCCAAACGTGAGCTCTAAGGTGAGTGCGGAAGCCGAGATTCCCTTAGGATGGGAACGATGGTATCCAAAGATCCATTTGCTGCCAGGTTGTGCGATAACTCTGAGAACAATGTCCCAGTCAAATTTGTACGCCTGGCGCTTGAGTGTGGCTTCCTGAAATGTGTCCAATCCTTCTAGAGCAGGGGAAAGATCTAGCGCTCGCTGAATGGCCTCTTCTGTAATGGGGACTTGCTTCTGACAGACATAAACAGACTGCAGGGTCGGCAGGTAGAAATTGGAGTAGAACTCAACTACCTAAGAAACGTTAACCTGTCGTGGCTGTCTCTGTAGGAATCCCCAATGTCTTTGTGCAATTTTTGGCTCAACAAAGTTGGCAATACGAGGTAGAAGGATAAGAAGGTGTTCGTTGTTGTAATTTCGAGCTGCCAAAATGGGGAACATCTGCTCACAGTAACGATTGGGAAATCGTGCAGTGTCCTTTGTTGGGAAGGCTTTCTCTTTTTTATCGACCTTTATAATCCTTTTGATTCATTTTGTTGAGGGATGAACTGCAGTTGAAGATGGCTCTGCCACTAATGCTCTTTTAGTTCCTTTCCTTGCTGTGGATTTGGGGGTAGCTTTCTCCTTGCCTTTCTCGGTGGCCATCCTGAAAGGAAACGAGTAAAGACATGAAAATTTCAAGGGTTATAGCAAGGAAAAGAATGGGAAAGGTGCTAATCAATGCACAGGAAAGGATAATGATGTGAACACATGGTCATGACTACATGTGGCAAATCAATAATGGAAATAAAATGAGTGCATGTGATGACAGTTAAATGCAAGGCGTTTATTGGCATGCGGGTAAAGGGCATGAGTAGCATAGATCAAGCATCCAATGTCTAAATTAGATTATCAAGTCTTACAAACTAAGAATATGTTTGTAAAAATAATTATATTAAATTAATAAAATATAAAAAGGGTTTTGTGAAAAGTAAGCACTTACAGTAGTAGGTTGAAAGAAATCTAAAAATAGTGCAAAATGCCATATGGGCGTTTTCACAAACACCTAGCATGCATGTTAAATAAGGTATGGAAAAATTAATGTTGAACATGCAAGTAACCCTATAAAAAATAATATATAATTGTTAAACAAGTCCTAAACAATTTACAAGCAACATATAAGAATAATGACCCAAATAAATTTCTAACACCAATAGAAGGAAGAAGAAAAGAAAAAGAAAACATGGATAGAGAAAGTAGAAGAGAAAGAAAAAAAGAAAACACGAAAAGAAAAAGAAGAATGAAATAGTAAGGAGGGAAGAAGAGAGAAGAAAAACCGTGATAATGGTGGTAGGAAAGAGGGGGTAGAGGAGAGAAAGAAGGGAGGGAGAAGGAAGGAGAGGGGAAATAAAATAGGAATGAGATGAGAAAAGAAAAGATAATCTGGCATATTTGAATGAGTTGGGTGGTGCAAGCGACATGGACGCGTGGAGCAGGCGGTCGTGTGGAAAGCCCCTAAATGAAATGACGCGGACGCGTCGTTCACGCGGATGCATGAAATGATTTGCGCTAGTGGCGCGAGGGCAGCTTCGCGCTCGCACAACTCTCTGTTCAAATTATGTTTTGCCAAAATTTTGGGTGACGCAATCGCGTGGTAGATGCGATCACATGGATGGCCAGATTGATAAAATGGTGCGGACGCATGGGGCACGCATTCACGTGGCAGGGCTTGTGCGACTAGCACAAGTGCAGCCCAATTCCAGCTCAACTCTCGGTCATACACCCTTTTTACGTTGATTTATAGGGCACGCGTTTGTGTGGGTGACGCGGATGCGTGGGAGGCCCTTTTTCTACATGACGCAGATGCGTCAGTGACGCGGTGGCGTCGGTCAAATTGTGCCAAAAGCACGCTTCCAGCCACACTTTTGTGTGACTCTCTGTTTCTTTTCTTCTCATATCCAAGGCACTATGACGCGGACGCGTCATCGACGCTGTCGCATCGTGTGCTCCTTTTTTTTAATAATAATGAAAGATGCAGTATGCGGATGAGATGCAAAAGATAGGCATTAGTAATGAGAAGAGTTATTGACAAGGGAAGATAAGGAGAGGAAGAGGAACGATCATACCATGGTGGGTTGTCTCCCACCTAGCACTTTGCTTTAACGTCCTTAAGTTGGATGCTCCACTAGTTCACTCTTCTGCTGTGGGCGGATCTACCAAGAGGAAGATCTCTAGTTCCTGGTTTTTTGCCATCTTTTCACCATGGAATAACTTCAAGCGATGTTCGTTGACCTTGATAAGTTCATAGCTTGAAGGATGGCTCAAGTGAAAGACTCCGTATGGTTCCACCTTCTCTACTCGATATGGACCATCCCATCTGGATCTCAGCTTGCCTGGCATGAGTCACATTCTGGAGTTGTAAAGAAGGACTAAGTCCCTGGTTGAAATTCTCTTCTTTTAATGCTCTTGTCATGCACAGCCTTCACATTCTCTTTATACAGCCTGGATTTTTCATAAGCTTCAAGGCGAAGGCTCTCTAATTCTTGTAGTTGCAACTTTCGTTCAATTTTGGCTCTCTCACAGTCCATGTTGCATTTCTTTACCGCCCAGAAGGCTTTGTGCTCTAACTTAACTGGAAGATGACAGGCCTTTCCATAAACCAAGCGGAAAGGACTTATCCCAATTGGTGTCTTGTATGCTGTCCGATATGCCCAAAGCGCATCTTGGAGTCTGGTGTTCCAATCCTTTCTATGATGCTTGACTACCTTTTGCAGTATGCGCTTTATCTCTCTGTTGGATACCTCTGCTTGCCCATTAGTCTGGGGGTGATAGGTTGTTGATACTTTATGAATAATTCCATGCCTCTTTAGTAAACCTGTGAGTCTCCTGTTACAAAAGTGGGTGCCTTGATCGCTCATGATTTCTCGTGGTGATCCAAAGCAACAAATAATATGATTTCTAACAAAGGAAACAACGGTGTTAGCATCATCAGTACGGGTAGGTGATGCATGAAAACTTGTCTCTCAACAAATTTCCCTTCGGCAGGTATACCGAATTGTCGTCAAGTAATAACTCACAATAGAGTGAGGTCGAATCCCACAGAGATTAACGGATTAAGCAAACAAATATTAATTGATTTTCCTAGTTAGACGAATCATATTGGAGTGATAAGTAACAAGGAAATGTAAATGGCATAAAAGTAAAGAAAAGCTATAAAGTGCAGAATAGTAAAATGGCAAGAAAAGTAAATGTAAGAACTAAAAGTAAAATGAACATTGGGATCAAGAGATATTGTAATCCCCTGGATCAAGTTCATTCTCATCTCTTCCTCAATCAATGCATTCATTGATCTCCTTGGCAATCTTAAGTGATTGGATTCCGATTCCTTGGCAATCCAATCTCTCTAAGTTTGAATAATTGCCCAATTCCTTGATTTAATTGCTCATGGGAAGAGATGAAGTTTGGTCACTGATTATACCACACACATTCATAGATCAAAGTATTGGTAGGATTACATGTCACAATATCCATCCAACCCCCAACCTAATCCAATGTGAGAGAGCATTTCTAGCATGATTTCCTCATTCCTCTTGATGACATGTCATCATATACCCATTTTCTATGCTTTTTCATACAAGAAATTGATGATTTGTGCTTAAATATTGAATGCTTTTGTACTTAAATGATAGATTTCCTTGATCTTTTAATTTTATAAATCTTGTAGGAAATAAGAAGAAAAAGAAGCAAAGAAGCACAAAAAAAAGAGAAAAAAAAGAGCTTTGGGACACACTTTGAAGTTGGGGTACACTTTGGAGCTTTAGGCCACGCTTTTAAAAGCGTGGCCCATGACAAAATCAAGGAAGGAAGCAGCCAGCACGATTCTGCCCTGCCCTTGCCAAGGGCAGGATCGTGATGCACATTAAGGATTGGAAGCAAAATTTTCGCTAAGTTAAAATCTGGGCGCTCACAGCATGACCATGCCTCCTTCAAATGGCTATAACTTGAGCTACAGACGTCCAATTGATGTGCTTCCAGTTGCGTTGGAAAAACTCTTCCTGCCCTGCGCTTGGCGCGGGCAGGGCAGCATCCTCGCGCACCAAGGAAAATTCTGCCGCACCAAGCTCGCTCCTGGCCGCACCAAAAGCACGCACCACGCATCAATTTTCTGCCCTGCCCTCCACAAGGGCAAGGCAGCCTCCTGGAAGCAATTTTCCTTCATGGGCTGAAATTGAATTAAAAACCCAATTTAATTCATTTCTTCACCAAATCAAAAGCCCATCCAAACCCCAAAATCCAAGAATAGAAAGTGTATAAATAGGAGCTAGTTTTATG
>NC_029776.3:41794034-41796804 GCF_000817695.3 Arachis duranensis | reverse complement strand
ACCTCACTCTTGTGAGTTATTATTACTTGATGCGACCCGGTATACTTGCCGGTTGGATTTGTGTGTTGGAAATTCATTTTTCCGCAAAAACACCATCACCTCTTCCAAGGTTCCGAGGAAATCCAAGTATGAGCAATTTCTCTTCCAAGACAATTACCCAATTGGATGAAGATCGAAAGCTCTCTAGTAAAATCAAGAGAAAAGAAAGAAGAAGACGAATAAGAACTACAATTGATCCATTGAATCACAATAGAGCTCTCTAACCCAATGGAAAGAGTTAGTTGGTCATTGCTCTACCAAAATAGAAAAGAAAGAAAGTGCAGAAAAATAAAGATGAAGAGTAAAACTGAAAATGAAACTTCCAAATTCATAAATGAAAAGTACAAAGAAAAAGAAAGAGAAGAAAAAGTATGCGAGGGGAGGAAGTCCGAATACCCCTCTTCAATCCCCGATTTCCCAGCCTCAGTCCGTCTCAAAAACCCCTCTGAAAGTAAAAACTAAGGCCTTTATATCGGCTCTCCTAAAATGAAATTAAAAGCAAATTACAATTAAATGAAAATTTCTATTCTAGATGCTTCTTGTGGCCTTGATTGGTTGACACTTGTGGGCTTGCTTCCTTGAGGTTGGGTGGTCCTTGAAAGAGAAGTGATCAAATTGAGGCCCATGGTGAAATGCTACCCAGTTGGTGTTTTTGGGGCTTAAACGATGCCTCTTGTTTGTGCTCTAATTTCATGCCCACTATAGACTATTATATTTCTTTGGAAAGCTCTGAATGTCAGCTTTCTAACACAACTGGAATCACCTCAATGGGATCTCTGTAACTCAAGTTATGCTCCTTTGAAGTGGACATGGTCGCTGGCATAGTCGCTAGCGTTAATGGAAAACATGAGTCACGATAACGCTAGCGACTAGCGTTAATGGAAAACGTGAGTCACGATAACGCTAGCGATCAAAGGCTCAAAATTAATGTCCACCCCATACTATTATATATTATTGGAAATCTCTGGATGTCTACTTTTCAACGCCTTTGGAAGCGCATCATTTGTAGCTCTACAGCTCGAGTTACACTTCTTGGAATGTGAAGAGGTCAGTTGGCCTTACTACAGGTTGATACCATGTTCATCTTTGCACTTTCGGGCAGGTTTTATCCCTCAAATTTAGTGTCAACCATGTAGTGCCATATATGCTTGGAAAGATCTGGAATCCTACTTTCCAATGCCACTGGAATCACCTCATTTGGAGCTTTGTGACTCAAGTTATGCATGATTGAAGAAGGCATGGTCATGTTGCCAAATGGGACTTTTGCGCACGTTAACTACCACGTTAATGTAGTTAACGTGGCAGTTAACGTGGTTCTTTTTGCTTCAAAAATGTTAGTGGAGATCACTTTTTCCAATAACGTTGGCATCTCCCTTTCCTTCCACGTTAACTACCACGTTAATGTAGTTAACGTGGCTGTTAACGTGGGTCTTCTTGCTTCGAAAACGTTAGTGGCACTCACTTTTTCCACTAACGTTGGCTTATACCCCTTTTGTCCCTACGTTAGAGTTCACGTTAGTGTAGCTAACGTGACTCTTAACGTGGGTCTCTTTGCTTTACAAACGTTAGTGGCATTCACCTTTTCCACTAACGTTCCATACTCTCCTTCTTCAAAGTTAATGCCACTAACTTTTTTCACTAACGATGGGGCTTCTTTTCTTCAACGTTAATGACCACGTTAGTGGCACTAACGTAGCCACTAACTTGGCTCTTCTCTGCTTCTTGTTACTTGAAATCAATCAAACAAAGTGCATCAAAGTCTTGCTCTTAATCATGGGATCATGCATCATCCAATTTATCATTCAATTCATGCATAATTCTCATAAAATCATTCAAAATTCACAATGATTGCTTGAATCATGGTATGATTGCATTTTCAACCAAATACTTGCTTATTTCCTAAGAAAATGCATGAAACCAACCTAAAGTATGCAAAAAATGGCTAGTAAAACTAGCCAAGATGCCTTGGCATCACAACACCAAACATAAATCTTGCTTGTCCCCAAGCAAGAAAAGAACTATGCACAAAGAATTCTCTTAATTGGAATATATTAAAGAATTGCTTATGATGCCTTAGTGGGTGAAGTGAATAAGTGACAGTGGGGTGAACTCTAATTTGTATGCTTATGCAAGGATTCCAGTGCTCATTAGTCCTCACATTTTGGAAGTCTTAGATCTTAGGACTTTCATTCAAATGATATTATGAAAGTCTCTTTATAGATTGTCACCTTGAAGCAGCACTTATTTTCTAGCATTTTTCTTTTCTTTTTGTATCTTGGCCTCGACTCTAGGTGTCATGTATCAAAGCGGCTTTTTAAGATAATCTTTCAATCAATACTCCCAAACCAGTTGGTCTAAGGTATTAGGTGTTGAAGCACCCCTTAGGATTTACTTGCTCAAGCCTCTCTCTTTGATACAAATCCACCATAAGCATTTAACTAGGACAATAACTCTTTGAGTTCTTGTTTCTTTCTTTTTCTTCCTAGTAATTGATGCTTAGAGCCTTGGGCTTGTTCTTTGTTTTTTTCTTTTTCTTTTGTTTTCTTTTTTTACTGCTTCTTGGATCAATAGATGTTTGAGAAATTCCATAATACTTCTCTAAACTTCATTTCCTGTTTATGAGCTCCCATGCAAGTTTTCACAAACATGCAACCTCAATACACAATCATACAATCAGAACCTCCACTCCTCTTAATCTTTTGCTTGCCCCATGATTTATAAAATTCTTCAA
>NC_029776.3:41784563-41793717 GCF_000817695.3 Arachis duranensis | reverse complement strand
ACTTAGAATGCAATCATATGCCAAATTATTGAAAGTAAACTAAGCAAGGAAAGAAAATGTTACCTACGGTTGGGTTGCTTCCCAACAAGCGCTATTTTAATGTCATTAGCTTGACATGTTGTTCATGACTTTCTTCCTCTTCTTCCAGTTTATTAAGAGGAATGACCTCAAGAGGAAAGAGGAGCCAATTAATGCCCCTTGTTTAGAGTGCCTCTCCCCAGCAAGCTTTCTTTTGTTGTTAGCTTGAGTGAACTTGCTTGTTGGGGTAGGGGTGGGATGGCTTTTGGTTGACCTTTTCTTCTTCATGGATATTGTCCTTCTTTTCTTGGTCACCATCCTCTTGTTAGTGCTCATGTTGATTGCCTTTACCACCTTGATTTCAAGACTTGGGTGTTGTATGATGGTTGGAGCATCCTCTTCATGAAGTGCTTCTTGAATTGGTGGTTCAATGAACTCACCCTCTATGCAACTCTCTATTTAATTGGAGTGTGGGCTCCCTTGATTGACTTCCTCCTTTTCTTCTACATGATGTTGCATTAAGTCTTTTGGGAGTGAGTTTGCATGTTCCTTTGTCACCACTAGTAACCTCTGTGGGTATAGAGCCTTAGGCTTATATATTCTCACAACCTCCTCCTTCTTCATAGAAATCTCACTTGGTATGGGTGCCTCTTTTTCTTTTTCTTCTAATTCCTCCCTTGGGTTTGCCATGGTGTCACTGAGGGAATTATGGGTATGGATTTTCTTTGATAGATATCCAACTTGTGCCTCAAGCTTCTTAATGGCAACCCACCGGTTCTGCACAATGGTTTTTACTTCCTCTTGGAAAGTCCTCGTGTCCTTAGATTTTTCCAAGAGCATTGCCAGTAGGTTCTCTATCCTTGATAGCTTATCCTCGAGGGGAGGGTGTGCAGCTAGGGTGAAATTTGGAGGTTGAGGGTGGCTACTTTGTGAATGGAATTGGTTGTTTTGTGGTTTTATGTTCTGAGAGTGGTATGACTTTTGTGGGTAATGATATGGGTCTTGTGGACTGTGAAAAGAATTTTGTGTGTAATGGAATGAATTGTATGAGTGGTGAGATGAATTATATGGATATGGGAAGGAATTTTGTGTTGAGGCATATCCAAGTGGTGAAGGGTTTTGATGCAAAAAGCTAGGAGGCGAGGTTGAATAATTAAAGGATGATGGCTCTTGATGAATGTGCTGTGAATAAGTGAAATTTCTTTGGTTTTGATCTTCGCAGGCACAGCTTGAGTAGTGATCAAAGTCATCAGAATATGGACCATTTTGTGACCCTGGGAAGCACCCCATTTCATGTTCTTGATATTCCCAACCACCATTATCATAATAACATGAATTATTTTGTGGTGGTGAGAAGTATCCCAAGTAACTTGATTGACCAAAAGATGATCTATACTCCATTTTTCTTCAAATTACTCTGTATCAAACAACAACCACCAAGATAAAAGAGATTTGGAATTCCCCTTGTCACAGATGAGGAAATTTCCAGTGAGGCAATATCACAAACAGTTAGTTAGTAAAAGAAAATTAAGAAACAAAAGAAAAGTGTCTAATCTAGTAAATCAATCAACCAGCAGTTTGTTAATCACAGTTAATCCCCGGCAACAGTGCCATAAACTTGATGCATGAAAACTTGTCTCTCAACAAATTTCCCTTCGGCAAGTATACCGAATTGTCGTCAAGTAATAACTCACAATAGAGTGAGGTCGAATCCCACAGAGATTAACGGATTAAGCAAACAATGATTAATTGATTTTCCTAGTTAGACGAATCATATTGGAGTGATAAGTAACAAGGAAATGTAAATGGCATAAAAGTAAAGAAAAGCTATAAAGTGCAGAAGAGTAAAATGGCAAGAAAAGAAAATGTAAGAACTAAAAGTAAAATGAACATTGGGATCAAGAGATATTGCAATCCTCCGGATCAAGTTCATTCTCATCTCTTCCTCAATCAATGCATTCATTGATCTCCTTGGCAATCTTAAGTGATTGGATTCCAATTCCTTGGCAATCCAATCTCTTTAAGCTTGAACAATTGCCCAATTCCTTGATTTAATTGCTCATGGGAAGAGATGAAGTTTGGTCACTGATTATACCACACAAATTCATAGATCAAAGTATTGGTAGGATTACATGTCATAATATCCATCCAACCCCCAACCTAATCCAATGTGAGAGAGCATTTCTAGCATGATTTCCTCATTCCTCTTCCAAGGTTCTGAGGAAATCCAAGTATGAGCGATTTCTCTTCCAAGACAATTACCCAATTGGATGAAGATAGAAAGCTCTCTAGTAAAATCAAGAGAAAATAAAGAAGAAGAAGAAGAATAAGAACTACAATTGATCCATTGAATGACAATAGAGCTCTCAAACCCAATGGAAAGAGTTAGTTGGTCATTGCTCTACCAAAATTTAAAAAGAAAGAAAGTGCAGAAAAATAAAGATGAAGAGTAAAACTGAAAATGAAACTTCCAAATTCATAAATGAAAAGTACAAAGAAAAAGAAAGAGAAGAAAAAGTATGCGAGGGGAGGAAGTCCGAATACCCCTCTTCAATCCCCGATTTCCCAGCCTCAGTCCGTCTCAAAAACCCCTCTGAAAGTAAAAACTAAGGCCTTTATATCGGCTCTCCTAAAATGAAATTAAAAGCAAATTACAATTAAATAAAAATTCCTATTCTAGATGCTTCTTGTGGCCTTGATTGGTTGACACTTGTGGGCTTGCTTCCTTGAGGTTGGGTGGTCCTTGAAAGAGAAGTGATCAAATTGAGGTCCAGGGTGACTTGGCTTAATACTGCCCAGTTGGTGTTTTTGGGGCTTAAAATATGCCTCTTGTTTATGCTCCAATTTCATGCTCACTATAGACTATTATATTTCTTTGGAAAGCTCTGAATGTCATCTTTCTAACGTAACTGGAATCACCTCAATTGGATCTCTGTGACTCAAGTTATGCTCCTTTGAAGTGGACATGGTCGCTGGCATAGTCGCTAGCGTTAATGGAAAACGTGAGTCACGATAACGCTAGCGACTAGCGTTAATGGAAAACATGAGTCACAATAACGCTAGCCATCAGGGGCTCAAACTTAATGTCCACCCCATACTATTACATATTGTTGGAAAGCTCAGGATGTCAACTTTCCAACGCCCTTGGAATCGCATCATTTGGAGCTCTATAGATCGAGTTACACTTCTTGGAAGATGAAGAGGTCAGTTGGACTTACTACAGGTTGATACCATGTTCATCTTTGCACTTTCGGGCAGGTTTTATCCCTCAAATTTAGTATCAACGATGTAGTGCCATATATGCTTGGAAAGCTCTGGAATCCTACTTTCCAATGCCACTGGAATCACCTCATTTGGAGCTTTGTGACTCAAGTTATGCGTGTTTGAAGAAGGCATAGTCAGGCTGCCAGGTGGGACTTTTGCCCACGTTAACTACCACGTTAATGTAGTTAACGTGGCTGTTAACGTGGGTCTTTTTGCTTCGAAAATGTTAGTGGAGATCACTTTTTCCACTAACATTGGCATCTCCCTTTCCTTCCACGTTAACTACTACGTTAATGTAATTAACGTGGCTGTTAACGTGGGTCTTCTTGCTTTAAAAACGTTAGTGGCACTCACTTTTTCCACTAACGTTGGCTTATACCCCTTTTGTCCCTACGTTAGAGTTCACGTTAGTGTAGCTAACGTGACTCTTAACGTGGGTCTCTTTGCTTTACAAATGTTAGTGGCATTCACCTTTTCCACTAACGTTCCATGCTCTCCTTCTTCAAAGTTAATGCCACTAACTTTTTTCACTAACGATGGGGCTTCTTTTCGTCAACGTTAATGACCACGTTAGTGGCACTAACGTAGCCACTAACGTGGCTCTTCTCTGCTTCTTGTTACCTGAAATCAATCAAACAAAGTGAATCAAAGTCTTGCTCTAAATCATGGGATCATGCATCATCAAATTTATCATTCAATTCATGCATAATTCTCATAAAATCATTCAAAATTCACAATGTTTGCTTGAATCATGGTATGATTGCATTTTCAACCAAATACTTGCTTATTTCCTAAGAAAATGCATGAAACCAACCTAAAGCATACAAAAAATGGCTAGTAAAACTTGCCAAGATGCCCTGGCATCAGTAGGAATTGCTTTCACCCATTTAGAAACATAATCTACAGCTAACAGTATATAAAGATGGGCATTAGAATTTGGAAATGGGCCCATGAAGTCAATGCCCCAAACATCAAAAATTTCATAGAAAAGCATAATTTGTTGAGGCATTTCGTCCCTCTGGGATATATTACCAAACCTTTGGCATGGGGAACAAGATTTACAAAGATCAGCAGCATCTTTAAAAATAGTAGGCCACCAGAATCTATAGTCTAAAACTTTTCTAGCAGTTCATTGAGAGCCAAAATGTCCTCCACTCTCAGACGAGTGACAGGCCTCTAAAATGGACTGGAATTCTGATTAAGGTACACACCGTCTAATTACCTGGTCAGCACCACACCTCCATCGATATGGGTCATCCCATACAAAGTATTTGGACTCACTTTTCAGCTTGTCTCTCTAATGCTTAGTAAAATCGGGAGGAAAAGTATGGCTAACTAACTAGATATTTAGCTATAGGTGCATACCAAGGGGCTACATCAGATACTGCTTGTAAGCTATCAAATGGGAAATTATCATTGATAGGAATGGAGTTATCTTTAATGTGCTCAAGGCGACTCAAGTGGTCAGCCACTAAATTCTGGTTACCATTTCTATCTTTAATTTCTAGATCAAATTCTTGCAGCAGTAGCATCCAATGTATTAGCCTTGGTTTAGACTCCTTTTTAGCTAATAAATATTTTAGAGCTGCATGATCTGAGTACACTACTACCTTAGTACCAAGTAAATAGGCTCGGAATTTATCCAAAGCAAAAATAATAGCTAGAAGCTCTTTTTCAGTAGTAGTGTAATTAGATTGAGCAGCATCTAAAGTCTTAGATGCATAAGCAATTACAAAAGGGTCGTTACCTTCATGTTAAGCCAGTGCTGCTCCTACTGCATGATTGGAGGCGTCACATATGATTTCAAATGGTTGACTCCAGTCTGGTCCCCTCACAATCGGAGCTTGAGTCAAGGCGTTCTTTAGCTTATCAAACGCTTGTTTGCAATCCTCACTGAACTCGAACTCAATCTCTTTCTGCAGTAGTCTGGATAAGGGTAGTGCTACCTTACTGAAGTCCTTAATGAATCTCCTGTAAAAACCTGCATGGCCAAGGAACGAATAGACTTCCCTCACAGAAGAGGGGTAAGGTAAACTAGAAATAACATCCACCTTTGCTGGCTCTATAGAGATACCAGTATTAGAAACAACATGTCCTAGAATAGAATACCTTGTTTTACCATAAAATGACACTTTTCAAAATTTAAAACAAGGTTTGAACTAACACACCTGTCCAATACTTTAGATAAACTATCCAAGCAAAGGTTAAATGAATCACCATAAACGCTAAAGTCATCCATAAAAACTTCCATACAAGTCTCAATAAGATCAGAAAAAAGACTCATCATACACCTCTGGAAAGTAGCTAGTGCATTACACAAGCCAAAAGGCATTCTCTTATAAGCATAAGTCCCAAAAGGATATGTAAAGGTAGTCTTTTCCTGATCCTCAGGAGCTATATGGATTTGAAAATAACCTGTATAACCATCTAAAAAGCAGTAGTGAGATTTACCTGACAGGCGATCAAGCATCTGATCAATGAATGGCAAGGGATAATGATCCTTGCGAGTGGTTTGGTTGAGACGCCTGTAGTCAATGCAAACTCTCCATGCGTTCTGCACTCTGGTTGTCAGAAGTTCTCCTTGCTCATTCCTTATTGTTGTGACCCTAGACTTCTTGGGCACCACTTGTACCGGGCTGACCCATTCGCTATCTGAAATGGGGTAAATGATATCTGCTTCAAGTAATCTGGTAACTTCCTTCTTGACAACTTCTAAGATGGTGGGATTCAATCTTCTCTGAGGTTGACGGATAGGTTTTGCTCCTTCTTCTAAGAATATTCTATGTTCACAAACTTGAGAGCTGATGCCTACTATATCCACCAAGCTCCATCCAATTGCTTTCTTATGCGTCCTAAATACATTAAGCATTTGTTCTTCTTGTTGGGAAGTGAGCTCCCTTGCAATGATAACTGGGAACTTCTGCTTGTCCTCAAGGTATGCATACTTGAGGTGTGGAGGAAGGGGCTTTAATTCCATTTTCCGTTCATGGTTTGGTTCTGGATTCTCTGGGGCTGGTGAAAATGGTGATGAATCTTCAGCATGTTCAGAGGGTGTCCCCACACTTAGATCTTGCTCCATGTGAGTCTCTTCCATTTCTTCCTGGTGGATTACAGCTATAATCTCATCAATGATGTCACATTGGAATATGGAGTGATCTTCTGGGGGATGCTTCATAGCTTCATCTAGATTGAAGCTCACTATTCTGCCATCTAACTCAAAGGAATAGGTTCCCGAAAAGGCATCCAGCTTGAATTTTGAAGTCTTCAAAAATGGTCTACCAAGCAGGATTGACGAAGGTCTCCCTGAGTCATTTTGGGGCATCTCCAGGATATAAAAATCAATGGGAAATATGAGCCCCTTAATGCTCACTAATACATCTTCAGCAATTTCAACCACTGTGATAATGCTTTTATCTGCTAACACAAAACGAGCTGCCTACCTTTTTAAGGGAGGGAGCCTTAAAGCATTATATATAGCCATGCCTTGTACTTTATCTTCTTCTTCAACATCCTCTACCTTAACCGTGTTTGCAGCTAGGGCGTGTACTGGCGGGATTGACTCCTTTGGACTCCTCTCTTGCAGTGTGGTTCCAGATCTCAGGGTAATGGTATTGACGCCACCCTTTGGGTTGGGTAATGGTTGAGAGGGGAGTCCACTAGAGCTTGAGGACTGGTTGTTGGAGTTATTCAGTGATCCAATCTATGAGACAAGGGCTTGCAAGGTAGAATTCAGACCATTTAGAGTAGAAGTAAGGTTGTTTTCCATGGCCTACTGTATTTGATCAATAGATTATAGCAACTCATCATTAGGAGATGAAGAGGGGTAAGTGATCTAAGGGGTCTGCTAAGATGCTTGAGACTGCCTTAAATGAGGTGCTCTGTAGGCCTGATTTTGATTCTGCTGCCTGAAGTTGTTATTGTTATTCCACCTCTGATTTCCAATGTTATCTCTGCCTCATCTGTTATGATTGTCCTGCCAACCTTGGTTTAAATTATCTATCCAACCTTGGTTAGGGTTATCCTGCCATCCATGGTTGTAGCCGCTACCTTGATTGTACCCATGATTGGGGCGGTCATAGAAGTTATGAGTGGCTGTCACAGTGTGGTCTTCCTGTTGGAGTTGCGGACACTCATCAGTATAATGACTGTAATCGGCACAGATCCCGCACACTCTTTGTGAAACCAACTGTTGGCTGTGCTGTGGTGGAGAAGGTTGAACTTGCTGAGCTTGTTGTTCACTTAGTTGCATCTGCTTTAGTAAATTGGTCATTCCATATAAGCTATGAGTTATAGCAGTAGTCTCTTTGTTAGAGGATACCTCTGCAATAGCTCTTGACCGATTTTATTTCTGCCTGTGATTCCTAGTAGATTCAGCTAAGTCACTGATCAATTGCCATGCCTCTTCCGTGGTCTTGTACTTCTTCATAGACCCATTGCTAGCGCCTTCCAATGTGGTCTTATCTTGAGATTTCATACCCTGTGTAAAGTAGCCGAGCAACATTATCTTGTCAATCATATTGTGGGGACATGCTTCCAGAAAATTATTGAAGCACTCCAAATATTCATAGAGAGTCTCAGATTCGTCCTGAACGATCATGGACATGTCTTTCCTCAGTTTACAGGCAACCTCAGCTGGAAAGAATTTCTCCAAAAATTATCTTCTAAGCATATTCTAGTTAGAAATAGTTGCTCCGAGTTGAGTGTAGTACCACTCTTTTGCCTTTTCCTCAAGAGAGAATGGGAAAGCCTTTAGCAGAATAGAAATTTCGTCAGTACCATCACGCTTAACAGTAGAACAAGCTGTCTGGAAATCCCTAAGGTGCTTGATAGGCTCTTGAGCAGGTAAGCCATGAAACTTGGGCATCAAGTTGAGTAGTGCAGCCTTTATTTCAAAATTCACAACCACTGCTGGGTGGCGTGCCTGGAATGGTTGTAGTGTAAAATCAGGGGCTGTTTGCTCCTGAATAGTGACTCTCCTAGGTGCTGCCATGTCACCTACACGTAAAGCAACTGGATCAGTAGAAAGGGAGCTGGTTTCTTCCTTAGATGACGTTTTAGATTTGTCCTCGGAGAGGACTAACCGACGCCGAGCTTGCCTTATACGTGAAATAGTTCTTTCAATCTCAGTGTCAAATACTAGCAAGCTTGGATCAGGAAGTGAACACGTCATTTAACGAAAGAAACGTGCAGCTCATAGTAACAAAAGTAAAAAGAAAAATGCAATTAAATAAATTCCAATCAATAAATTAGCACACTATTGCAACTCCCCAGCAACGGCGCCAAAAATTGACGTGAGCGGAAATTAGCTAATTAAGAATTAATTAGAAAAATGGCGTTGCGAGTACAGTTCTTAACCGGCAAAAATCCACTCGTCAATTTAGAAAAGGGTTGTCACAAATTTTAAAAATAAAATACTGGGAGTATGAGTCCCAGGTTGTCTCCCAACGAGTTGCAGGAAGATGTGCTATTTTATCAATCAGAGGTTTTCAAAAGGGGTTTTTAATTTGTTGAAAAGAAAATTAAATTAGAGAATTTATATGATTTAAATAAAATCTTGACCAGGAGAAGGTTAATTGGAAGTTCTATCCTTGTTATAATTTTATCAAGAGCAATTAATAATTAGTCATTGTTTTAATTTAGTTAACCCTCAACGAATGAAGGAAAGTCAAATTAAAAATCAACTTCTATTCACAGGTCCTAATCCTTTCCCTTGGGCAGGATTAGAGTTAGTGATTAACAAGTCAACCAACAATAAACCAATTACAATTGAACTCTTGAGTATTCTAACTCAAGGTTCTCCTTTTAATCATCTCCCAATCAAGTTGGGGAACTACTCACTCATCATAATTATAGACTTCACAAAATCAATGGG
>NC_029776.3:41750785-41769631 GCF_000817695.3 Arachis duranensis | reverse complement strand
TTTTAGTTAGTTTTTAGTATATTTTTATTAGTTTTTAGTTAAAATTCACTTTTCTGGACTTTACAATGAGTTTGTGTGTTTTTCTGTGATTTCAGGTATTTTCTGGCTGAAATTGAGGGACTTGAGCAAAAATCTGATTCAGAGACTAAAAAAAACTGCAGATGCTGTTGGATTCTGACCTCCCTGCACTCGAAGTGAATTTTCTGGAGCTACAGACGCTCAATTGGCGCGCTCTCAATAGCGTTGGAAAGTAGACATCCTGGGCTTTCCAGCAATATATGATAGTCCATACTTTGCCCAAGATTTGGTGGCCCAAACTGGCGTTCAAAGTCACCATCAGAATTCCCAGCGTTAAACGCCGGAACTGGCACAAGGATAGGAGTTAAACGTCCAAACTGGCACCAAAGCTGGCGTTTAACTCTAAGAAGAGTCTCTACACGAAAATGCTTCAATGCTCAGCCCAAGCACACACCAAGTGAGCCCGGAAGTGGATTTTTATGTCATTTACTCATCTCCGTAAACCCTAGGCTACTAGTTCTCTATAAGTAGGACCTTTTACTATTGTATCTAGACATCTTGGTAGCTATCTTTATTCTTATGCTATCTTAGATCATTGGGAGGCTGGCCATTCGGCCATGCCTAAACCTTGTTCTTATGTATTTTCAACGGTGGAGTTTCTACACACCATAGATTAAGGTGTGGAGTTCTGCTGTACCTCGAGTATTAATGCAATTACTATTGTTCTTCTATTCAATTCTGCTTGTTCTTGTTCTAAGATATCACTTGCTCTTCAACTTGATGAATGTGATGATCCGTGACACTCATCATCATTCTCACCTATGAACGCGTGCCTGAAAACCACCTCCGTTCTACCTTAGATTGGGTGGATATCTCTTGGATTCTTTAACCGGAATCTTCGTGGTATAAGCTAAAATTGATGGCGGCATTCAAGAGAATCCGGAAGGTCTAAACCTTGTCTGTGGTATTCTGAGTAGGATTCAATGATTGAATGACTGTGACAAGCTTTTCTGAGTAGGATTCAGGGATTGAATGACTGTGACGAGCTTCAAACTCGCGATTGTGGGGCGTAGTGACAGACGTAAAAGAATCACTGGATTCTATTCCGACATGATCGAGAACCGATAGATAAATAGTCGTGTTGTGATAGAGCGCGTTGAACATTTTCACTGAGAGGACGGGACTGTAACCATTGATAACAGTGATGCCCAAAATACAGCTTGCCATGGAAAGGAGTAAGAAGGATTGGATGAAGACAGTAGGAAAGCAGAGAGACAAAAACCCAAAATACAAAGCATCTCCATACGCTTATCTGAAATTCTCACCAATGAATTACATAAGTATCTCTATCTTTATTTTATGTTTTATTTATCTTTTAATCATCAATCCTCCATTACCATTTGAATCCACCTGACTGGGATTTACAAGATGACCATAGCTTGCTTCATACCAACAATCTCCGTGGGATCGACCCTTACTCGCGTAAGGTTTATTACTTGGACGACCCAGTGCACTTGCTGGTTAGTTGTGCGAAGTTGTGATAAAGAGTTAAGATTGCAATTGAGCGTACCATGTTGATGGCGCCATTGATGATCACAGTTTTGTGCACCAGAGATTAATGCAAGAAGTTATAAAAAGTATCCATAGAAAGCGACCTGACGAGGTCTGACTAAAAATAGATTACTAAAAATAACTTACGAAGGCCCGACAGAGAAGTCAGACCAGTGAAAGGATCACTAAAAAGGACAAAGACATCTCGCAAAGGCCAAAGAATGGCTAGAAGTGCTTTGCTGAAAGGTACAATGTCTTGAAAAAAGACACTACTTAAAAAGCAAAAGCACAGGTCAAAACGGCGCTAAAAAGTCATCCAAACGAACTATAAAGAAATAGTTACCCTAGGAACACTACCTAAAAAGTCGTTGGAATATGACAAAAAAGCCCGGACGGTTAGGTCGGCATCAGCTAAAGGCGCGACGAAACAAACTCAAGAAGAGAACGAGTCAAAAGCCAAAAAGGTTGAAAACAAGTTAAGGCTCAAAGATGCTTAGCTAAAAAGGGAACAACTCCGCTAAAAAAAGGCGCGATCTCAAAAGTCGTTCGAAACTAAAAAGGTTCTATGTGAAAGAACACTAAAATATTATTAGACAAAAACCCAGCCACCAAGCCACAGGGACTGCCCGACTTGATACAAAACTAACCATCACTAAGTCAAAACAAGGCAAGACCCCTGAAGGCAATAGTGGAAAACTCAGCCAAAGTTGGTCAGATTGGGAAATACTTAAATTTAAAGGGTTGCAAAAAGTCAAGCCCTAAACATTTAGCAAAATGCAGCTATCATAATAAAACATTAAAGACTCAGAAGGCCACCTAAAAGGCAGCCTCAGAGTTTTAAGTGTTTTATTTTTGCAAAATAAAGTTGCTAGGAAGCAACCAAATATCGAGAAAGTCAACCATAGAAAAGTTACAAAAAACTAGTTTAAAAGTCCACAAGTCGGACTATAATATAAGCAGAAAAGTTATAAAGCATTCAAATTCTCCCCAGTAGAAGCATCCTGGGCTGAAGGAGGAGGAATGGTCGAGATCGGGACAGCATCAACAGTTCCATCCGGCCGGCTTAGAATCTGCACATCGGGCTCGGGCTCTGAATAGTCGACCTCTGAAGGGACGGAAGAAGCTGAAGCTACTGAGGCTTTCCCTGGTGGTACAAGAGGAGGACCCTCATCTTCATCATCTGGGACAGGCACAATCTAGCCATCCTCCACTACATTGTCCAGACTAAATAGAGTCAGGTCGAGCTCAGGAGCAAGAACTCGGACTTGAGCCTTCAAATTCTCATATGCGTCAGTCACACTATCTACCATGTGACCCTGGAGCTCGGCATAATGAGCCTGGACAGACTGAAGCCTTTCCCTAGTCTCCAGCAGCTTGGCATATGTACAGGTGTTGCTCTCCTTGTATTTTTTCACCATTTCCTCAGCCAAATTCGCAGCTGCCTCTACACTGGTAGCCTGAGTTTTCTCTTTATCAACATCAATCTCCAACTTATTCACCTTGGCATCAAGCTCATCCTTCAAACCCTTAATTCTATTAAATTCGGACTTGGCATCCTCTATAAAGGCCTTAGTTGCATGGACTGGAGAATCCCATACCATGTAAGATAAGGCCGCACCCATGTTGGCCATCCGAATACTATTGCTAGTAGTGAAATCCAGATGATGAAGGATGGACACGTCATCCAATGAAATTTTGCCATAAGGAGCTATCACCTCGGTAGCAAAACCCACACCATCAAAATCCTTGTTATTCAGATCATAAACACCAGTAGTTTTTTTGTCATTTTGGGGGAGGACCGGTAGCAGTAGGAGAGGAGGCAGTACCAAAAATCGGCTAAATGGGATCAAAAGTAATCGTCCAAACTTGAGGATTCGGAATAATCTTCCTTGGCCCGAAAGCATCAGAGGTCGGTTTCCGTGGAGGCACTTGAGAAGTCCCTTCTCCCGAAGTCTTTGCGGCCAGGTTTTGTGCTGCGGTCGCCTTCTTTGTCTTACGAAAGGCCTTCATGGAGTCCGTAGATTTCACCATATCTGAAAACAGAAACCAAGAAAACAAGTTACGATTAAGGAAGGGATAAATCAGCAAATAAGCAAAAAGAAATCTATCAAGAAAAGAAGTCGGCCATTACTCAGTTCAGCACGGAGGAAGGAAGGATTTCCTAGAAACCTCCTCGTGTCCAGATGAGGAGGTTCCCCCCAGTTCTCCTCTAACACACTCACAAAGGCCTACTCGACCTCATCCAAACTTTCCCAAGAGTAATTAGTTACTACTGCATTTTCTTGCCAACATAAAGGGAAGGTGGGCTCATTGTTCTCATCTAAGAAAAAAGGGTGAACACCCTCAACAGCTGAAACCTTGAAATAGTAATTCTTAAAGTCCATAAAGCACTCATCAAACATAGAGAACACTTTCCTTCCTTGAGTAGCTCGGAATAAAATCCAAGAAGCTTTCTTCTTAGCTAACCCAGGCTTTGTCAACATAAAAAGATACAGAAAGAAAGTTACGGTAGGTCGGACACCTAACTCTTGACACAATAATTGAAAAATATTTATAAAACCCCATGAGTTCGGATGGAGCTGAGAAGGGATAACATTACAAGACCACAACAGGTCAGTCGCAAAGGCGAAAAAAGGGATGGTGATATTCATTTGACTTAAAAAGTAGTCATAAGCATAGAAAAAGGGATGTTCCCCTGAATTAAGGAAGGAAAACTAACCCTCTCCTTAGGGTCAGGCGACACCAATTCATAATTCTTCTCTTCATCCCTATAACTACAAATCCTATGGAACCTCCTAAGCCTTACATAGTACTCGAAATCAGCTACGGTTACACACATTAGAACTATCGAATCCAGCCAATCGGCCATACCAGCAGGAACTTTCGAAGACATCTCGACAATATTTTTTCGTGAAGACATAGACCAACTATCCCTACGGTAAGAAAAAGAAAAAACGGTCACTACTAAACAACCCGGACAATAAGAAAATACGAAAAGAAGCAATCAGCAAGTGTCAGATATAGCAACAAAAGGGAAACCCCAGGACTCACAGAAAGTGGAGGAACAACACTAAAGTCCAAGGGCACTCTTTGGAGGCAACAACAAGGAAAGAACCCAGAAAAAAGAAGTCAACACAAATATATGTGCCCTAAACAAACCCTATCCATCTCAAATAAAGAAAATACAAGGATTTCAACCATTCCGCCAAGCATTTCTCTATACAAACAACAAGACCATAATTATCATGGGAACCAGACCACGCAAAGAATCACCAAGAAAGTTTCAACCTTTTCTACCAAAAACAAGATCACAACTTTGATCCATTCAAGGATACGCAATCTTCCAGAAAAGCAAAGTAATCTTTTACTGAGAAAATGCAATAAAGATTGAAACTTTATGCGAAAAAACAAGCATGCAAGAGTGAAAGCAATAAGAACAGTAACAACAAGCAAAAGCAGAAAGGGTATAAGCACCAACCTGCAAGACAAGGGATAACGGCAAAGGCGTAGTGAAGAGGCATGAATGATCTGAACAAAGCTCCGAGGCTTCAAAAGAAGAAAAGCCCTGGGGAAAAACTGTGGCAAAAGGGTGATCTTTCCAAAGAAAAAGCAAAAGTCAAAGGAACAAGAACGAAGGAGGCTTCCTCTTTCTGGCAAAAGCAAAGGATGAATGAAGAAGCATATTTTCACGGAGCAAATGAAACGGATGAAAGAAAAATTGAAAATCAAGAGCCCTTTCTTCAATTTTCAAAATAAAACACAAAGAGGGAAAAAGAAACGGCAAAAGGAAATTAAGCAAGCCTTTAAGGCCTTCACACATTCCCAAGAAAGCACAACGCGCGCTACAATTAAAAATGCTCTGCATTCAAGCAGAAGCAATCCCAACAGGAGTTATACAAGAGATCGATGAAAAGACAAATGCTCGAGCATGACTTCCTCAAAGGGGTTGAAGTCTAAAGACACGACCTCAAGGGAAAGATCGAACTTGAGTAGGGGCACTGTTCATGCCCTGGGTCGACCTCTTAAAGTTGGATCGCCACCTACCTCTCCTTAAAGAGTTCGGCCAAATTGTCATAGAGGCCTAAGCAGACCCAAACGAAGGAACGCAGCCCACTCTAAAGGCGGCTAAGCTTTAAAAGATAAGGCGGTTCCCCAAAAAGATAAGATAAGATAACTAACATATCTTAAAGGACACCCCACACTACTATAAATACACTGGAGCACCTAGGTATAACTCATACTCTGACTCTACTAAAAATCCTGCCTAAAGCACGTGCTAACTTAAGCATCGGAGTCTCTTACAGGTACCACCACCCTCCGGTGATCAAGGATCAGTAGCATCTCCAACTCTTGCAGGTCAGACACGGCAGCACTGACCAACACTGAAGATCTCGTCCGAGATCGACCTTCAGTTTTAGGTAACCCTCGGAACAGTTATGTTGGGGGAAGGGGTCTGATGGGTGAAAAATGTCGGTAAAGATTTTCACAAAAAATATTGCGTTGCAAAAGTATAGTTCGAAACCGACAATTAAACCTCAATCAATATTGAAATTGTTTATCATAGATACAAACCAAATAAAATTAACTGAGGTATTTAAACCTCGGGTTGTCTCTCAAGGAATCGCAGGGAAGTGTACTTATAATTGGTTATGGAAAAGTTTTTTTTTGGGTTTTTGTGATAAGAGATAAGTAATGTAAATAACAAGGAAATAAAATAATAACTAAGAAAAAGTCATAGCAAGGAATGAAAATTGGAATTCCTCTCCTCATTATCATCATCAATTGTAATGGTAATTGCCTTTTGCTCTCACTTGGTTAACCTCTAACAATGAAGGAAAGTCAAGTGAGCAAAATCAACCCATGTTCACAAGTCCTAATCAAATACTAGATTTAGTGAAGCCTAAGCTAACTAGCAATTTTCAATCACCAATCAACAAATGAATTTTGATAACTCAAGAGTCTCTAATTAATCAATCCAAGTTAAGAACATAAAAATCTAATTTAAAATCCAACCAAGCATTTTATCAAACACTTGGAAGGCGTAAAGTAGAAACATAGAAAATTGTCAAGAAATAAGAATTTCTAAGACTAACAAAGCAAGGAAATAACAATAACAAAGCAATAGAACAATAAGAAACATGAATCATAAATTGCATTAATGAAAGTTGAGACTAACACATGAATTCAGAAACTAAATTAGCAAAATAAAGGAATCAACAAGAGGAGTAAATAACTAAAGTGCTAGAACAAATAAGAATAGAAGAAAACTAAATTAAAGCAAGGTAGAATTCTGAAATTGAGAATGAACAAGACTAAAAACCCTAAACCTAGAGAGAGGAGAGAGCCTCTCTCTCTCAAGAAAACCACATCTAAACCTAAAATTGTATGAATGAATGAAGTATGAGTGAATGGTAAGTGAATGATTGATTCCCCTCCAGCTCCACTCTGCAGACTCTAATGTGCATTTTCGAACTTGGAACTAGGCCAAAAGCAGCCCAGAAATCATCTCTAGCGTTTCCTGTTTAATGTAGCACGTGACGCTCTGTCATGCGTACGCGTTGGCCACGCGTACGCATTGTAGAACAAAATCCTGGTGACGCGTGCACGTCATCCATGCATACGCGTCACTTTCCTGTGCACTGGTCATGCGTACGCGTCGATGCTTCCTTTCCATCCTCTAAGCCATTCTTGCCCTATAAAACCTGAAAACACTTAACAAACATATCACGACATCGAATGGTAATAAGAGAGGATTAAAATTAGAAAATTTAAGGCCAAAGAAGCATGTTTTCAATCATAGAACAAAATTAGGAAGGAAAATGTAAAACATGCGAATCATATGAATAAGGGTGAGAATTACGGATAAAATCCACGAAATTAAGCACAAGATAAACAAAAAATGGGGTTTATCAATCTCTCCACACTTAAACATTAGCATCTCCTCATGCTAAGCTCAAGAGAAGCTATAAAGGAAGTGAAGAGGAATGGTAGAATGTATGAAATGCAACCTATCTATATGAATACAACTAAATGTGAAATGTTGTTACCTACTTGGTTAAAAGTAAATCGAATTCTCCAAGAACAAATATGAACTGGATTCCACTAATTCAAATCATAAAATGAAGTACAGGTAATCTTGCAAGAAAAAAATCTCGTGAAAGCCAGGAACAAAGAATCGAGCATCGAACCCTCACTGGAAGTGTATACACTCTAATCACTCTAGTGTTTGAGGGTTGAGTCTCTCGGTTCTCTACTAATATTTCTTTCTAAGGCTTGCTCTTCTTCTACTAATCAACAAAAATTTAATGCACAAATACACATATCAAGAGGTTTTGATGTGAGAACTATTGTCGATCTAAAATTTCACAAAATATAGGTTCGTTGCAAGTATAGCCTAGACCAACAAACAATTCTCAATCAAAGATTAAATCCAAATTAAAATAACTGAGAGTAATTAAACCTCGTATCGTTCTTCCCTAGGAGTTGCAATTGAAGTGTTCAATTATTGGCTATTAGAGAAAATGGGGGATTGGATGACAAGAGAAGCAGGCAATGTAAATAGCAAAGAATGGAACAAGCATGCAAGGAATTAAAAGCCAAAGCAATAAAAGTCAAATCAATTAAAGCAAGGAAAGGAAAATTCAAATGCAAGAAACCTCTTGGCAAGTAATTGAGAGCTAAGGTTACTTATCCTAGCCATTGACCATAAACACATGATGATTATAAAGAGTTAATCCTACTTAATCAACCCTACATCGAGGATAAGTCAAATAGGCATAGTTGATTCCAATCCATAAGTCCTAGTCAACACTATTAATGGGAGACTTAGAGTCAATAGAAACCAAATCAACTAACTACTCTAATATATCAAACAAGAATGGACATGAATAATTCAAGGGTCACCAATGTCATCTATTCCGAGCCAAGAGTGAAGAAAAAAACTAAGTGAAAACTAAGCCAAGCATTTTATCAAACACCTGGTGTGCATGAAAATAAAATGATATTAAATTGCATTAAAAATAAAATCTAACTACCAAAGGCAAGAAAATCATAATAACAACTAAAGAAAGCAAGGATTAACATGAAAACATAAATCGCGTTAATTGAAATTAAAATTAACAAAAGTATCTATAAACATAAAAATGACAAAATAAAGGAAATAATAAAAGAGATGAAGATGATAAAGACGAGAAAGCATGAAAACATAAAGGAAACTACATTAAAACAAGAATTAAAGACTGAAATTAAAGGAAATTAAACTAAACCTAACCTAATTCTAGAGAGAAGGGGGAGCTTCTCTCTCTAGAAAACTAAGAGAAAAGCATGTAAAAGCTAAACCTAATTGCCCCCCTTGCTTCCCCTTGAATTGGGGTTGAAATGGTTTCAGAAATGAGTTGGATTGCGTTTTGGAGCCCCAGAATTCGCCTCCGGCAATTTGGAATTAATGAGCTCACGTGATACAGGTCACCCATACGCGTCGATTATGCGTACGCGTCGGTCACGCCTACGCGTCGCCGGACGAAATTCACACCCATGCGTACTCATGGGTCACGCATACGCGTCGCTAAGCTCACGCTTGTGCACGCACACGCATCGCTTGTGCGCACGCACGGATCATTGAATTTTCAAACTCCATTTCTTCATAGCTTCTTCCCTTTTGCATGCTCTTTTTCTCACTTCTTCAACCCACACTTGCCTTGGAAACCTGAAATCACTTAGTAAACACATCAAGGCATCAAATGGGATTAAAGTGAATTAAATTTTGCAATTAAAAGGTCTAAAAAGCATGTTTTCACTTTCAAGCACAATTTAGGAAGAAATCATGAAACTATGCTATTTCATTGAATAAGCGTAGGAAAAGTTGATAAAATGCACCCAATTAGAGCAAATAAATACCATGAAATGTGGATTTATCACATCCCCGCACTTAAACAATAGCGTGCCCTCGTGCTAAACTCAAGAAGGAAACAAGGGGTATTGCATTTATTCAAAGCAAGTAAACTACCTATATGCAATCTATCTACATGAATGCAACTACTTAGTCAAAATAAATCAATTTCCAAGAAAATATATATGAACATAAGGGCTAAGGCAATCAAGTCAAAACCATAATTGATTAGAGTTATTGAAAAGCATTTACAAACTTGCAAGAAAGGAGATAATCAAAGGCGAAAACATGAAATTGAGCAATTGAACCCTCACCGGATGTGTATCCGCTCTAATCACTCAAGTATATAGGGTCAATTCACTCATTTCTCCTTTAATCATGCTTTCTAAAGTTTGTTCTTCATCTAACCAATCAACAAATACTTAATGTACATATGCAACTATCATGAAGTCTTTTCAAGGTTGTAATGGGGTTAAGGTTAATGGTAAGGATGTATATATGGCTAGGTGAGCTTGCATTTGAATCTTTGATTAGCCCAAATTATCACCTAACATACACACAACCTATAAACTTCTAATGTCAAACTTAAACATCCATAATCTCACTTTTATATACACACTCATGCATTTAATGTAATTTTCATTGGGGTAATCTTGTCCCCCTTTTCATTTTTTTTTAACAACACATCAATGCATATGGTTTCTATAATATTACATGAGCAGGTACCCAAATTTCCAACGTTTTTCAATAAGCATAAAACACATTTTCATCACCCAAAGTTCCCACATTTTCCCCACACTTAAACATCACACACTCTCACTATCTCAAGCAACTTAAAGATTCAAATAAAGGACATTTCATTGTTTTTTGCTTAAGGTTAATGATGTGGCAAATAAAGAACGAAAGGGGATTAAAAGGGTCAAAGTGGTAAACAAAGGTAAATGAAATGGTAGGCTATTTAGGTTAAGTAAGCTATAAAGAAATAATGGCTTCAATCGCATAATTGCATAATTATACTTTAAACAATGGATATATAGAATTAAACAAACCAAAGATTACAATCATAGAGGAGAGCAAAACACAAAAATGAAATAAGTGGTCAAATGATGTAACCACACAATAAGGCTAAAAAACTCACATGCTTATGTGTTCTTAGCTCAAACAACATGTTCCATAATATATTTGAAGCAGGTTTTACTCAAAAGTTCCAACTCAAATCAATTAGGATGTTAATGCCCTATAAAAATTATTTTTCTTGGAAAATTTCATTAAATTAGCTAAGTTTATTATATGTATGCAAATACATGCAATAAACAAAGAAACATGCAATTAATGCTCTAAAATATATACAAACTCAAAATAAAATGTGCAAGTATTTAGGATTAGAGTATGTCACCCAGATTGTTGATCGGTGATGACCTCCCCACACTTAGGGATTTACACGGTCCTCTGTGCACGCACTCAATCTGGGGGTGAAGAGATGTGAGGCTCCACCTTCAGCTGGTAGACACCGGGGCTCCGAGTTGCTGTAGAAAACCAATAAATAAGAATTGAGGAAAATTCATAGTAGTGTGGTATGATAGAGACAATGTGTGTATTCTAATAAGTGTGCATGGTTTAGAAAACACACATTGGTCAGTTAAAACGGCAACCACAAAAGCAAAAAAAATAGCATGTGTTCCTCAATTAAGTAAGCTAGGTTGCAAGTAAAGAGTAAGCAAAACTTAAGGCACAAGCAACCCTAAGTAACCACAAAAGTGAATTGAGTATTTGAGATATTGGATATTAAAATTGTGCAAATGGAAGCGCCAAATTAATAGAAAATGGCACAATTAACAATAACCCATTCAATGACAAAAAAGAATACTTATTCATCCTTAGAAATAATGAAATAATCACATGTATAAGGTGCTTGTTACAAAAAGTGACAAGTCATGATAGGAATATAGTCAAGTCGACTAAAAAAAATACAAAGCATTAACAAGGAACAAATACATTGTTATGTGATTACATTCACTTAAAAACCATGATGAATAAGTAGTTTAACTTAATTCACTAAATTCATTATGCACTTATAAAAATTTCACCTAATACGCAACAACATGTAAATGTGCGAATCCAATTAGGTGCTAACAATTTAAAGCAAAGTATAAATGCATTGATGAAATCTGTTCATGCCCTAGGTCGAGCTGACCGACCCGGGATGTTTTAGCGACAAAGCGACCGACCTCTTTAGGTCAGACTATTCGACCTCTTCTCAAAGAGCTCGACCAAATTGACAGGAAAGCCCAATAAAGGGCCCAAATAGAGGAACACGACCCAAATCCAGAGGCAATCCCAGCCTACAGAGATAAAGGCGGTTTCGTTGAAGATAAGCTGACCTCACCCAAAGATAAGATAAGATAAGATAACTAACTTATCTTATCTAGAAAGGTCACTTCTCACCATTATAAATACACTGAAGCACCCAAGTATAACTCATACTCTGATTCTACTCAATACCTATTTAATACCCTTGCTAACTTAAGTATCGGAGTCCCTTGCAGGTACCCCCCACCCTTCGGTGATAAAGGATCAGCAGCATTCTCAGTTCTACAAGTCGGACACACCAGATCCGGCCGCTATACACCTACCAGACACGTCGGCTCCGACCAATACAGAAGATCTCGTCCGAGATCGACCTCCAGTTTCAGGTAACCCCCGGAACATTGGCGCCGTTGCCGGGGAACCAGGAAGTCATCCCATCACCATGGCGAACGACCATGACAACGACCACGATTCAGGTCTGGAGGATCGGACACCGCACAAAAGCGCGGGTGTCACGCTACAAAGCACTCCGGAAACCAACAAAGATGAAGACTCACCAAATTCAGGAGCAATAGAAGCGCTCCTGGATCGCCTAAAACAACTGGAAAAAGAAACCCAACAACAACGGGAAATTGGAAGAGATCTCCAAAGAGAGGTGCGGCGACGTTGGGAGTTGGAAGAAAAACTACAGCAATTGGAAGCCGATCTCAAATCAAAAGGCCCCCGGGCTAATCTCGAGGAAAATTCACGCAAAGAACAAGACCCGTTCACTAGGGAAATCATGAAAACCAAAATTCCAAAAGACTTCAAACTCCCGGATATGACCCTGTATGATGGCACCACAGACCCCAATCACCACCTCAGCAACTTCAGAAGTAGAATGTACCTCACTGACGCCCCAGATGCTGTTCGCTGCAAGGTTTTTCCAACAACTCTCACAAAGACAGCGATCCGATGGTTTGACAACCTACCTCCGAAGTCCATCTCAAGCTTTGATGACTTAGCTAAAAAATTCCTAGCCAGATTCTCCATTCAGAAAGATAAAGCCAAGCACGCCCCCAGTTTACTAGGGATCAAACAAGGAGATCGGGAGAGCCTCCGCAGCTACATGGAGAGATTCAACAAAACATGCATGGACATACAAAGTTTACCAACGGAGGCCGCCATCATGGGACTCATCAATGGCCTACGAGAGGGACCTTTCAGCCAATCTATATAAAAAAAAATACCCGACCTCCTTAGACGAAGTGTAGGAACGGGCAGAAAAGTATATCAACATGGAGGAGAATGCTTGGTTAGGAGAAACCTCAAAATCAGGGGCCTCCTACCGAGACAAAGACAAGGAATCCAAAAGAAAAGAAGATCGACAAGGGGAGAAAATAAAAAAATACCATAACTACACCCCTCTCAGGACATCCCTGGTCGAGATATACAAAGAAGTCTGCTATACGGAAAAAATTCCCCCAGCACAGCCACTCAAAGGCAAAAGCGGAGGAGGAAACCGAAAGGAATATTGTGAATACCATCGAGTCCGAGGACACTCCACAAACGAATGCTTCGACCTAAAAAACATCATAGAAAAATTGGTGAGAGAAGGAAAATTAGATCGATTCCTGGCCAGCCGAGATGATGATCAAAGAAAGAGACGAAGGGATGAAGATACCGAACGAACAAAACGATCACCTTGGACACCAGAAAGACATGTCCACATGATACACGGCGGATTCACAACAGGTGGAATCTCCGAATCCTCTCGCAAAAGATATCTCAAAGAAGTATATCATATTGAAGGAGAGGAGAAAGCACTCAACATTCCGGCAATTACATTTACTAAAGAAGACGCATCTGGCGTCATCACAGGACACGATGATCCCATGGTTATCACCATCATATTGGCAAACGCCAACCTACACCGCACCTTAATAGACCAAGGGAGCTCTGCCGACATCTTATTCAAAATAGCCTTTGATAAGCTCGGCTTTGAAGAAAAAGAACTTAAAGCATATCCAAACAGCCTGTTTGGGCTAGGAGATACCCCGGTTCGACCACTCGGATACATACCACTACATACAACCTTTGGAAAAGGGGACCAATCCAGGACCCTCAAAATAAACTACATCGTAGTCGATGCAAGTTCAGCTTACAACGCTCTCATAGGACGGACAACACTCAACCAACTCGGCGCAATAGTCTCGACCCCACACCTATGTATGAAGTTCCCAACCCCAAAAGGGATAGCCACGATAAAAGCAGACAGACGGCACGTCACTGTTATAATGAAAGCCTAAACCTCAGAGGCAAAGGAGAAGAGTTCCACACAATCGAGCTGGGCGGAGTTCATCGACGAGAAGAACTTCGTCCCCAGCCAGAAGGCGAGATAGAAAAGATTCAGATCGGGGACACCTCGGAAAAAACAACCAATATCGGCACAATCCTAAAAGGAGATTTAAAAGAATTACTAATACAATTCTTATGAGACAACGTCAATCTCTTCGCGTGGAAAGCCGCAGACATGCCAGGTATCGACCCTAAGCTAATGTGTCACAAGTTGGCGGTCTACCCAGGATCTCAACCGATGCAGCAGAGATGAAGAAAACTTGGGCCAGAGCGATCCAAAGCTGTGGATGAGCAAGTGCTGGCACTACTGGAAGCCAGATTCATAAGAGAAGTCAAATACCCGCTTTGGCTAGCCAACGTTGTCTTAGTGAAAAAATCAAATGGGAAGTGGCGAATGTGCACCGATTACACCGATCTCAACAAGGCTTGTCCAAAAGATCCATACCCACTCCCAAGTATTGACGCTCTAGTAGATGCTTCCTCCGGATACAAATATCTCTTGTTTATAGACGCATACTCGGGGTACAATCAAATCCCCATGTATCCACCAGATCAAGAAAATACCTCGTTCCTAACACCGAAAGCAAACTACTGCTACATTGTGATGCCTTTCGGTTTCAAGAACGCAGGAGCTACTTATCAAAGGCTAATGAATAAAGTCTTCTCAGATCACATCGGTAAAATCATGGAAGTTTATGTGGACGACATGTTGATAAAGACACAAAGCAAAGATACATTATTATCCGACCTGACTCAAGTGTTTTACACTATAAGGAAGCACAACATGCGGCTCAATCCCACAAAATGCACCTTCGCAGTAGAAGCAGGCAAATTCATAGGCTTCATGCTCACACAAAGGGGAATTGAAGCAAACCCAGACAAATGTCAAGCCATACTCAACATGAAGAGCCCAAATTGTGTCAAAGAAGTACAACAACTCAACGGGAGGTTGGCCACCCTATCCCGATTCTTAGCAGGAGCTGCAATAAGATCTCTCCCCTTCTATGCTACTTTAAGAAAGGGAAAACAGTTCGAATGGACGACAGAATGTGAGCAAGCCTTCCAAGACTTCAAGGAGTTCTTAGGACGGCCACCTATCCTATCTCGACCACGAGAAGGAGAACTGGTCATATTATACCTCGCAGTAGGGAGCCGGGCAATAGCCTCAGCACTAGTCAGAGAAGACGAACATGGGCAACAACCCGTCTACTTCATTAGCAAAGCGCTACAGGGATCCGAGCTGAACTACCAGAAAATAGAAAAATTTGCCTATACCCTCATTCTAACATCTTGACGACTCTGCCCGTACTTCCAGGCTCACACCATTAAGGTTCGAACTAACCAGCCCATAAAAGGAATATTGCAGAAAACAGATCTGGCAGGCAGAATTCTACAATGGGCAGTCGAGTTGTCAGAGTTCGATCTCCAATATGAAGCTCAGACGGCCATTAAATCACAGTATCTGGCTGACTTTATTGCAGAATTCACAGATGCCCTAGAAACCCCCACAGAATGGAATCTTTACGTGGACGGTTCTTCAAATAAAACTGAAAGCGGCGCGGGCGTAATAATAGAAAGCGACCAAGGAACCCAAGTTGAGCTCTCCCTCAAATTTGGGTTCCCCGCCTCAAACAATCAGGCAGAATATGAAGCATTATTAGCTGGTTTGAAGCTGGCTAAAGAGGTCGGAGCTCAAAAACTCAACATTTACAGTGATTCACAAGTGGTCACATCACAAATAACAGGGAGCTACCAAGCCAAAGATCCTACCATGAAAAAATATTTGGATAAAACCAAGGAACAGCTCGGACAACTCGGGGAGTATAAAATCTGCCACATACCCCGTGAACAAAACGCCCGAGCTAATGCACTCTCAAAACTAGCTAGCACCAAACCAGGGGGCAACAATAGGAGCATCATTCAGGAAATGTTACAAAACCCGTCAATCTCGGAAGAAGAAAAAGTCCTGACTATAACAAGTCAGGACCAAGGATGGATGACCCCCAAAATCAACTACCTCAAAACAGGAACGCTCCCCACAGAAGAAAAGAAGGCAAAGAGGTTAAAAAGGGAAGGCACAGTACTACACCATCATAAACAACATCCTGTACAAAAGAGGAATCTCAACACCTTTACTAAAATGCGTGCCGACCTCCAACACAAGGGAAGTGCTAGAAGAAATACACGGCGGCATTTGTGGCAATCGTCTCGGAGCACGAGCTCTCACCAAAAAAGTACTCCGGGCGGGATTTTATTGGCCAACTCTACAGAAAGAAGCTACAGAATTTGTAAAGACATGTTCACCATGTCAAAAACATGCCAACTTTCACATCGCCCCGCCAGAAGAGCTCATTAGCGTGACCTCGCCTTGGCCGTTTGCAAAATTGGGACTCGATCTTCTTGGCCCCTTCCCACAGGGATCAGGACAAGTTAAATTCCTCATAGTAGGGGTAGATTACTTTACAAAGTGGATCGAGGCAGAGCCCCTAGCCAATGCCACTGCTCAGAGAAGCCGAAAATTCTTATATAGAAACATTGTCACAAGGTTCGGGGTTCGATATTCAATAACCACAGACAATGGCCCTCAATTCACAGATGCAGGCTTCAGAAAACTAGTAGCTGACTTGAATATAAAGCACCAGTACACCTCTGTCGAACATCCACAAGCCAATGGACATGCCGAAGCCGTCAACAAAGTCATATTGGCAGGGTTAAAACGAAGACTGCAAGATACAAAGGGAGCCTGGGCAGAGGAGCTTCCACAGGTTCTATGGGCATATCGAACGACGCCATATTCGACCACAAAGGAATCCTGATGACAAGTCATCATATACCCATTTTTCAAGCTAATTTCACTTGTTTTATTAGTCTCTATGCACTTTCTTGCATCCTAAGTAAGTGATTTGGAGTGAAAATGCGAAACTTCTTTAAATCAAACAACCACCATGAAATTAACGTTAACTCATGAGGTTTAAGCTAATTTTAATTGAATTTTAATTGATTTATAAGCCTTGTGAATTTAGTGATACTTGGAGTGGTTGTTTTGGTTTATTGTAGGTGAAGAAAAGAATAAAAGAGAAAAGCGTGGCCTAAGAAAGTGTGGCAAAAGGAGAAAAAGGCGTGGCTTATGAAGGAGGGAAGCAAGCATTGCCCTCCACAAGGGCACACTGCCCTCTAGGAGGGCAACATAAGGGAACAAAGCATGAAAGGCAACTCTGCCCTGCCCACTACAAGGGCAGAGCACAAATCTGTGCCTTGGAATCAAGAAGAACAAAATGTTGCCCTCCTCAAGGGCAGTATCGGGCTCACCAAGGGAAGAAAATCAAAGGAAAATGCCTACAATGCTTGCCACAAGAGTTGAACACGGGACCATGAGGAAGCAAGGAATTAAGCCTCACTTTGGTACCAAGAAAGCCAAGGAAAATGGGTAGCGTGTGTAGCATCCAAGTTTCGAACGCGGGACTTCATGTTGGAAACACTGCCCTGCCCTCCGCGAAGGCAGGGCAGCATTTTGTTGTGGCACGGCCAGCACACAAATCTGGCGCACCAAAGCAACATTCGGCAGCACCAGCAGCGCACCAAGGCACCAATCTGGCGCACCAATTTTTTCCGCCCTGCCCTCCGCGAGGGCAGGGCAGCATCCTGCGCACCAAGCCGCACCACGCCCGCACCACGCACGCACCACACATCAATTTTCTGCCCTGCCCTCCACAAGGGCAGGGCAGCCTCCTGGAAGCTATTATTTTTGGGCTAAAATTGGATTAAAAATCCAATAAAATTCATTTCTTCACCAAATCAAAAGCCCATCCAAATCCCAAGATCCAAGAATAGAAAGTGTATAAATAGGAGCTAGTTTGATGTAATTAGGACTTTTGGCTTGACTTTTGAATTTTGCACTTTCTTTGAGCTTTGAATTTTTGCAACTTTTCATGAGAGACTAAACCGAGATTTCAGAGAATTGGGGAGGAGAATTGATCTCTCTTCTTCCTCGTTCTTGCTTGGGCACTTTTCATTTCCTTGTTTTGAGTTTTGGTTGTGAAGAATTGAGGAAATTCTGTCTCAATCTCCATTCAAAATCTCTTTAAACATTTTTCTGCATAATTGAGTTCAATTTACATTCCCCTTTATTGCTTCTTCTTCAATTTCTTGTCAATTGCTTTGAGAATTTGGATCTAGGAAGGCAATTGAGATCTAGGCTCTGCTACCTAGTCTCTGGAGTCCTGAGATCCCAATTTACTTTTGGTTCTTCTATGAACCTTTGCTGCACTTAATTTCTTTACTGTTTGAGTTCTAATTGCTTCTAATTCATCTTCTATTTGTTTAAATTCTGCAATCCCAGTCCTCAAACCCCTTTTACATTCAAGCAAATTACATTTCTTGCCATTTGGAATTCTGAATTCCCAATCCTTAATTCCCCTTTTATATTCAAGCAATTTACATTTCTTGCACTTTAAGTTTCAGTCATTTACATTCTTGTTCTTTACGATTCAGCAAGTTTACTTTTCTGCTCTTTAATTTACTGCAATTTTCCCCTCTCCCTTTACATTCCAAGCAATTTAGCTTCTGTTAAATACAACCCACTCAACCAAAACTTGATTCGCTTGACTAAATCAACCACTAAACTAAAATTGCTCAATCCTTCAATCCCTGTGGGATCGACCTCACTCATGTGAGTTATTATTACTTGATGCGACCCGGTACACTTGCCGGTGAGTTTTGTGTTGGATCGTTTTCCACACATCAAG
>NC_029776.3:41748499-41750452 GCF_000817695.3 Arachis duranensis | reverse complement strand
ATGCCTCCTGACAACTACAAGTTATTGCTCTTTCCATTTTCTCTCAGAGACAAAGCTACTCAATGGCTAGAGACCTTTCCAAAAGAAAGCATCAACACCTGGGATGACTTGGTAAGCAAGTTCCTTGCCAAATTTTATCCCCCTCAAAGAATCCTAAGATTGAAGACTGAGGTGCAGACATTCACTCAAATGGAAGCTGAAAATTTATATAAAGCATGGGAAAGATATAAGGCACTATTGAGGAAATGTCCACCAGAGATGTTCACTGAGTGGGACAAGTTGCAGAACTTCTATGAGGGGCTCACTCTTAAGGCTCAAGAAGCACTTGATCATTCAGCTGGAGGCTCTTTGCAACTCATGAAAACTATAGAGGAAGCTCAAAACCTCATTGATATGGTGGCCAATAACCAATATTTCTTTTCTCATCAAAGACAATGCCAACCATCACAAAGAAGAGGAGTAATGGAGTTGGAAGGAGTGGATTCAATTCTAGCTCAGAACAAGATAATGCAGTAGTAGATTCAACAACAGTTTGAGCAAATGGCCAAAAGGATTGATGGCTTGCAAGTTGCATCAGTGAGTGCCACAAGCCAACCACCAACTACTTGGGTGCAAAGTGAAGAAACTCAAGAGGAACAACAGCAAGAGCAAGTCCAGTACATGCACAACCAAAATCTTGGAACAAATGAAGTCTATGGTGATACTTACAATCCATCTTAGAAGAACCATCCCAACCTCAGATGGGGAGACAACCATAATCAAAACCAACAGCCATGGCAAAGAAACTCAAGTCAGAACATTTGGAAAAGCATAAACCACAACCCCCAGCCAAACACTAACCAAAATACATACAGAAAACCACAAAATAATTACCCCAACTCTAACCAGTATCCACCCAATAACCACCCAACAAACCAAAATACCTATCATCATCTATCAACACCCCAAAACCAACCAATTTCACAAGAATCCCAAAGGATCACTAATCTAGAGCTGCTCATGGAGAAAATGATGAAGAACCAAGAATTAACAACAAAGAACCAAGAAGCGTCCATGAAGAACTTAGAGAGACAGATTGGGCAAATCTCTAAACAGATTTCTGTTGAAAAACCATCAAGCTCACTGCCAAGTGACACCATTCCCAACCCAAAGGAAGAATGCAAGGTCGTGCAACTAAGAAGTGGAAAAATGTTAGTGGATGGTAACCAAGGGGCAACCAAGAATAATGACAATGAGCCAACAAAGAATAATGAAGCCATCAACAAGGACATGATAAGCAAGAATGACCAAGAAAAACTCACAGAGGAAAACAACGAACCACATAATCTAAAGAAAGGAAAGCAGATCAGGGAAGAACCAAATCCAAAACAACATTAAGTGGAGAAGAGCTCAACACCACCACTGCCTTATCCACAGAGATTTCACAAAGAGACAAAGGATCAGCATTTCCACAAATTTCTTGAGACTTTCAAGAAGCTGGAAATCAACATACCTTTGGTTGAGGCATTGGAGCAAATGCCTCTGTATGCCAAGTTCTTGAAGGAGCTCATCAATAAGAAAAGAGATTGGAATGAGAAGGAGACTGTAATGCTTAGTGAAGAATGCAGTGCACTCATCAAAAAGGGACTCCCTCCCAAGCTTGAAGATCCTGGAGATTTCTTCCTTGGAGTTGGTGGACCAATCAGTAGCATATCCTAAAGGGCTGATTGAGAACCTTTTAGTTAAGGTCGACAAGTTCATTTATCCTACAGATTTTGTGATCCTGGATTCTTCAGAAAAAGGAAGTGACTCCATAATACTTGGTCGACCATTTTTGGCCACTGCTAGAGCCATTGTGGATGTAGAGCAGGGAGAGTTAACCCTCAGGATGCATGAGGAGAGCATCATCTTGAAAGTCTTTCCAGAATTACAAAGGAATGAAGAAACAAGCAAAACAAGTGGTGACTTCCTTCC
>NC_029776.3:41745624-41747964 GCF_000817695.3 Arachis duranensis | reverse complement strand
ATGCTTGAAAGGTTGGCTGGCCATGCTTATTATTGTTTCTTGGATGGCTATTCTGGGTATAATCAGATAGTGGTGGATCCAAAAGACCAAGAGAAGACTTCATTCACATGCCCAGTTGGAGTTTTTGCTTATAGAAGAATGCCATTCGGATTATGCAATGCCGCAGCCACTTTTCAAAGGTGTATGCTTTCCATTTTCTCATATATGGTTGACAAATTTTTAGAGGTTTTCATGGATGACTTTTCTGTTTTTGGTGATAATTTCAATACTTGCCTAAACCATCTAACTCTTGTCTTGAAACAGTGCCAAGAAACTAATTTGGTTTTGAACTGGGAGAAGTGCCATTTCATGGTGCCTGAGGGGATTGTTCTTGGTCATAAAGTTTCAAGAAAAGGGATAGAGGTTGACAAGGCAAAAGTGGAAATAATAGAAAAGCTCCCTCCACTAACTAATGTGAAATCTGTTAGAAGTTTCTTGGGGCATGCAGGATTTTATAGAAGGTTTATCAAAGATTTTTCTAAAATAGCCAAACCTTTGAGTAACCTGTTAATGATTGATAAACCTTTTGTTTTTGATGAAAATTGCCAATATACTTTTGAAACTTTAAAACATAAACTCACAACAGCACCAATTATCACACCCACAGATTGGAACTTACCGTTTGAACTCATGTGTGATGCAAGTGATATTGCAATTGGTGCTGTACTTGGACAGAAGAAGGGAAACTTGCATCATGTCATATATTATGCAAGTATTGAATGAGGCTCAAAAAAATTACACTACAACAGAGAAGGAATTGTTAGCTGTAGTCTATGCATTTGATAAGTTTAGATCGTACTTGATAGGATCTAAAATTGTGGTTTATACTGATCACGCCGCTCTCAAGTATTTGATGTCAAAGCAGGATGCTAAACCAAGACTTATCAGGTGGATTCTACTCCTACAAGAATTTGACATTGAGGTAAGGGACAAGAAAGGCACTGAAAACCTAGTTGCTGATCATTTGTCAAGGCTGCCACAAGAAACAATTCAAAATGCCTCACTACCTGTGAATGAAAGCTTCCCAGATGAACACCTATTGCAGATCCAACAAGCACCTTGGTTTGCTGACATAGCAAACTACAAAGTGGGGAGGAAGATACCTCAAGAATTCACCAAGCAACAAGTGAAGAAACTAATCAATGAAGCAAGGAAGTTCTTGTAGGATGAACCCTATCTGTTCAGAAGATGCTCTGATGGAATAATCAGGAGATGTATTCCTGAAAGTGAAACAAAAGATATATTATGGCATTGCCATGGCTCAGCTTATGGTGGACACTTTGGTCCAGAAAGAACAGGATATATCATGGCATTGCCATGGCTCAGCTTATGGTGGACACTTTGGTCCAGAAAGAACAGTAGCAAAGATATTACAAAGTGGTTTCTATTGGCCAACCATCTTCAAAGATGCCAGGGAGTTTGTCCACCAATGTAAAGAATGCCAGAGAGCAGGAGGATTAACAAGAAGGAATGAGATGCCACATAACTTCATTTTGGAAGTAGAATTGTTTGATCTATGGGGCATTGATTTCATGGGACCCTTTCCCCCTTCTTATTCGTTCAGATATATCTTGGTAGCAGTGGAGTATGTTTCAAAATGGGTGGAAGCCATAGCCATAACTACCTGTGATGCACAAATTGTCCTTCAATTCCTAAAAAATCACATCTTTACTAGATATGGAGTACCCAAGGGTCTCATCAGTGATGGTGGTGGTCATTTTTGTAACAAACAAATGGAGAAACTTCTCCACAAATATGGAGTTATTCATAAGGTACCCACACCATATCACCCTCAGACTAATAGGTAGGCGGAATTAGCAAACAGGGAACTGAAGAAAATCCTAGAAAAAATAGTAGGTAGCACAAGAAAGGATTGGGCTAGAAAGTTGGAAGATGTACTTTGGGCGTACAGAACAGCTTTCAAAACTCCTATTGGGAAGTCCCCATTTCAGCTGTTATATGGCAAATCTTGTCATCTCCCTGTAGAGCTTGAGCACAAAGCCTTTTGGGCTACTAAACTTCTAAACCTGGATTCTGAAGCAGCAGGGGAGAAAAGGTTGTTGCAGCTGAATGAGCTAGATGAGTTTAGGCTAGAAGCTTATGAAAAATACCAAGATATACAAGGAAAAAGCCAAGAGATGGCATGACAGGAAGATTTTGAAGAAAGAATTCAAACCTGGACAACAAGTACTCTTGTACAACTCACGACTCAAGATATTCCCTGGCAAGCTTAAGTCTAAGTGGACTGGTCCATACTTGGTAACTAAGGTCTTTCCTTATGGGAGTATTGAATTGCTAGAT
>NC_029776.3:41744968-41745526 GCF_000817695.3 Arachis duranensis | reverse complement strand
AGAACAAAGAAAAAGAGGTTCAGAACCTAAATCCTCCTTGAAGTAAAAATGGAGGAATGTCAAGCTAGTGACAATAAAAGAGCGCTTGTTGGGAGGCAACCCAACCTGAGGTAGTTTTCTTTTCATAGCTTTTTCAATAAAAAAAGGTTGAATAATTGGTATGCCTTGCAAGGAGCTAAGTTTGGTGTTGCATACCAAAACAATTTAAGGGAGAATGAAAGATTCTAAGTTTGGTGTTCCACCAAAAATATCATTTAAAAACACATTCTCACCTCTTGCATGATGCTAGCTCCAAGCAATCAAACACATTATTCGACTGTTTAATTGCTTTCTAGCTTTAATTTCATTAACCTTTAGCAAGGATATAAGGTTTCACATATGGTTAAAATTGTTGCATAAGAGGCAGTGGCAAACAATTTAGTTTGGTGTTCCCACACCAAAATCAATCCAGGAACCACACTCAGTTTATGCATACTAACCATATAATTAAGGGCTTGAGAAGCAAGCAACTTTGAGAATTATGCAGGACATGAGTCAACAATTGAAGACATTATGCAT
>NC_029776.3:41741065-41744768 GCF_000817695.3 Arachis duranensis | reverse complement strand
TTGCTAAATCTGCATAATGCTTGTTATCCATCACTTAGCTTGAAATTTTGTTTTGTTTCCCACATGCTTAAATAAAAGAGATTTGTTTGAATTGAAAAGTGAAATATCCAATGTTGCATAAATAAGAATGGAAGTTAATGGTGGTATATGTGTTTGATTAAATGCATGACTCATGAAATAATTGTTGCATAATATCATTCTCATTTAAGTGTGAGTTAGCTTGTTGTTGTAAAGACTCTCATCAATAAAGAAAAAGCCCTTGAGAACAAAAACAGAAAGAAAAGGAAGAAGAAAAAGCCAAAATGGCAAGAAAAACAAAGAATAAAGGTTGGACACCAATAGCTTGGACCCTAGGACATATGCCTGTGATGTTCTTGTACTGATATATGCTTGGATGAGTAAATTCTAAGGGGTATTTTAAAACCCGGTCACTTAGATCAACTGATTTGGGATGGCCAATTGAAAGTCCACAATAAAGAGCAACTTAGATACAGAACATTTAGTTATCCAAAGAGATGCTGGGCATCAATGATCCTAGGAAGAATTAGTAAGCCATGTGTCTGTGGTGAAAAGATGTTGAGCAAAAGAAAAAAAATAAAGCCAAAGGCTACTACTGCAACATTTGACACCAAACCTCCAAAAGAATAATAAGCTTGGTAAGCATTATAAGAAAGAAAAGTTAGCAAGGGAGTAATTAAAAAGTAAGTCTTATAACAGCAAGTTTAGCAAGCCTTTGAGGAAAGATGTATATTATGTAACAACAACAATAACTGAGTTATCATTGTCTGCATAAAGATCCCATAAATCAAGTTCTGCTATATGCCTAATAAGGATATGTGTTCTTTTCTTAATCATTTTCAATTGCTCTCAATTTTGATGCTTGCTTGGGGACAAGCAAGATTTAAGTTTGGTGTTGTGATGACAAGTCATCATATACCCATTTTTCAAGCTAATTTCACTTGTTTTATTAGTCTTTATGCACTTTCTTGCATCCTAAGTAAGTGATTTTGAGTGAAAATGCATAACTTCTTTAAATCAAACAACCACCATGAAATTAATGTTAACTCATGAGGTTTAAGCTAAATTTAATTGATTTTTAATTGATTTATAAGCCTTGTGAATTTAGTGATACTTGGAGTGGTTGTTTTGGTTTATTGTAGGTGAAGAAAAGAATAAAAGAGAAAAGCGTGGCCTAAGAAAGTGTGGCAAAAGGAGAAAAAGGCGTGGCTTATGAAGGAGGGAAGCAAGCATTGCCCTCCACAAGGGCACACTGCCCTCTAGGAGGGCAACATAAGGGAACAAAGCATGAAAGGCAACTCTTCCCTGCCCACTACAAGGGCAGAGCACAAATCTGTGCCTTGGAATCAAGAAGAACAAAATGTTGCCCTGCCCTCCTCAAGGGCAGTATCGGGCTCACCAAGGGAAGAAAATCAAAGGAAAATGCCTACAATGCTTGCCACAAGAGTTGAACACGGGACCATGAGGAAGCAAGGAATTAAGCCTCACTTTGATACTAAGAAAGCCAAGGAAAATGGGTAGCGTGTGTAGCATCCAAGTTTCGAACTCGGGACGTCAAAGTGGAAACACTGCCCTGCCCTCCGCGAGGGCAGGGCAGCATTTTGTTGAGCAGCACCAGCAGCGCGCCAAGGCACCAATCTGGCGCACCAATTTTTTCCGCCCTGCCCTCCGCGAGGGCAGGGCAGCATCCTGCGCACCAAGCCGCACCACGCCCGCACCACGCACACACCACACATCAATTTTCTGCCCTGCCCTCCACAAGGGCAGGGCAGCCTCCTGGAAGCTATTATTTTTGGGCTAAAATTGGATTAAAAATCCAATAAAATTCATTTCTTCACCAAATCAAAAACCCATCCAAATCCCAAGATCCAAGAATAGAAAGTGTATAAATAGGAGTTAGTTTGATGTAATTAGGGACCTTTTGACTTGACTTTTGAATTTTGCACTTTCTTGGAGCTTTGAATTTTTGCAACTTTTCTTTGAGAGACTTGACCGAGATTTCAGAGAATTTTTGCAACTTTTCTTGAGAGACTGAACCGAGATTTCAGAGAATTGGGGAGGAGAATTGATCTCTCTTCTTCCTCGTTCTTGTGTGGGCATTTTTATTTTTCTTGTTTGAGATTTGGGCGTGAAGAATTGAGGAAATTCTGTCTCAATCTCCATTCAAAATCTCTTTAAACATTTTTCTGCATAATTGAGTTCAATTTACATTCCCTTTACTGCTTCTTCTTCAATTTCTTGTCAATTGCTTTGAGAGCTTGGATCTAGGAAGGCAATTGAGATCTAGGCTCTGCTACCTAGTCTCTGAAGTCCTGAGATCCCAATTTCCTTTTGGTTCTTCTGTGAACCTTTGCTGCACTTAATTTCTTTACTATTTGAGTTCTAATTGCTTCTAATTCATCTTCTACTTTATTAATTGTTGCAATCTACTTTCTCTTGCTGGAATTCTGAATTCCCAATCCTTAATTCCCCTTTTATATTCAAGCAATTTACATTTCTTGCACTTTAAGTTTCAATCATTTACATTTTTGTTCTTTACGATTCAGCAAGTTTACTTTCCTGCTCTTTAATTTACTGCAATTTTCCCCTCTCCCTTTACATTCCAAGCAATTTAGCTTCTGTTAAATACAACCCACTCAACCAAAACTTGATTCGCTTGACTAAATCAACCACTAAACTAAGATTGCTCAATCCTTCAATCCCTGTGGGATCGACCTCACTCCCGTGAGTTTTTATTACTTGATGCGACCCGGTACACTTGCCGGTGAGTTTTGTGTTGGATCGTTTTCCACACATCAAATCCCCTTTCCGATTAGCATACGAAATGGAGGCAATGATTCCGGTAGAAATTGAAGAAGGATCGCATAGAGTAGTCCATTATAATGAGAGAGTAAACTCCCAACTTCAGAGGGAAGAACTCGACCTACTACCTGAAATCCAAGAAAGAGCTCGGATTAGAGAAGAAGCTCTAAAACGTCAAATGGCTTCCAGATATAATCAAAGGGTAGTACCAAGAAGTTTCGCTGAGGACGATCTCATCTTAATCCGAAATGACATTGGAGCAACTCGGCCCGGAGAAGGGAAGCTGGCCGCAAACTTGAAAGGACCCTACCGAGTCATAGAAGTACTTGGGAAGGGCTACTACCGACTGTCCGAACTCGATGGACGAGAGCTTTCCAGATCATGGTACGCCTGCAACCTAAGAAGGTACTACAGCTAGAAAAGGCAACGGATCTCATTAGTGGATGTGCTCTTTTTCCTGAAAAGGTTTTTTAATGAGGCACCATGATTGAGATCTAGGTCATGCCCGACTTAAAGGGATAAGAAAATTCCCACATGTATATATTTGCATTTTTTCTTTGAATAAAGTCTATTTAGATATTCTACAAAGAATCCAAGATGCATTAATCTGAAGTATTCATCGTCCGATTATAAAGCGACAGGTCGGCAGAAAGTGAAAGACAATTTCACTGCGCGGCCACGATAAAGATAAATCATCCGATAAAGGTGAAAACGCGATTCACCCAAAGGACGATCTAAAGATGCCAACCACTTTCTACAAATCGGCAAAGATGAACACAGAATAATGTAAGAAGTTATCGAAAGTGATCTAAAAAAGAACCTGACGAGGTCTTACGGATCGCTAAAATAATAACTTAAGGACTGGTCGAACGAACCAAGTCAA
>NC_029776.3:41740611-41740995 GCF_000817695.3 Arachis duranensis | reverse complement strand
AGTCTGGCCAACCTTATTAAAGAGGATTACTTTAACTTAGAAGGGCCTGACATAACAAAGTCAGCCCAAAATAAAAAGTTATACAAGTAGTCCCTGAAAGAGATCTGACAAAGATCCAAGAAAGAGGACTACATAAAATAACTTAAAGGAGACCGACATAACCAAGTCGGACTCCTACCGCTGAAAAGTTATACAAGTAGTCCCTGAAAGAGATCTGACAAAGATCCAAGAAAGAGGACTACAAAAAATAACTTAAAGGAGACCACATAACCAAGTCGGACTCCTATCACTAAAAAGTTATCAAAGTAATCCCTGAAAGAGACCTGACAAAGGTCCAAGAAAGAGGATTACAGAAATAACTTAAAGGGGGACCAGCGCAAAAGA
>NC_029776.3:41731716-41740502 GCF_000817695.3 Arachis duranensis | reverse complement strand
GAGAAAGAGGACTACAAAAAATAACTTAAAGGAGACCGACATAACCAAGTCGGACTCCTACCACTAAAAAGTTATCAAAGTAATCCCTGAAAGAGACCTGACAAAGGTCCTAGAAAGAGGATTACAAAAATAAATTGGTAAGAGGTCGACCTAACGAAATTGATCTCCCACAAATAAAAGTAATCCCCGAAAGAGATCTGACAAAGATCCAAGAAAGAGGATTACAGAAATAACTGAAAGGGGGACCAGCGCAAAAGAACCACCAAGAAACAAGTTGGACCCATAAGTCATAACCTCAAAAGGATCCAAGCTACAAAATAAAGCAATCCGAGGAGGTCGAGATGCAAGATTTCAAACATCATTAGAAAACTAAAAAGCTACCTCTATTACTCCACAAAAATTATAAGGCCCCGGATCAGCGGCCATCAACACCTGCTAAAGATAGCGAGCTACTTTTTGTTTTTCAAAATAAAGTTGCTAAAACAAAGCAACTAGAAACCGTCAACAAAACAAACAAAGTTTTAAAAAAAAGCCCACAAGCCGGGCCAACTACATAAATATCTAGAAAGAGATCAGCAAGCATCAGGAGCCTTCTGGGCATCATCAGGACAAGGAGAAGGAGGACGAGTCTGAATAGGCACGGCATCTATAGTTCCATCCTCCCAGTTCAGAACTTGGCAATCCGAATCAGGTGCAACCGGAGGAACAGAAGAGGTCGACACTTTGGCAGAGGACACATGAGGAGGATCAGTGTCATCATCACCCTTGTCATCAGGAACAATCTTGCCATCTCAGACAACATTGTCTAAACTGAAAAGGGTGAGATCGGCCTCGGGAGCAATGACCCGAACTTGCTCCTTCAAGTTCTCGTAAGCAGCAGTCACACTGCCGACAAGATGACCTTGGAGTTCAAAATAATCCTCTCGAGCACTGTCCAACTCCCCCCTCAGACGCATCACCTCCCCATAAGTTGTAACATAACTATCCTTATGCATCAGCGCTGTGTCATCGGCCAACCTCAAAGAAGCCGCCAGTGAAAGGGAACTCGCCTTCTCATTCTCTAGATCCTTCTCCAACTTGGTCACCTTTGATTCAAGTTCCTCCTTCAGCCCCTTCATTCGGTCGAGCTCCTTCTTCGCCTCCTCCATAAAGGCTTTGGTGGCATGAAGAGGAAGATTATGAGCAGTCTGATGTATAGCAGTCGACATAAACGCCATTTGTACATGATTTCGGGCCATAAATCCAAATGGTGGAGGATAGACACATCGTCCATCGAAAGGGAACCATAGGGAGCAATTTGCTGATCCACAAATTCAATGGCATTAAAATCAGGAGCATTGAGGTCAAAAGGCTCAGCGGTCTTTCATTTTTTATTGGGAGGAGCACCAGAAGGAACAGTAGAGGTAAGATGAGGATCCACCAAGCGGACCCGAGGTGTTGGAATCACCTTCTTCACTCCGGGGGAACTCGGCACTGATGGCTTCTCGCGCACTTGAGAGGACCCCTCCCCAGCCGCCTTGGCCGCAATGTTCCTGGCAGCAGTAGCCTTCTGCGCCCTCTTAAAAGCTCTCATAGATTCGTTATTCTTCATTGCCTCTGCAAATAAAACAGAAAGTTAAGCTACAAATCAGACAAGTTGGAAAGGACAGCTACAAGCAACATAAACAGAATAAAAAGGGAAACACAAAATACCCAGCTCAGTTTGAAGAAGAGAGGGATTGGTTAGAAATTTCTTTGTGTCGAGATGGGGAAGTTGCCCCCAGTGTTCTTCCAAGACAGTCACAAAGGGAAAAGAAGGCTCGTCGTTTTCGTCCAGAAAAAAGGGGCGAGCTCCTTCAATAGCTTGGACCTTGAAAAAGTAGTTTTTAAAATCACGAAAGGATTCGTCAAACACGGAAAAAACCTTCTTTCCCTGGGTAGAGCGAAAGGAGACCCAAGCCGCCTTCTTTTTCACCACTCCGGGCTTAGTCAAGACAAACAATTAGAAAAAGAGAGATTGGGAAGCAGGAATACCAAAACCATTGCACAACAATTGGAAAATTTTTATGAAACCCCAGGAATTGGGGTGAAGTTGAGAAGGGGCAACATTACAAGACCATAACAGGTCGGTTTCAAATTGAGTAAAAGGAAGGGTAATACCCAGCTGACCAAAGAAAAAATCATAAGCATAAAAGAAAGGGTGACCATCAACAACCCGAGTCGAAAAGCAGACTCTCTCGTCAGAAGAGGGAGGGACAAGTTCATAATTCTTCTCATCACCAGACTCACTACAAACACTATGAAACTGCCTAAGCTAAGCACAAAACTCAGAATCAACTAGCGAGACACACATGAGAACCATGGAGTCCACCCAATCGGCCATACCCGCAGGAACCTGGGAAGGCATCTCTACAACGTTATTTCGGGAAGACATGAGATCAACTAAATCCTACAAAAAGAAGAGAAGAATGGATTACTTAAAAACATCCCGGACGAGGAGCAAAACATCTCGTCAAACAGAAAGGGAAGAAAAATCGAACCTGGAGAAACAGAAGAAACCCTCGAAAGAAAGCCGAAGAGCAAAAGCAAACGCCTCGAAGCGGAAAACTGCAGAGATAGAAGGAGAAAATCTGGAAATAACCCCTCTTCCACGAAGAGCAGTGACAGAACAGACGTTGCAGAAAGAAATCACGAAAGAAACAGAAAATGAGAGAGTAAAGGGAGAAGTTACGAAGAAGAGCGAAGAAGAGAAACTGTTTTTTGAAGAAAATCAAAATAAAAGCAAAAAGAAAAAAAACGGGGCAATTAATACCAATTAATGAAGGTATTAAACCCCTCACGTTCCCAAGAACAAAGCGCTGGTATAAAAGCGCGCACTTTTAGAGGAAAACATTCTACATTCAAAAATCTACAAAAGAAGAAATCGACAAAATGCTTAAACTCGATTTCACTAAAAAGGACCGACGTCAAAAGACTCGACCTCAAACAAGAAAACTGAGCTCAAGCAGGGGCACTGTTCATACCCTGGATCGAGCTGACCGACCCAGGATGTTTTAGTGACAAAGCGACCGACCTCTTTAGGTCAGACTATTCGACTTCTTCTCAAAGAGCTCGACCAAATCGACAGGAAAGCCCAATAAAGGGCCCAAATAGAGGAACATGACCCAAATCCAGAGGCAATCCCAGCCTACAGAGATAAAGGCGGTTCTGTTGAAGATAAGCTGACCTCACCCAAAGATAAGATAAGATAAGATAACTAACTTATCTTATTTAGAAAGGTCACTTCTTACCATTATAAATACACTGGAGCACCCAAGTATAACTCATACTCTGATTCTACTCAATACCTGTTTAATACCCTTGCTAACTTAAGCATCGGAGTCCCTTGCAAGTACCCCCCACCCTTCGGTGATAAAGGATCAGCAGCATTCTCAGTTCTACAAGTCGGACACACCAGATCCGGCCGCTATACACCCGCCGGACACGTCGGCTCCGACCAATACAGAAGATCTCGTCCGAGATCGACCTTCAGTTTCAGGTAACCCTCGGAACAAAATCCAATCAAGAAGCAACCCAATCAACATTAAGCAAACACTTGCAATTTATTTAATTAACAAACAACTAAACTAAAACAAATATAATTACCAAAATAAAAATGAAATGCAAACAAAATGAGCAAGAACAAGTAGAAAATAGGGTGAAAGGGGAATAAGAGAGGAAGTAGAGAGAAGAGAAGAGGAGAAGTATAGTGGTGAGAAAATAGGGGCGTGCATATGCACAAAAGGCTGTGCGCACACACAAGAGACCACGCGTACGCGTGGGGGACACGTGAGCGTGGTGCGGCAAAAATGCAAGGTGACGCGTATGTGTGGGGTGACGCATACGCGTCAATGGGTGAAATGAGAATGGTTGTGCATTCGCATTATGAGTGCAAATGCTGCGAACAGAGGCTTTGTTATGATGTGTGCCCATGCACAGACCTGTGCCCCACGCACAGAAAGACCGGAATTTTTTTTTTTGAAATTGAAGCGTCAAAATTGCCAGCTATCTCGACGTGCATGCACACACAACGCAAAAAGAGAGAGGATGTGGACGCACAAGGTGTGCGAACGCTCCAAGCAGAAGGGGCATAAGCTGGTGTGCGCACGCACAGAACTCAAAAATTTGGGATTGTGTGCGTACGCACAGGTGTGTGCGCACGCACATGCTTTGTTTTTTTTTTCAAAAATTTTAGTGCCTTAAGGCACCAAACTTGACATCCAAAATAGCTTTTTCAACCCCAAAATTTATTCTATGCTAAAACTACAAGGTCAACACAAAAATTCTACCAAACTAAGCTAACTAAAAGAAGCAAAAAGTCAACAAAGAAATGCTAAAAGAGAAGGAGTTAGAAAGATGTTACCAAGCACTTTTATTTATTGACTTTTAGTTAGACAATTAGGGGAGCCCTTGCTATGGTGGCTTGTGCTTGACTTTCCCACCAATGCTAGAATGTCCAATGTCCTCCAGGATCCCAATCCTAACCATTAACAAAAACAATAGACAACAAAAAATCATGCTATTTACATATTAACCTATACACAATAGCCAAAAACATAACACCATTGAAACTCCCCGGCAATGGTGCCAAAAACTTGATGTGAGAATTATTATCGATCTAGAATTTCACAAAATATAGGTTCGTTATAGGTATAGCCTAGATCAACAAACAATTCTCAATCAAAGTTTAAATTCAAATTAAAATAACCGAGAGTAATTAAACCTCAGGTCGTTCTTGCCTAGGAGTTGCAATTGAAGTGTTCAATTATTGGCTATTAGATAAAATGAGGGATTGGATGACAAGAGAAGCAAGCAATGTAAATAGCAAGGAATGGAACAAGCATGCAAGGAATTAAAAGCCAAAGCAATAAAAGTCAAATCAATTAAAGCAAGGAAAGGAAAATTCAAATGCAAGGAACCTCTTGGCAAGTAATTGAGAGCTAAGGTTACCTATCCTAGCCATTGACCACAAACACATGATGATTATGAAGAGTTAATCCTACTTAATCAACCCTACATGGAGGATAAGTCAAATAGGCATAGTTGATTACAATCCATAAGTCCTAGTCAACACTATTAATGGGAGACTTAGAGTCAATGGAAACCAAATCAACTAACTACTATAATATATCAAACAAGAATGGACATCAATAACTCAAAGGTCACCAAAGTCATCAATTCAGAGCCAATAGTGAAGAAAAAAACTAAGTGAAAACTAAGCCAAGCATTTTATCAAACACTTGGTGTGCATAAAAAAAATGATATTAAATTGCATTAAAAATAAAATCTAACTACCAAAGGCAAGAAAATCATAACAAAAACTAAAGAAAGCAAGGATTAACATGAAAACATAAATTGCATTAATTGAAATTAAAATTAACAAAAGTATCCATAAACATAAAAATGACAAAATAAAGGAAATAACAAAAGAGATGAAGAAGATAAAGACAAGAAAGCATGAAAACATAAAGGAAACCAGTGTTCTGAAAACCGGATAGGACCGTCCGGTTCAACCGGGTTAACCAGAAATCGGTCACCTAGCCGGTCTAGTCCATCTATAAAACCGTGATACAAAAAGCTGGCGGAAAAACCAGCTGAACCGGTGGTTAACTGGCAAACCGGGTGAACTGGCCCGGTTTCAGAAAGTACCGATTCTTCCCCCCAGCTAGCGAAATGGTGTCGTTTGGCTTTAAAAAAAAAGAAGAAGACGAAGGCTGAAGAGTAAAGAACGCATGGTGCAGGCTTACCCTAAATCCCTAATCAGCTAATCTATTCGAAGAAGTGAAGAACACCCCCACACCCAACGCTAAGCTCTTCCAGGCTCGAGCTTCTACCTACGAAGGACAACCGCTGCCGTGATTCGAAGCAGACGCCGGAGCAAGCGCCACTGTCGCGGGTCGTCGCCTCAGCGTCGCGGGTCGTTCTGTTCTCTACTTCGAGGCTCGAGCTTCTGGTCTTCTGTTCTCTACTTCTCTTGCGGTTAGTTCTGGGCTTCTAGCTCTTCTGTTCTTGTGTTTTCATTTTTTGTTCTGGCTCTTCTCGTCGCGGGTCGTTCTGTTCTCTTCTTCAATTCTTTCTGTTTCATTTTTTGTTTCGGGATTTTGTTCTCCTGTTCTTATGTTTTTTAATTTTTTTATATTGTTTATTATATGATTAATAAAATGTTGAATAAATTTGATGTATGTTGAATTTGAGAATTCTGCTAATGTATGTTTAATTTGAGAATTCTGCTCTGCTCTGTTCTTCAATTTTTTTATGAAATTCAATTCTGCTTTGTTCAATTTTTTTATTTTTTCAATTCTACTCTGTTGAATGCCATATGAATTGTATGAAGTATGAACTATGAATTGATATATTGGTCTGGATTCTGGATTGCTTGCATTCCTAATTTAGATGGATAGCTAAATTTAATTATGTTGAACGCCATATGAATTGTATGAACTATGAATTGATATATTGGCCTGGGTTATGGAAACCCTATCAGTGCTGCAGCCACCTTCTAATTCTGAGCTGTTGATGGTTCTTTGCCCCAATCATTTTTTATTTTCCCCTTGTATTTTTTAGAAAAATTTTGATCAAATCACACATCGCATAAACTAGACCTTCTAATTCTTTAAGAGGTTTATCCAAAAGATTCGCGATATAACTAGGAAGACGTTTCAAATACCACACATGGGTTACTGGGCATGCGAGTTTTATATAGTCCATTTTGAAATCGTCTGCCCTGCACCCCCCCGAGATATGCTTCAACAGGAATCACACAGGGGTAGATTGATACAATAGAAACCCATAAGGGTCCATTTATAGGCCAGGGTCATAAAGGTCTATATGAGATCCTAACAACTTCATGGCATGCTCAATTATCTATTAACTTAGCTATGTTAGGCGGTACGATTGAATCAAATAAGCCCTTTTGGAATAAATATTCAGCTACTTGTGAACCTTCGGGTATTGTCGTATTCAACGTTTGTTCAATTACTCTTTTACCCGCAAATGCAATGTAAGCATCGGGTTTTTTTCAGGCTTATTAGTTTTGTAATGAAAAGTATAGGGCTTTGTTACCACCCCAACTATCTCTCCATTAGGTAAGATTTTTTTTGCCCAAGCAATTATTTGTTGAGGAGAGACCGATCCAATTCGGAGTTGTTGATATGGACTCGCCTCTGGTCATGATTTTAATAGAAATCGATATATTTTGTCGGAAAATGTGGATTATGATAAGAAATCTAGCTTACTAATTGTAAAACGGTTAATTACTTTGGGAATGAATGTGTCAATATGCAATTGAGACATTATGGTTATGCAGACAAGTGGTGTTGCTGAATGATTTGCATAGAAAAATAGGTGGCACACCAAACTTAGAATCTTGGTGTGTCACTTTCATTTTTTTGATTTGATGCAATCATCCAAAAAGATTGAAAACAATGTGTTGCATGGCAACACCAAACTTAGAATGTAACCATATGCCAATTTATTGAATTTAAACAAAGCAAAGAAAGAAAACAAAGCAGAGAAGAAATGTTACCTACGGTTGGGTTACCTCCCAACAAGTGCTCTTTTAGTGTCATTAGCTTGACATGTTGTTCTTCACTTTATTCCTCTTCTTCCAGTTTGTTAAGAGGAATGACCTCAAAGGAGGAAAAGATTCAGCTAGTGTCCCTTGTCTTGGCCTTTCCTCAGCAAGCTTCCTTTTACAAATGGATTGATTGATCTTGCTTGCTGGATTAGGGACAGAATTGGTGTTCTTGCTAGTTGCCTTCACTTCTTTGGATTCAAGGCTTGGTTGCTGTGTGATTATTGGAGTGATTTCTTCATTAAGAGCCTCTTGCATTTGTGGTTCCATGAGCTTTTCCTCTTTGCACTTCTCTGCTTCACTTGAGTGTGACTCCTCTTGAATGTCTTTCTCACTTTCTTGCTCTTCCACTTCCTCCCTTGCACTCAACATTTGACTTGATAGCTTTTTTATTGAGGAGGTTTGTTGATCTTCCCAACATTTCTTCATCTCCTCTTCATATTTCTCAATCACAGATTTAATTGTTGAGAGTTGTTGGGTCAGGAAAGTTTGTGAGAGTTGTGAGTCTTCATGTTCCCTTGTCATCTCAAGTGCAATTTCATTTCCAACCACCTTGTTCTTCATTGAAAGTTCACTTGATACAGTAGCCTCCTCATCTTGCTCTTCCTCCATTGAAATTTCAATTGATATAGGAACCTCTTCTTCCTTTTCTTCACTCACAGATTGTTCCTCATCCTTAACACTTGGTGATCCTGAATGAATCTTCCTTTGCTCTACATGCCCTTCTGTTTTCTTGAGGAGGAATTCTTGTTCTGTCCAGCGTTGTTTTTGTTCTTCCATAATTTGTTCTTCCATAATTTGTTCTTGTCTTTCCAATAATTCTCTGGACTTTTGAAGGGGATCCTCAGCCACTAGCTCAAAGGATAAAGGTTGAGAGTAATTTTGTGGTTGGTGAGATGAGTTGTATGGATCTTGGAGGGAATTTTGTGTTGAGGCATAATCAAATGATGAACACTCTTCCAAGTATGCTCTGGCAGCACAATCAAGTGATAATGTTCTTAAATAATTAGAATGTGAATCATTGCATTTCCCTTCCCAGCCATCTTTTGTGTACGTGCCATAATAGTATGAGTCACTTTGTGGCTCTGGGAAATAGTTCATTTCACTTGATTGTTCATACTCCTTCATTCCTTGTTGATACTCCCATCCACCATGAGGATAATGATATGAATCATTTTGTGGTGGTGGTTGGTAT
>NC_029776.3:41724300-41731371 GCF_000817695.3 Arachis duranensis | reverse complement strand
AACCGGCAAGTGTACCGGGTCGCATCAAGTAGTAATAACTCACAAGAGTGAGGTCGATCCCACAGGAATTGATGGATCAAGCAACTTTAGTGGGTGATTAGTTTAGTCAAGCTAAAATTGGTGAGTGATAATTGATGCAGCAGAAAGTAAATGACAAGCAAAATTAAATGGCAAAATGTAAATTGGACAGAAACTTAAAGAACAAGAAAGTAAAATAGCTGAAACTTAAATTGCAAGAAAGGTAAATGACTTGAATTATAAAGGAAACTGGGAATTGGATTTGCAGAAATTAAACAAGGAAAAGTAAATTGCAACAAACAAAAAAATAGAAGATGACTTGGATTGAATCGGATCTTAGAACATAAATGTAAATGAGATTGAAAAGCATTAAACAGGGAATGTAAAATTGGAATTCAGATCTCAGGACCCAAGAGACTAGATAACCAAGTCTAGATCTCAACGCCTTCCTAGATCCAACAAAAACAATCTGAAATTCAATTAAGCAGTAAATAAACAGAGAGATCTCAGGATGAGATTGAAACAGAATTCCTTCAATTCTCCAACCCAAGATCCAAGCAAATGTAATTGAAATTGAAAGCAAGAAAACTAAGAGGAAGGGAATTTAATTCTCCTTCCCCGAGACTTAGAAACTCAAAATCACTCAACACCAAAAGCTCTCCGAAAACTCTCTATGTAAACTCCAAGGAAAGCTCTCTCTTCTGAAATGAGAGTGATGCCTTTATATAGGCTTTTCAAAGTGAAAAATGAAAATGAAATTAAAACAAATTACAAAAATGAAAATCCTAATTTAATTGATCCATGTGCCTTTGAGTGATGATGTGGGCTTTGCTTGCTTTGGATTTGAGGAGAAATGGGTTTGGTTGGCCTTGATTCAATTTGGTGAGGAATTGAATTAAAATGGAATTTTGGCCCATGTTGCTCCCAGGAGGCTGCCCTGCCCTTGTGGAGGGCAGGGCAGAAAATGTTCGTGCGCCCTTGGTGCGTGCTTGTTGGTGAGAGTTGGTGCTGCAGGATGCTGCCCTGCCCTCGCGGAGGGCAGGGCAGAAAAAAAATGGTGCACCAGAAATTGTGCTGTGGTGCGCGCTGGTGCTGCCAGGATCGTGCTGTGGTGCGCGCTGGTGCTGCCAGGATCGTGCCTTGGTGCGCCAGACTCATGCCACACAAAATGCTGCCTTGCCCTCGCGGAGGGCAGGGCAGTGTTTTCACTTTGATGTCCCAAGTTCGAATCATGGCCGAAACACACGCTACTTAATTTCCTTGGCTTTCTTGGCACCAAGGCCTAGTTTCTTGCTTCCTCATGGCCCTTAAAGATGCCTTTCGTTTCTGCCTCAATTTTACGCCAAATATGGATTGCTATATATCGTTGGAAAGCTCTGAATGTCAGCTTTCCAACGCAACTGGAAGCACATCAATTGGACGTCTGTAGCTCAAGTTATAGCCCTTTGAAGGAGGCATGGTCATGCTGTGAGCGCCCAGATTTTACCTTAGCGAAATTCTTGCTTCCAACCTCAATGTGCATCACGATTCTGCCCTGCCCTTGGCAAGGGCAGGATCGTGTGCGTGCTGGCTGCTTCCTTTCTTGATTTGGTCATGGGCCACGCTTTTAAAAGCGTGGCCTAAAGCTCCAAAGTGTACCCAACTTCAAAATGTACCCCAAAGCTCTTTTTTTCTCCTTTTTTTGTGCTTCTTTGCTTCTTTTTCTTCTTATTTTCTACAAGATTTATAAAATTAAAATATCAAGAAAATATATCATTTAAGTACAAAAGCATTCAATATTTAAGCACAATTCATCAATTTCTTGTATGAAAAAGCATAGAAAAATAGGTATATGATGACATGTCATCAACGCGTACTCATCACTGAGCTCGCGCTTGTGCGCGTGCACACGTCGCTTGTGCGCACACACGGATCGCTGAATTTCCAAACTCCATTTCTTCGTAGTTTCTTCCTTTTGCATGCTCTTTTTCTCACTTCTTCAACCCACACTTGCCTTGGAAACCTGAAATCACACAGCAAACACATCAAGGCATCAAATGTGATTAAAGTGAATAAAATTTAGCAATTAAAAGGCTTGTAAAGCATGTTTTCATTTTCAAGGACAATTTAGGAAGAAATCATGAAACTATGCTATTTCATTGAATAAGTGTAGGAAAAGTTGATAAAATCCACCCAATTAGAGCAAATAAATACCATGAAATATGGATTTATCAGGTCTTTTAAAGGGTTTTAATGGGGTTAGGGTCAAGGTAGGATTATATTTGATCAAGTGGACTAAAATCTGAATCCTTGATTAACCTAAATTTCCCACCTAACTTAAGACAATCCATGTAATCATAATATTGAATCTAACTACCCATTAACTATGTTTTCCACATATTCATGCATGCAAAATTTGAGTACAGTACATATGTATTGCTATCACCATTTACTTTGGGACATTTTGTCCCCTTTTATTATTTGCTCTTTTTCTTTTCTTTTTCTCTTTTTTTTCTTTTTCTTTTTATTTTCTTTTATTTTTCTTAATGCATATGATTATGGTATTGAATGCAAGAATATGTGCTCAACTATCTTTTTCACAAATTCACCAAAAATATACAACACCCAATTCTCAAACCAAATGTTTCCAAACCTAATTTTCCCACACTTAATTCATGAGCACTCTCACTAGTCTAAGCTAACCAAGGATTCAAATTAAGGACATTATTGTTTTCCGCTTAAAGTTAGTGATGAGCTAAAGTAAAGAACAAAAGGGATAAAATAGGCTAAAAATTGGTTTGCAAGTGATAATGAAAGGGTAAGGCCATATGGGTATGTAAGCTATAGTGAAACAAAGGCCTCAATTATGTAAGTTCATGCATACATCAAACAATGGAAATATAGAATCAAGCAAGATAAATATCACAATTTTAGAGAAAACAACATACACCAAAACAGAATATTGGTTGATAAAATGCAGCCAATCAAATAGGCTCAAAATCTCACTGGTTTTGTGTGTTTGAGCTCTAAACCATGTTCCAAATTAAATATCTTCAAACAAGTTTAACAAAAGTTTTAATTCAAATTAGTGAAATGATCTAAAAAGTTTCTCGAAAAAGAAGATATCACTTCAACCAAGTAAGACATAAATGCAAGCAACTAATTACACATGCACTCTATTATGTAATGCAATAACTTACTAGCAAAGAAAACTAAACATTGGTGTTGAAAAGAGAGTAACTAACCCATGAAAGTCGGTAACAACCTCCCCACACTTACATACTACACCGTCCTTGGTGCATGCAATGATGTGCAAGTGGACTGGGGTTGTTACAACTGATGCGCTTTCTCCAAGGATTGTGCGGACAAACTTATTTGTCACCCCATTTGGAAGTTTTCCATTTTCCTTCTTGGAGGATCCTAAAAGAAGAGAAAAAAAGGAAGAAGAATAACCTACAAACAAAGATATGTAAACAAATAAGATATGGGTGCACTAATGCCAAATAAGAACGAGGTTCTCAGCTACGTGGTAGCTACAACATGTGAGTGAGAAAATAATAAAAGCAAAGCGCATGTCAACTAAATAGAAAACAAGTCAAGAAGCACCAAAATAATGCAAAAAAGATGCAACTGTTGAATAAGAACATTTAACACCAATGGAAAATAATAACTCAGAAAGGAAAATAAAAAACATGCACAAAGTTAAAATGGAATGAATAAAAGTATGCAAATGCAATATATAAAAGAGAATGAAAGAGAATAAGGATGAGAAAGGAGGAAGAAAGAAGAAGATAGGAAAGAAGAAAGAAAAACAAAGGAAAATAGGAAGCGACACATAAGCGTCGCCCATGCGTACGTGTGGGTTGCAGAATAAGGAAGTGACGCGTACGCGTCTGTCACGCGTACGCGTGGGTGTGAATTGTGCACCTCGCACAATACTCACACAGTGGCAGCGCAATTCTCTGTTCACTGGACTAGATATGGCATGAAGAAACGACGCATAAGCGTCGCCCATGCCCACGCATGGAATGCCAGAAACGCAAATGACGCGTGTGCATCGGCGACGCGCACGCGTGGGTTGGTGAAAATGGATGGATAACGCGTACGCGTAGGTCACGCGTACGTGTGGGGTTGGCTATGTGCCCAGCACCCCAGCAGCACAGTTCTAGCGTAACTCTCTGTTAATTTTACGAATAGCAAAATTGGCATCGACGGGTATGCGTCAATCACGCGCACGCGTGACAGCCTCTTTTTTTTTAAATAAGAAACTAATAAGCTATCAAAATAAATCTAAACATTATTAAAGAGGCTAGATTACGCTTAAACTAAATAAACCTAATTAAAAATAAAAATTCAAGTAATTACCAATAGAAATAAAAGGAAAAATAGATAGAATTTACCATGGTGTGGTGTCTCCCACCTAGCACTTTTAGTTAAAGTCCTTAAGTTGGACATTTGGTGAGCTCCTTGTCATGGTGGCTTGTGCTTGAACTCATCTTGAAACTTCCACCAATGCTTGGACTTTCAATAAGCTCCAACATTTCCAAGTGAATTCACCAAGCCTTAATGAAGTTCTTTACGAGCTTTGAGCTCCCGAAAGTGATCCTCTTGTATGTCGGGATCCTAAATCTTGTTTCTACACCCGTCCAGAAGTTGATCATAATTGTTCCAACCAGGTGGCAAGTAATCTGAATTCTCACTAAGGCATCCCAACAGCTTCCTAGACCCAATCAATTGAGAACTATACCAACCATTGCACTTAGATCTTGAACATCCAACCATAACGAACCTAGGATTGTGTTGCCAACCACTAACCATCCCCTTTTTACTCTTAGAACCACAAAGAGCTCTAAGTTGACCATCCGTCTCAAGCAAACCGTATTCAAGTGGGAAGGTAAAGTTCAAGGATAAGAATTTTATTCACTTGAATGTTGTGTTGGATGGTAATGGCTTGGGGAGAGGTGTTTTTAGTGATCTTGCAAGCTTTACTCCCTTGTGCTCTTCCTTGACTACTTCCATCTCTTGGCAGGCTTCTTCAACTGCAACCTCTTCCTCTTGGTAGCTTTGTTCCAATTCAATCTCTTCTTTATTATTTACCATGGGTCTTGGAGGTTGTGCACCTTCTTCCTCAACCTCTTCAAAGTTTTCAACCATAATATGCTTTGGAGGTAGTACACCCTCCTTAACATCAAATTCAAACTTCTTGGAAGGAGGCTCTATGACTTGAGTTTCCCATGGAGGTTCCACATCTCCTAAGTCTTTAACCACTTCCTCTTCTTCAATAATTTCGGTGTTCTCCACTTGCTCTAGTACAAAATCCAACTCCTCCTTGCTGACTTGCACCTCTTAACAACTTTCTTCAATTTCCACTTTCTTGTTAACTTCTTCCAACTCATCCTCATTGATTAAGTCATGTGTTGGAGGGTATGTACATTCCTCCCCAGCATTAGTTACACATCCGATGGAAGAAGCTTTAATAAGATCCTTAATGTTGATTGGTATAGAGTTGTCTTCGATGATGGAGATTCCCTCTTGTTCAACCTCCCCTAAATCTTCAACTATTCCTTCATCTTTAAGGGTATCTACTTCCTCCACCTTTTGGGCCCCCTCTTGCTTCTCTTAAAGTATGGATGCGTGAATCCGATCCATTAAGTCCCTGAGATGTCCCTTATCTCTTGTTCTATGTCACTAGTATAATTAGGATCATGTCCCTTATCCATTGATGGATATGGATGTTCTTTCATGGAGGGTGCACACATGATATAAGAGCTTGGAGAGTAGAGGTGAGACCAGTGAGAGTAGAGGTAAGTGTGGTTTGAAGCTCTCTTTGCCCGTGGCAAATAACACTAAAGGTATCATCTATGGAGCTTGGGGTGGATAGGAGGGTTTATTTGTTGAGAGAAAGGGCTCATAATACAAAGGTGGTTCTTCTTTATAAGGATTTGGAGATGGCGTATACTGAGGTGGTGGTTCTTAGGGGTAATTGTGTTGGAATTAGGGTGGTTCTATGTAGGGTTCGTATGGTTCATATGGTGGTTGGTATGGTGGATGAGGGTTAGGGTCATATGGAGGTAAATAGTGGAAAGGGGCTTGTGAGTATGGTGGTTCAAAACTATGTTGAGGAGGGGCTTCATCGGTATATGGTGGGGTGGTGCACGAAATTGTGATTACACTTTTCTCAACTCCACACAACTAACCAGCAAGTGCACTGGGCCGTCCAAGTAATACCATATGTGAGTAAGGGTCGATCCCATGGAGATTGTCGGCTTGAAGCAAGCTATGGTCATCTTGTAAATCTCAGTCAGGCAGATTCAAATGGTTTTAAGGTTTTGATAATTAACAGATAAATAAAACATAAAATAAGATAAGGATACTTATGTAAGTCGTTGGTGGGAATTTCAGATAAGTGTTTGGAGATGCTTTGTTGCTTCTGAATCTCTGCTTTCCTGTTGTCTTCCTCCATTTATGCATCCTCCTGATGTGTGGAAAACGATCCAACACAAAACTCACCGGCAAGTGTACCGGGTCGCATCAAGTAATAATAACTCACATGAGTGAGGTCGATCCCACAGGGATTGAAGGATTGAGCAATTTTAGTTTAGTGGTTGATTTAGTCAAGCGAATCAAGTTTTGGTTGAGTGATTTGTGTTTAACAGGAAGTAAATGACAGTAAATGTAAAAGGGGAAGGGAAAAGTGCAGTAAAGTAAAGAACAGGAAAGTAAATTTGCAGAATCTTAAAGAACAAGAAAATAAATGACTGAAACTTAAAATGCATGAAATGTAAATTGCAGTAACTTAAATGGCAAGAAAGATAAATGGCTTGAAAATAAAAGGGGTTTGAGGACTAGGATTGCAGAATATAAACAAAGAGAAAGTAAATTGCAACAATTAAGAGAGCAGAAATTAGATCAGAAGCAATGAGAATTCAAACAGAAAGGAAATAAGGTGCAGCAGAGGTTCACAGAAGAACCTAAAGTAAATTGTGGTCTCAGGTCTCAAGAGACTAGGTAGCAGAGCCTAGATCTCTATTTGCCTTCCTAGATCCAAGTTCACAAAGCAATTGACAGAAAATT
>NC_029776.3:41719266-41721420 GCF_000817695.3 Arachis duranensis | reverse complement strand
TCTATGGCATCATGAGCTTGATTTCGTCCTTCCTCTCTTTGTGATCTCCTTTTTCTAGGAGCTACTACCCCTTCTTGGTCTTCTTCTTCATTTGTTCCCTCCATGCTCTTCTTGGTAATCCATTTCCCTTTCTTCACTTTTGTTGTGTCCTCATCTTCAAAGATTATGTTAGCTCTGTCACATAGCCTTTGAATGGTGCTTGGATGTCCAAGACCTTTTGATTTGCTTGTGCTATCGGCCATTTCTTGAATACTGTCGGCTATGAGTTGTGCAAGATTGATCTCACCTCCATGCAAGATGCAGTAAGTCAAGAGTGCTCGTTTGATTGTGACCCAAGAGGCGTTTCCAGTAGGAAGGATAGATCTCCTCACTATTTCATACCATCCCTTAGCCACAGGAGTAAGATTTATCCTCCTTATGTGACTTGGAATTCCCTTTGAATCTCTTTCCCAGTCTGTATTTTCCATGCATAACCCCTGCAGGATTTCATCAGGATTATTTTCCCTTTGCAATCTAGCCTCATAACTAGGCTCTGCATAGGTTATGGTTCTTAACTTGAGGGCTCTTGTGATGGCAGCTGGGCTAAAACTCACTTCAACTCCTCTGACATAACTTGTGTAGGGAGCATCATTTTTGTTTTCTTTTGCAGCATTTGCATAGAACTCCCTGATCATTACTGCACTGATGTCAGTCAGAGGAGCACACAAAAGTTCCCACCTCCTTTCTCTAGTAATTTGCCTCATAATGGGGTATTCTCCTTCCCTCAAATCAAGGCCTTTCTCATAGATGACATTCTTTGCCTCCATGAACCTATGATATCTCCCTTCATGGAATTGGGATCTAAACTTTCTTGCATCAAATGATGGAGGTTCGGTTACCATGGGTTCTTTTCCCGGCCTTCTTTTTGAGCTTGAGGAGGCCATTGAGATTGAAGTGAAAAGAAAGAAGAAGTGAGAGTAGAAGAAATATGTGTTGTGTTTGGGAAGATTTTTGGTTCGGTTTTGATGTGTGAGGTGAGGGAATTATGTTGATTTTGGAAGTGGAAGAGAGTGTGGTTTTCATATGAAGGTGGCTTGAATGAAAATGTGTATACCGTGTTGGTGCCAACGGCTACTTATAGGTGAATTCTTCAAGCCTTCCAACAAAACCATAATGAGAGAGAGAAGGGCTCGTTGGTGCTCATGAAGGGTTAAGATTGGTTTGCTCATTCAAGGAATGCATGAGATGGACGGCTTGCATGTGTTGTTGAGGCTTTGACGAGGATCCTTCTTCCATTGGCTGCATGTACCTTGGTGTTCAATGTTGCATGCATGCAAATTTTGTTCCCTATGAGCACGTTTTCCTAGGCACATGTGACCTTCCTCACATAGCTGTCTTAATCTTTTTCTCCTCCTTGCGTTTGTCTTAACCTTTTTCTCCTGCATAAATCAAAGCAATCAGCCTTAGATCATAAATATAATCGTTGGCAATTTATTTGCAAGAATAAAATAAATTGTTTTGGTTTGTTTAATAGTTATGAAATTTTTTTGTGATCAATTGTGTCCCTAAATAAAATGTTAAAAGTTGGTGAACACCAAACTTATCTTTTATTGAGGAGATGGCTTAACAATGCAAACCGTTCTCACAATTGATGCATTTTTAAAAAAAATTTGATGTATGATCCCTTGTCTGTATGGTTTTGAGTCCATGATTGAGAAATAATCTTTTGAATATTGTTGCACATGCAGACACCAAACTTAGTGTTTGGTCACATGCTTTATCAAAAGGATTATGCATATGTTCTAAGAATAATCCCCCTCTCTTTTTCTGAAAAATGAACTTGGGTGTGCCTTAAGGTACACCAAACTTAGAAGTTTGCCATGTGCTTCAAAACGATGTGTGCATTTACCAGGCATGAAAATTCAAAATCATATTCAGAGGAATCATAGCTTATTAAATAAAAGAGAAGACAGAAATCTTAAACCATGGGTTGCCTCCCATGAAGCGCTCTTTTATTGTCATTAGCTTGACATTGACCTCCCTTTAGGGTGGTTGATGTTGGTGATGTCTCAACTTGTCACCTCTCACTGTCAGCTTTCTCTGTGTGCCTTGATGCTCAATTTCCATATGCTCAAGAGAAAGTATTTGGTTGACAGTGTAATAATCTTCTGCTCC
>NC_029776.3:41716843-41718930 GCF_000817695.3 Arachis duranensis | reverse complement strand
CTTCTTCATCATGGACAAGGGCATTAAGTTGATACTAGCTCCAAGATCACAAAGAGCTTTGTCCAAGGATAGTTTGCCTATAGTGCATGACACTACAAAACTCCCTGGATCCTTGAGTTTTGGTGGGATTCCCTTTTGGAGCACGGCACTACATTCCTCACTAAGCATCACCGTTTCCTTCTCATTCCAATCTCTTTTCTTGTTGATGAGCTCCTTTAAGAACTTGGCATACAGAGGCATTTGCTCCAAAGCCTCTGCCAAAGGTATGTTGATTTCGAACTTCTTGAAAGTCTCAAGAAATTTGTGGAAATGCTGATCCTTTGTTTCTTTGTGAAATCTCTATGGATAAGGCAGTGGTGATGTTGAGTTCTTCTCCCCTTGATGTTGTTTTGGAATTGCCTCTTCCAAGATCTTCTTTCCTTTCTTCAAATTCTGTGGTTTGTTGTCTTCCTCTGTGAGTTTTTCTGGAGCATTCTTGCTTATCATGTCCTTGTTGATGGCTTCATCATTCTTTGTTGGCTCAGTGTCATTCTGCTTGGTTGCTCCTTGGTTGCCATCCACTAACACTTTTCCACTTCTTAGTTGCACGACCTTGCATTCTTCCTTTGGGTTGGGAATGGTATCACTAGGTAGTGAACTTGATGGCTTCTCAACAGAAATCTGTTTGGAGATTTGTCCAATCTACCTCTCTAGGTTCTTCATGGAGGCTTCTTGGTTCTTGGTTGTCAATTCTTGGTTCTTCATCAGTTTCTCCATGAGCAGCTCTAGATTGGTAATCCTCTGAGAGTCTTGTGTAATTGGTTGGTTTTGGGGTGTTGATGGATGATGATAGGTGTTTTGATTTGTTGGGTGGTTGTTAGGTGGATAATGGTTAGAGTTGGGGTAGTTATTTTGTGGTTTTCTGTATGAGTTTTGGTTAGTATTTGGCTGGGGGTTATGGTTTGTGTTTTTCCAATTGTTCTGGCCTGTGTTTCTTTGCCATGGTTGTTGGTTTTGGTTATAGTTATCTCCCCATCTAAGGTTGGGATGATTCTTTCAGGAAGGATTGTAGGTATCACCATAAACTTTATTCTGTCCAGAGTTTTGGTTATGCATGTACTGCACTTGCTCCTGTTGTTGCTCTTCTTGGCTTTCTTCATTCTGCACCCATACAGTTGATGGTTGGCTTGTGTTCACAGCTGCTACTTGAAGGCTGTCAATTCTTTTGGCCATTTGTTCAAACTGTTGTTGAATTTGTTGTTGCATCATCTTGTTTTGAGCCAAAATGGGTCCACTCCTTCCAGTTCTAGTACTCCCTTTCTCTGTGATGGTTGGCAGGTTCTTTGATGAGCAAAGAAGTATTGGTTATTGGCTACCATGTCCACAAGATTCTGGACTTCTTCAGCAGTTTTCATCAGTTGTAATGAACCTCCAGCAGAGTGATCTAATGCCTCTTGAGATTTCAATGTCAGGCCTTCATAGAAATTCTGCAGCACATCCCATTCATTGAACATCTCCGGAGGACACTTTCTGATTAAGGCTTTGTACCTCTCCCATGCTTCATACAAGGATTCGGCGTCTAATTGTGTGAAAGTCTGCACCTCAGTTTTCAGCCTGATGATCCTTTAGGGTGGGTAGAATTTGGCTAGAAATTTAGTCACCAAATCATCCCAACTAGTGATACTTCCTTGGGGAAAAGTTTCAAGCCATTGTGCAGCCTTGTCCCTTAATGAAAATGGGAACAGCAGGAGCTTGTAAGTTTCAGGATTCACACCATTGGATTTAACAGTGTCGCAAATCCTCAAGAAGGTAGATAGGTGCTGATTTGGATCTTCCAATGGACTTCCTCCATAGGAACAATTGTTCTGGACAAGGGTAATGAGTTGTGGTTTCAGCAATGTTCTTCCCTCTTTCAGCTCTTCTTATTCTCCGAAGAGTTCTTTGATCAATTTCAGAGATGATAGGGGAAGATCTTCCTGTACCAGACATACAAACACACAACAATAAACACACAGACCTAGAAAGCCAATGAAACTTCAATCTATAGCTAGAATGAAGGTTTAGTTAGTTTAAGCAAAAATTCAAACAGTTAGTGTGTTAGTAGGAAT
>NC_029776.3:41685670-41715881 GCF_000817695.3 Arachis duranensis | reverse complement strand
CTCCCAGGAGGCTGCCCTGCCCTTGTGGAGGGCAGGGCAGAAAATTGGTGCATGGTGCGGACGATTGGTGCGGCGTGGTGCAGCCTTGTGCGAGTTTGGTGCGGCCTTGGTGCTTGAGATGCTGCCCTGCCCGCGCCAAGGGCAGGGCAGGAAAAGTTGGTGCGCCAGAAATTGCCTTGGTGCTGCCAGAATCATGAATTGGTGTGCCAGAATTGAGCTTGGTGCATAAGATGCTGCCCTGCCCTCGCGGAGGGCAGGGCAGGAAATTGTGGTGCTGCCAGGATCGAGCTTGGTGCGCCAGATGCTGCCAAGAACGTGCCATGGTGCGCCAGATGCTGCCAGGAACGTGCCATGGTGCGCCAGATGCTGCCAGGAACGTGCCATGGTGCGCCAGATTTGTGCACCAACCCAAATGCTGCCCTGCCCTCGCGGAGGGCAGGGCAGTGTTACCACTTTGCTGTCCCGTGTTCGAAACACGGCTGGGACACACCTTCCATTAATTTCCTTGGTTTCTTGGCACGGCAATCAACCTTAAGTCCAAGCTTCCTCATGGTTCCTTGTTCGATCCTTGTGGCATGCATGGGTGACATTTTTCCTTTGATTTCTTTCCTTGGAGAGCCCGACACTGCCCTTGTGGAGGGCAGGGCAAGGTTCTCTTCTTCTTGGTTCCAAGGCACACTTTTGTGCTCTGCCCTTGTAGTGGGCAGGGCAGAGTTGCCTTCTCTTCTTGGTTCTCTTATGTTGCCCTCCTAGAGGGCAGTGTGCCCTTGTGGAGGGCAATGTTGCCTCCCCCTTTGCATGCGGCACGCTTCCTATTATTTTGGCCATGCTTTCCTTTCCTTGGGCTACACTTCTTAGGCCACGCTTTTCCTTTTCTTTTCTTTTCTTCACCTACAATAAACCAAAACAACCACTCCAAGTATCACTAAATTCAAGAGGCTTATAAATCAATTAAAATTCAATTAAAATTAGCTCAAACCTCATGGATTAACATTAATTTCATGGTGGTTACTTGATTTAAAGAAGTTATGCATTTTCACTCCAAATCACTTACTTAGGATACAAAAAAGTGCATAAATGCTAACAAAACAAGTGAAATTAGCTTGAAAAATGGGTATATGATGACTTGTCATCACCTCCCTTCCATGGCAAGCTGTAAGTTGGTGGATCACCGTTGTCAATAGCTACCATCCATCCTCTCAGTGAAAATGGTCCGGCTACGGTTCTCACTGCAGCGCTAATCATCTGTCTGTTCTCACTTGTGTCGGAATAAAATCCATTGATCCTTTTGCGCACTGTCACTGCGCCCAACAATCGCGAGTTTGAAACTCGTCACAGTCATCCCCTCCTAGATGCTACTCGGAATACCACAGACAAGGTTTAGACTTTTCGGATCTCAGGAATGCTGCGAAATATTTCTAGCCTATACCACGAAGGTTTTGATGTCACTGATTTGATTGCCCTGTTATCAGGAAATACTAGTCTAATGCATGGATCAGAGACCCAAGAGAATATACTCCAGCTGGCGTCCAACGACTACGTTGAACATCATGTAGACCACTTGTGGTTGTCAGGCACGCGGATCTTGGCTAAGCGAGTACTGAAGATAGTGGGTGATTATAACGGATCACCCCTTCAATCTGACTTAAATAAATTAAGTATGAGAGTATATCTTGGAGATGAAGTAGGCATGAATTGAAAGAAAAAACAAGAGTACTTGCATTAATTCATGAGGAACAGCAGAGCTCCTCACCTTAATCTATGAGGTGTAGAAACTCCACCATTGAAAATACATAAGAACAAAAGGTCTAGGCATGACCGAATGGCCAGCCTTCCAAATGGCATAAGAATTTGAAAACAAGGGAAGAAGACCCCCATACAATAGTAAAAAGTGCTATTTATACTAAACTAGTAAACTAGGTTTAAAGAAAATGAGTAGTTAGTGCAGAAATCCACTTCCGTGGCCCACTTGGTGTGTGCTTGGGCTGAGATTTGAAGCTTTCACGTGCATAGGGCATCCTTGGAGTTAAACGCCAGCTTGGGTGCCAGTTTTGGCATTTTACTCCAGCTTTGGTGCCAGTTCTGGCGTTTTATGCCAGAAAAGGGTCTCTGGTGGGCGTTTGGATGCCAGTTTGGGCCATCAAATCTCGGAGAAAGTATGGACTATTACACATTGCTGGAAAGCCCAAGTTGTATATCTTCCAACACAACTGAGAACATGCCCATTCGGCTTCTGTAGCTCCAGAAAATCAACTTTGAGTGCAGGGAGGTCAGAATCCAACAGCATCTGTAGTCCTTTCTCAGCCTCTGAATCAGATTTTTGCTCAGGTCCCTCAATTTCAGCCAGAAAATACCTGAAATCACAAAAAAACACACAAACTCATAATAAAATCCAGAAATGTGATTTTTCATAAAAAATAACAAAAATATACTAAAAATTAACTAAAACACACTAGAAACTACCTAAAAACAATGCCAAAAAGCGTATAAATTATCCGCTCATCACAACACCAAACTTAAATTGTTTTTTGTCCCCAAGCAACTGAAAACAAAATAGGATAAAAAGAAGAGAATATACAATAAATTCCAAAATATCATTGAAGCTTAGTTCCAATTAGATGAGCAGGACTAGTAGCTTTTTGCTTCTAAACAGTTTTGTCATTTCACTTTATCCTCTGAGATTTAGAATGATTGGCATCTATAGGAACTCAGAATTAAGATAGTGTTATTGATTCTCTTAGTTTAGTATGTTGATTCTTGAACACAGCTACTTATGAGTCTTGGCCGTGACCCTAAGCATCTTGTTTTCCAGTATTACCACTGGATACATAAATACCACAGACACATAATTGGGTGAACTTTTTCAGATTGTGACTCAGCTTTGCTAGAGTCCCCAGTTAGAGGTGTCCAGAGTTCTTAAGCACACTCTTTTGCTTTGGATCAGGACTTTAACCACTCAGTCCCAAGCTTTTCACTTGGACCTTCACGACACAAGCACATGGTTAGGGACAGCTTGATTTAGTCGCTTAGGCCAGGATTTTATTCCTTTGGGCCCTCCTATCCATTAATGCTCAAAGTCTTGGATCCTTTTTATCCTTGCCTTTTAGTTTAAAGGGTTACTGGTTTTTTGCTCTTGCCTTTTGGTTTAAAGAGCTATTGGCTTTTTCTACTTGCTTTTTCTTTTTCTTTCTTTTTTCTTTATTTTTCGCCTTTTTTTTCGCAAGCTTTGTGTTTTTCACTGCTTTTTCTTGCATCAAGAATCAATTTTATAATTTTTTAGAATATCAATAACATTTCTCTTTTTTCATCATTCTTTCAAGAGCCAACAATTTTAACATTCATAAACATCACTATAAAAAATATGCACTATTCAAGCATTCATTTAGAAAACAAAAAGTATTGCCACCACATCAAAATAATTAAACTAATTTCAAGATAGAATTCGAAATTCATGTACTTCTTGTTCTTTTGCTAATAGAAACATTTTCATTTAAGAAAGGTGAAGGATTTATGGAACACTCATAGCTTTAAGACATAGACACTAGACATTAATGATCATATAATAAAGACATAAATATAGACAAAACGTAGAGCATATAAACCAAAACACAGAAAAATAAGAGCAAGAAAATTAAAGAACGGGTCCACCTTAGTGATGGTGACTAGTTCTTCCTCTTGAAGATCCTATGGAGTGCTTGAGCTCCTCAATATCTCTTCCTTGCCTTTGTTGCTCTTTCCTCATAGCTCTTAGGTCCTCTCTAATTTTATGGAGGATAATGGAGTGCTCTTGGTGCTCCATCCTTAGTTGTTCCATATTAGTCTTGGCCATAACTTCATAGAAGTGGTCTTCATGGACCTTTGAGATGAATCTCTCCTTCTTTCTAGAGGTTTCTCCGGTCTTAGGTGCCATTAATGGTTATGGAAAAAACAGAAAGCAATGTTTTTTCCACACCAAACTTAAAAAGTTTGCTCGTCCTCAAGCAAAAGAAGAAAGAAAGGAGGATAAGAAGAAGATATGGAGGAGATAGAGGGGGATGAATGGTTCGGCCAAAGGGGGTGTATGAAGTGTTTGTGATGTGTGAAAATGAAGGAGTAAGTAGGGGTATGTATAGGGTAAGAGAGAGAGGGGATCCGTGTGAGAATGGTTGGGTTTGGGAGGAAAGTCTTTTGAATTTGAATGGTGAGGTAGCTGGGGTTTTATGATGAGAAATAGTGGATGGATGTGAGTGGTGAAGAGATTATGGGGAAGAGGGTAGGATTTGGTAGGTGAATGGTGTGTGGGGAAGAGTGTTATAGAAGGGTGTGAATAAGGAGAGAGAATTAGTTGAGGTAGGTGGGGATCCTGTGGGGTCCACAGATCCTAAGGTGTCAAGAAATTCTCATCCCTGCACCATTCTGGCGTTTAAACATCCTATGTGTGGCATTTCTGACGTTAAACACCAGGCTGATGCCCATTTCTGGCGTTAAACACCAGTTTGGCTGCCTGTTCTGGCGTTTAACGCCCAGAATACTGCCAGACTGGGTGCTAAATGCCCATTCTGCTACCCTTACTAGTGTTTTACGCCAGTCAGACACCAGACACCCTTTTCTGGCGTTAAACGCCAGTCTGTGTGCCATTTCTGGCGTTTAACGCCCAGAATGGTGCCAGACTGGGTGTTAAACGCCCATTTTGCTAGCCTTACTGGCGTTTCAACGCCAGTAAGTTCGTCCTCCAGGGTGTGCTATTTTTTATGCTATTTTTGATTCCTGCTTTAATTCTACAATAGTTTTTGTGACTTCACATGATCATCAACCTAAAGAAGACATAGACTAACACTAGAAAATAAAATGAAAAAGTAATTAATATAGATAAATAAAATTGGGTTGCCTCCCAATAAGCGCTCCTATAATGTCAATAGCTTGACAGGAAGCTCCTACAGAGCTTCACAGATGCTCAGAGCATGGTTGTGGCCTCCCAACACCAAACTTAGAAGTTGAGTGTGGGAGCTCTATCTGACTCTGTATTGAGAGAAGCTTTTCATGCTTCTTCTCCATGTTTACAGAAGAAGATCCTTGAGTCTTAAACACAAGGTAGTCCTCATTCAATTGAAGGACTAACTTTCCTCTGTCCACATCAATCACAGCCCTTGCTGTGGCTAGGAAGGGTCTTCCAAGAATGATGGATTCATCCTCATCCTTCTCTAGCAAGTGCACTGGGTCGTCCAAGTAATACCTTACGTGAGTAAGGGTCGATCCCACGGAGATTGTCGGCTTGAAGCAGGCTATGGTCATCTTGTAAATCTCAATCAGGCGGATTCAAATGGCTATGAGGTGTTCATAATTAACAGATAAATAAAACATAAAATAAGATAAGGATACTTATGTAATTCATTAGTGGGAATTTCAGATAAGTGTTTGGAGATTCTTTGTTGCTTCTGAATCTCTGCTTTCCTGTTGTCTTCCTCCAATTATGCATCCTCCCTTCCAAGGAAAGCTGTAACTTAGTGGATCACCGTTGTCAATGGCTACCATCCGTCCTCTCAGTGAAAATGGTCTGGCTACGATTCTCACCGCAGGGCTAATCATCTGTCGGTTCTCACTTGTGTCAGAATAAGATCCATTGATCCTTTTGCGCACTGTCACTGCGCCCAACAGTCGCGAGTTTGAAGCTCATCACAGTTATCCCCTCCCAGGTCCTACTCGAAATACCACAGACAAGGTTTAGACTTTTCGGATCTCAAGAATGCTACCAATTGTTTCTAGCCTATTCCACGAAGGTTCTGATCTCACTGATTTGAATGCTATGTTGTCAGGAGATGCTAGTCAAATGCATGAATCAGAGACCCAAGTGAATATACTCCAGCTGGCATCCAATGACTACGTTGAACATCATGTAGACCGCTTGTGGTTGTCAGGCACGCGGATCTTGGCTAAGCGAGTACTGAAGATAGTGGGTGATTGTCATGGATCACCCCTTCAGTTTGACTTAACTGAATTAAGTATGAGAGTATATCTTGGAGAAGAAGTAGGCGTGAAATGAAAGAAAAACAATAGTACTTGCATTAATTCATGAGGAGCAGCAGAGCTCCTCACCTTAATCTATGAGGTGTAGAAACTCCACCGTTAAAAATACATAAGAATAAAAGGTCTAGGCATGGTCGAATGGCCAGCCTCCCAAATGGCATAAGAATTCAAAAACAAGGGAGGAAGACCCCCATACAATAGTAAAAAGTGCTATTTATACTAAACTAGTAAATTAGGTTTACAGAAAATGAGTAGATAGTGCAGAAATCTACTTTCGGGGCCCACTTGGTATGTGCTTGGGCTGAGCTTTGAAGCTTTCACGTGCATAGTCCATCCTTGGAGTTAAACGCTAGCTTGGGTGCCAGTTTGGGGGTTTTACTCCAGCTTTGGTGCCAGTTCTGGCATTTTATGCCAGAAAATGGTCTCTAGTGGGCGTTGGATGCCAGTTTGGGCCATCAAATCTCGGGCAAAGTATGGACTATTATAAATTTCTGGAAAGCCCAAGATGTCTACTTTCCAACTCAATTGAGAGCGTTCCAATTGGGCTTTTGTAGCTCCAGAAAATCAACTTCGAGTGCAGGAAGGTCAGAATCCAATAGCATCTGCAGTCTTTTCTCAGCCTCTGAATCAGATTTTTGCTCAGGTCGCTCAATTTCAGCCAGAAAATACCTAAAATCATAGAAAAACACACAAACTCATAGTAAAGTCCAGAAATATAATTTTTACATAAAAACTAATAAAAATATACTAAAAATTAACTAAAACACACTAGAAACTACCTAAAAACAATGCTAAAAAGCGTATAAATTATCCGCTCATCATGGGGCTTGTTGGTAACTACAAAAGGGTCCACATATCCATTGTCTTCGTATGCATCATGGAATGGCTCTTGCTCCAAGTACGTTGGTGGAGGTTGTTTCCAAAATGGTTGATCATAAGCTTGAGGTTCCTCCCACCTTTGATTGTCCCATCCTTAATGTATGTTCTTATTATAGCTTTCATTCCCTACAACATGATTTGAACCAAACTCATAGCCAAAGGGGTGAGAATTCATAGTAACAAGAGAAAATAAAAACAAAAAAGTAACAAGAAATAATAAAAATAAACTCCTAAAATTAGCAAAATTTAACAAAGAAACAAAAAGGTAAACATATTCACAATATTCAAAATAATCAATAATAAGGTACACATTTGCAAATCCCCGGCAATGGCGCCAAAAATTGATGGGTAAAAAATTTCGGTAAAGATTTTCACAAAAAATATTGCGTTGCAAGTATAGTTCTAAACCTACAATTAAACCTCAATCAATATTTAAATTGTTTGTCACAGATACAAACCCAATAAAATTAACCGAAGTATTTAAACATCGGGTCGTCTCTCAAGGAATTGCAGGGAAGTGTACTTATAATTGGTTATGGAAATTTTTTTTTTGGGGTTTTGTGATAAGAGATAAGTAATGTAAACAACAAGGAAATAAAATAACAACTAAGAAAAATTCCTAGCAAGGATTGAAAATTGTAATTCCTATCCTCATTATCATCATCAATTGTGATGGTAATTGCCTTTTGCTCTCACTTAGTTAACCTCTAACAATAAAGAAAAGTCAAGTGAGTAAAATCAACTCAAGTTCACAAGTCCTAATCAAAGACTAGATTTAGTGAACCCTAAGCCAACTAGCAATTTTCAATCACCAATCAACAAAAGAATTTTGATAACTCAAGAGTCTCTAATTGATCAATCCAAGTTAAGAACATAAAAATCTAATTTAAAATCCAACCAAGCGTTTTATCAAACACTTGGAAGGCGTAAAGTAGAAACATAGAAAACTGACAAGACATAAGAAATTCTAAGACTACCAAAGCAAGGAAACAACAATAACAAAGCAATAGAATAATAAGAAACATGAACCATAAATTGCATTAATGAAAGTTAAGAGTAGCACATGAATTCATAAACTAAATTAGCAAGATAAAGGAATCAACAAGAGGAGTAGATAACTAAAGTGCTAGAACAAATAAGAGTAGAAGAAAACTAAATTAAAGCAAGGTAGAATTCTGAAATTGAGAATGAACAAGACTAAAAATCCTAAAACCTAGAGAGAGGAGAGAGCCTCTCTCTTAAGAAAACTACATCTAAACCTAAAATTGTATGAATGAATGAAGTGTGAATGAATGGTAAGTGAATGATTGATTCCCCCTATAGCTCCATTTTGCATATTCTAATGTGCATTTTTGGGCTTGGAACTGGGCCAAAAGCAGCACAGAAATTGCCCCCAGCATTTTCTGTTTAATGCAGCACGTGACGCTCTATCACGCATATGCGTCGGCCATGCATACGCGTCGCAGAACAAAATTCTAGTGATGCGTGCGCATCATCCACGCACACGCGTTGCTTGCCTGCTGCACTGGTCATGTGTACGCGTCGCCCATACGTGTGTGTCACTACCAGATACTGAAATACTTGATTTCTTGTGTTCCTTTAACTTTTGCATGCTTCCTTTCCATCCTCTAAGCCATTCTTGCCCTATATAACCTGAAAACACTTAACAAACATATCACGTCATCGAATGGTAATAAGAGAGGATTAAAATTAGCAAATTTAAGGCCAAAGAAGCATGTTTTCAATCATAGTACAAAATTAGGGAGGAAAATGTAAAACATGCAAATTATATGAATAAGTTTGAGAATAACGGATAAAATCCACCAAATTAAGCACAAGATAAACCCTAAGAATTCGGTTTATTAGGGTCATGTGCACATGGTGGTTGTGGTTGAAAACCACAAGGAGGTACACCACATCTATTAGATTGGTATGTGTTAGGAGTTGGATTGTACCCATAAGAAACTGGAGGAGTTTGTTGCCAAGAAGGTTGTCCATAGGATTGAGTCTCCTCCCATCTTTGATTTCCAAATCCTTGATGCAAACCCTCATTGAAGCTTTCATTCTACTTCCTACAACATAATTTTAACAAAACTCATAGCCAAATGGATGAGAATTCATAGTAAAAAGGGAAAACAAAAACAAAAACTATTAAGAAACAAATGGAACAAAATCCTAACTACTAACTCAAATAGGCAACAAACAAAGAGCAACTATTTACACTATTAACATATATACAATAACCAATAACAAGCACACATTGTAATTTCCTGACAATGGTGCCAAAAACTTGATGTGAGGGTTATCGTCGGTCTATAATTTTCTTCTTAATAAAATAATCACTTTGTTGCAAGTATAGATCCAAACCAACAAACAACCCTCAATCAAAGTTTAATTTTTGGATGTCACAAGTTCAATCGAACAAAAATAACCGAGATTATTGCTTCCGGGTCGTTCTCCCTAGGAATTGGTACGCATGAATCCCCACACTTCATACACTGAACCAGCAAATGCACTGAGTCATCCAAGTAATACTTGAGTAAGTCAGGGTCAATCCCATGAGGATTGTTATTTGAAGCAAGCTATTGTTATCTTGCAGATCTTAGTTAGGAGGATAGAAGAGTTGTTGGATTTGTTTAAACTTATAAAAGGAATAAAGATGGAATTACTAGGTATGATTATAATCAGTGATAAGAAGATGGTTAAGGCTTGAAGATGCTTTATTCTTCTGGATTAATTCAGGTCTTACTTTCTTCTTCAACTGTGAATGATTTCTTCTATGGCAGGCTGTATGTGATCAACGCCAGTTGAGAAGTTGCCAATGCTCCTCCAGATCTGAACCCCAGGGTTAGTGTCAATCCATTCTGATTGAGGATGAAGCTCCTACAGTCCATTCTCCTTAATGATCCTACTCAAAACGCCACAGACAAGGTCGAATCTTCCAGATCAAAGAATGTTGTGCCTTTAGGTTCTAGCCTCTACCACAAAGACTCTAATCTCCCCAAACCTCGGCTGAACTGATGTTTCGAGAAGTTCCCATGGAAGTCGTGGATTAGCCGTCTAAGAGATGTATAATAAAGCTGGTGGTTTAATGCTTTCCAGTCACATAGTCAAACGAACCCAAGAAGAACACGGGTGGTTGTCAGGCACGCGGTCATAGAATGAAGAACGAAGATACATCTTAGAATAGAGAATCAAACACGAATTGAAATAGAACATTAATACATTTTTTAATCCATAAAACACAGCAGGGTTCCTCCCTCAACCTAAGAGGTTTAGAAACTCATACTGATAGAAAATACAATGATAAACATGTAAAGTGTGCATCCTCCCCTTGATGAGAGGTGTAAAAATCTTTAAATACTAAACTAATGACTAAGGATTACATAAAAAAGGTAAAATAGTCCTTTAGTGCTAAAATCCACTTCCGGGGCCCACTTGCTGAGTGTTTAGGCTGAGCTTTGATGAGATCCACGTGCTAGGAGGCCTATAGGGTGTTGAACGCTGGCTAGGGGGTCCTTTATAGGCGTTAGACGCTGGACTCTTGTCCTTTGGGAGTTGGACGCCAGAATAGCGTAGGAGGCTGGCGTTGGATGCCAGTTTTGGGCCTTCAATTATGAAGCAAAGTGATGTGTGGAAAACGATCCAACACAAAACTCACCGACAAGTGTACCGGGTTGCATCAAGTAATAAAACTCACGAGAGTGAGGTCGATCCCACAGGGATTGAAGGATTGAGCAATTTTAGTTCAGTGGTTGATTTAGTCAAGCGAATCAACTATTGGTTGAGTGATTTTGTATCCAACAGTAAGTAAATAGCGGAAAATGTAAAGGGTGAGGGATAAATTGCAGAAATTAAAGAGAACTGAAAGTAAAGGTGCTAAATCTTAAAGAACAAGAAATTAAATGACTGAAACTTAAAATGCAAGAAATGTAAATTGCAGTAACTTAAAGTGCAAGAAATATAAATTGCTTGAATAGAAAAAGGGATTTGAGGACTGGGAATTCAGAATTTAAGCAAGGGAAATTAAATTGCAACAATTAACTAAACAAGAGATGAATTGAAAATGACTAGATCTCAAACAGCAAATGGAAATTCAAATTGCAGCAGTGGTTCATCAGAAGAACCAAAAGGAAAAGTGGATCTCAGGACTCCAGAGACTAGATAGCAAAGTCTAGACCTTAATTGCCTTCACAGATCCAAGTTTACAAAGCAATTAACAAGAAATTAAAGATTGCAGTAGTGAGGAAATGAAATTTAGCTCAATTATAAAGTAAGAAAAATCCAAGAGATCTTAAATGGAGATTGAGACAGAAATTCCTCAATTCTTCACACCCAAGACTCAAACAAGAAAAGTAAAAATGCTCAAGCAAGAACAAGGAAGAAGAGAGATCAATTCTCCTTCCCAATTCTCTCAGATCTCAGTTCAAAACTCTCAAAGAAAATGAAGTCTCCAAATGTAAGAATTCAAAAATCAAAAGAAAGGTCCTAATTACATCAAACTATCTCCTATTTATACACTTTCTATTCTTGAATTTTGGAATTTGAATGGGCTTTTGATTTGGTGAAAAAATGAATTAAATTGGATTTTTAATCCAATTTTCAGCCCAGGAAGAATTTGGCTCCAAGAGGCTGCTCTGCTCTTGTGGAGAGCAGAGCAGGGAAATGGTGCATGCAGCCTCATTGCGTGCTCGTGCTGTGTGTGATGGGCGTTCAAGATGCTTCCCTGCCCTTGTGGAGAGCAGGGCAGTATGCATGCATGCTTGCCTTCCGTGCGTGCTTGCTGCGCGCTAAGTGCTCATGCCCGTGCCAATTTGTGCGCTGGCCATGCACCAAGAATCGCTGCCCGTGCCAAAAATTGCTGATCTGCTCTCCTTATGGGCAGCGCAGAAAGGCAACCAAAGGTGAGGTCCCCGGTTCAAAACCTGGTGGAAGCACACGCTGCCCCCTTTTTCCTTGGTTTTCTTGGCACCAAAGTAACACCTAGTTCCTTGCTTTCCCAAGGTCTTGTGTTCGATTCTTGGAGATTGAAAACAAGCCAAATTTTGCTTGTTTCCCTTGTACTTGAGCGCTACTCCTTTCCTCCTTGTTCTTGGGTTCGAAACCCATGGGTAACACTAGGAGAGTAATTTCCTTTGAATTTTTCTTGGATGAAGCCGGATATTGCTCTCGAGGAGGGCACGGCAGAATTTTTGCTTCCTTTGGTCCTTGGCATAGAATTGTGCTCCGCTCTTATTATGGGCAGGGCAGTGATATTTTGGAGGCTTGGTTTATTATGCTGCTCTCTTGGAGAGGAGTGTACTCTTGTGGAGAGCAGTGTTTGCTTCCTCCTTCTATGTTGCACCACACTTCTCCTTCCATAGCCACACTTCTTAAGTCACGTTTTTCTTCTTTTCTTCCTTTCTTCACCTACAAGAAACCAAAGCAACCAATCAAAGTATCTTCAAACTCATAAGGTTTATAATTCATTAAAAATCAATTAATTTTAGTTCAAACCTCATGATTTAGCATCAATTTAATGGTGGTTGTTTGATTTAAAGAAGTCATGCATTTTCATTCCAAATTACTTACTTAGGATGCAAGAAAGTGCATAAAGACTAGTGAAACAAGTGAAACTAGCTTGAAAAATGCGTATATGATGACTTGTCATCACAACACCAAACTTAAATCTTGCTTGTCCCCAAGCAAGCATCAACATTAAGAGGAAATGAAATGAAAAAAGAAAAGCATACATATCCTTATTAGGCATATAGCAGAACTTGATTCATGGAGTTTTTATGCAGACAATGATAACTCAGTTATTGGTTACTGTTACATAATATACACTTTTCCTCAAAGGCTTACTAAACTTGCTGTTATAAGGTTTACTCTTTATTTTCTTTTCTCATTTTGCTTAACAAGCTTATTCTTCTATGAAGGCTTGGTGTCCAATGTTGCAGTAGCCTTTGGCTTTATATTTTTTTTTACTCAATAACTTTCCACCACAGATACATGGCTCACTATTTCCTCCTAGGATCATTGATGCCCAGCATCTCTTTGGATAACTAAATGTTCTGTATCTAAGTTTCTCTTTATTGTGGATTTTCAATTGGCCATCCCAAATCAGTTGATCTAAGTGACCGGGTTTTGAGATACCCCTCAGAATTTACTTATCCAAGCATATCTTAGTACAAGAACACCACAGGCATTTTCTTTACTGATAGGAACCTTTATAACAGCAAGCTAGCTCACACTTCAATTAAAATGATATTATGCAGCAATTATTCCATGAGTTATGCATTTAATCAAACACATACACCACCATTAACTTCCATTCTAACTTATGCAACATTGGATATTTACTTTCTAATTCAAAGATTTCTCTCTTTTTTTTTCAAGCAGATAGGAAACAAAACAGAAGTCAAGCTAAGTGATGAATGACAAGCATCATGCAGATCATTTCCCTTGCTACTTATTGAAAAATAAAAAGTGCATGAAAATGGAATAAAAGGAAATAGACGGTGGAGGCATATCATGTTTCAGACATGCATCTCCTTATTAGAAATATGAAAGAACTTTGCCACCTTCTAATGATTGTGGCTGCTGCTTGATTCTCCCTTTTTCTTCTTTCTCTTCCCTAGCTTGGAATAGTCTCGGGCTTCTTCACCAGGACATCTTCTATCCCAGACAGAATCTAAGAGTCCTGAGAGCCCAACTTCTTCCAATCTGTTAAGTGTTACCTCCGTATAGTGATGAGACCTTGCTTGCTGCTTGGCTTCGAATTCAGGGCATTGCTCAAATGGCTTGATCTGTGTATTGAGTGTTGGCAAATTGTGGGTCAAGTACTCCAACCTTGCTTGTATGTTTTCATCACTCCCCATTCTTTGCACATATCTAACTTCTCCCATGGTATGATGAATATTCTTCCATTGGTATAGGTTGTAACTATATTCCCCTGCTTTTGCTTGACTAAAGTACGGCTTATCATATGATTCTTTGAATTCTTTGTATTGCTCCCTTTGTTCTTCAAGAATCTTTATTTGAAATTCTTGCTGTTGAGTCATCATCTGTTGTTGCCAGCTCTCTTGCCTCTCCTCCATTTGACGCTGCCAAGCTTCTCGCTCCTCTTTATCCCTCAAATATTGCTCCCGAAGCTCTGGATGGGGCTCTAAATATTGCTCTTGGTGCCCTTGATTTTGTTCTTGTTGAGCTTGCATGAGTTGCTGAGATAGCTCTTCAATTGCTCTTTGTAGCTGGCTCATGTCTATGGCACCATGAGCTTGCTCTTGTTCTTCCTCTCTTTGAGATCTTCTTTGTCTGGGAGCTACCACTCCCTCTTGATCATCTTCTTCATTCAACCCTTCCATGCTTCTCTTGGTGATTCCTTTCCCTTTCTTCATTTTTTCTATATCCTCGTCCTCAAAGATGACTCCCGCTTTGTTGCATAGCCTGAGGATGGTGCTTGGATGACCAAGCCTACTTGATTTGCTTGTGCTGTCGGCTATTTCTTGAATACTATCAGCTATGAGTTGTGCAAGATTGATTTCACCTCCATGTATGATGCAGTATGTCAAAAGTGCTCGCTTGATTGTGAACCATGATGAGTTTCCAGTGGGAAGGATGGACCTCTTTACTATCTTGTACCACCCCTTGGCCACAGGGGTGAGATTCATCCTTTTTAAATGGCTTGGGACTCCTTTTGAATCTCGTTCCCAGTCTGTGCCTTCTATGCATAGCCCTTGTAAGATCTCATCAGGATTATTTTCCATCTTCAGTCTGGTCTCATAACTGGGCTCTGCATATTTTATTGTCCTCAACTTCAGAGCTTTTGTGATGGTTGCTGGACTGAAATCTACTTTAACTCCTCTGACATAACTCTTGTAGGAGGTGCTGTCTTTGTTCTCTTTTACAGCGTTTGCATAAAAGTCCCTGATCATGATTGCCCTCATGTTGGCGAGAGGATCACATAGAAGTTCCCACCTTCTCTCTTTAGTGATTTGCCTCATGATGGGGTATTCCCCTTCATTCAGCTCAAGCCATTCTCGTAAATGATATGCCTTGTCTTTATGAGTCTGTGATATCTTCCTTCATGGAATTGGGACCTAAACTTTCTTGCATCATAAGATGGGGGTTCGGTCACCATTGGTTCCTTTCCTGGCCTTCTTTTTGAGCTCAAAGAGGCCTTTAGAAATGGTGTGAGAAGAAGAGGGAAGTGGGTTGTGTTTGGGGTGATGTTCAGTTTTGTTGTGTAAGAGAAGGGAATTGTCGGCTTTAGTGTTGGGAGTACAGGAGACTATGGTTTACAAGTGAAGGTAGTTTGTATGAATGTGTAAGCCATTTAGTGCTAACGGCTACTAATAGGTAGGTCCTTCAAACTTCTTAACAAAACCACAATGAGTGAGGGAGGATTCATGGGTGATCATGAAGGGTTGAGATTAAGTTGAATAGATAGAGGGCTCATGGATTGAACAGCTTGCATGCATTGTTAAGGCTTGACGAGGATTCTCTTCTCATTGGTTGCATGTATTTAGGTGTTCGATGGTGCATGCATGCAGATTCTGCTTCCCAAGGAGCACGCTTTTCTAGGCACATGTGACCACTCCTCACTTAGCTTGTCCTAGTCGTGGCCCCTCATTGTATTTGTCTCAATCTCTTTCTCCTAAATAAACCAAAACAGCTAGCCTTAGCACATAAATATATACGGTGGTTTGATCATAAGATGGAAAATTATTTCAAAATGTAACGATGCATGATCCATGTATGATTTTGATTCCATGAAGAGGGAATGATCTTCTGAACATTGTTACACATGCAGACACCAAACTTAGTGTTTGGTCATATGCTTCATCAAAATGACTATGCATATGTTCTAAGAATAGCCCCCTCCCCCTTTTTTTTGAAAACAAATTTGGGTGTGCCTTAAGGCACACCAAACATAGAAGTCTGACATATGCTTTAAAACAATGTATGCATGCATCAGGTATGAAAGTTCAAAATCATGCTTAGGTAATCATAGCTTATTGAATAAAAGAAAAGACAGGAATCTTAAATCATGGGTTGCCTCCCATGAAGCGCTCTTTTATTGTCACTAGCTTGACATTGCACTCCCTTTAGGGTGGTTGATGCCGGTGATGTCTCAACTTGTCCCCTCTCACTGTAATCTTTCTCTGTGTGCCTTGATGCTCAATTTCAATGTGCTCAAGAGAAAGAACTTGGTTGACAGTGTAATGATCTTCTGTTCCCAGTTGTTGATATACTAATTGCACCTTGTCACCTTTGGAAAATCCTTCAGTTGGGATTTTTTTATTCTTCCACCCTTTGTAAGCCTTCTTCTTATTTTTCTTATTTTTCTTTTTTGTTGACCTTTCTCCCTTGACAATGACTTGAGTTGTGATACCTCCCTTTTTGTTTATCATCCCGGCTTCTTTTTGAATTCCTTCCCCTTCTTGCACCTGCTCATTCTTCTGTTCCACTGTGTTGTTGGTTGCTTGCCTTGGAAAATAGTCACTATTTGTCTTGCTTGTTTCATCATTACTTTGTGATTCTGGAAACACTTTCAAGGTGATGCTTTCCTCATGCATCCTGAGGGTTAGCTCTCCCTGCTCTATATCTACAATAGCTCTAGCAGTGGCCAAAAATGGTCGACCAAGTATTATGGAGTCATTCTCATTCTCTGCTGAATCTAGGATCCCAAAGTCTGCAGGAAAGATGAACTTGTCAACCTTAACTAAAAGGTTTTCAATCAATCCTTTAGGATATACCACTGATTGGTCCACCAATTCCAAGGACATCTGTATTGGTTTCACCTCTCCTATGCAAGCTTTTTCACTAAAGAAGATGGAATTAGATTTAGACTTGCTCCTAAGTCACACATCCCCTTGTTGATGAATAGACTTCCAATAGTGCAAGGTAGGAAGAAACCTCCAGGATCTTCGAGCTTGGGAGGGAGCCCTTTTCTGATTAGTGCACTGCATTCTTCACTGAGCATTACAGTCTCCTTCTCCTTCCAACTCCTTTTCTTATTGATGAGCTCCTTTAAGAACTTGGCATATAGAGGCATTTGCTCCAATGCCTCAGCCAAGGGTATGTTGATCTCTAGCTTCTTGAAAGTCTCAAGGAATTTGTGGAAATGTTGATCCTTTGCTTCTTTTTAGAAACTCTGTGGATAAGGTAGTGGAGGTGTAAGACTCTTCTCTACTTGCTGCTGTGTTAGATTTGGTTCTTCCATGATCTGCTTTCCCTTCTTCAAATTCTATGATTGGTTGTTCTCTTTTGTGAGCTTTTCTGGGACATTCTTGCTTGTTATGTCCTTGTTGTTAGCTCCATCTTTCTCTGTTTGCTCTTTGTCATTCGCCATAAGTTTCTTGGTTGCCCCTTGGTTGCCGTCCACCAATGTCTTTCCACTCCTTAGTTGCACAGCTTTGCACTCTTCTTTTAGATTAGGAACGGAGTCACTTGGTAGTGAGTTTGAAGGTCTCTCAATAGAAATCTGCTTGGAGATTTGTCCAATCTGCCTTTCTAGGCTCTTCATGGAAGCTTTTTGGTTCTTTGTTGTTAATTCTTGGTTCTTCATCATCTTCTCTATGAGCATCTCCAGATTAGTAATCCTCTGAGAGTCTTGTGAGATTGGTTGGTTTTGGGGTGTTGATGGATGATGGTAAGTGTTGTGGTTAGTTGGTTGGTTATTTGATGGATAATGGTTGGAGTTGGGGTAATTATTTTGGGGTTTTCTGTAAAAATTTTGGTTAGTTGGCTGCTGGTTGTGATTTTGGTTGTTTCTTGGAGTGTTTTGAGCTGAGTTCCTTTGCCATGGTTGTTGGTATTGGTTGTGGTTATCTCCCCACCTAAGGTTTGGGTGGTTCTTCCAAGATGGATTGTAGGTGTCACCATACACCTCATTTGATCTAGAATTTTGGTTGTGCATATAGTGCACTTGCTCTTGTTGCTGTTCTTCTTGGTTCTCTTCATTCTGTCCCCAAGGAGTTGATGGTTGGCTTGTGGCACTCACTGATGCAACATGAAGGCTATCAATTCTCTTGGCCATTTGCTCAAATTGTTGCTGAATCTGCTGCTGCATCACTTTGTGTTGAGCCAAAATTGTATCCACTCCTTCCAATTCTAACACTCCCTTCCTCTGTGATGGTTGACGTTGCCTTTGGTGAGCAAAGAAGTATTGGTTGTTGGCCACCATATCAATGAGGTTTTGAGCTTCCTCTACAGTTTTCATCAATTGCAATAATCCTCCAGCTAAGTGATCAAGTGCCTCTTGAGCCTTCAGAGTAAGTCCTTCATAGAAGTTCTGCAGCTTGTCCCACTCAGTGAACATCTCTGGTGGACATTTCCTTAGCAAAGCCTTATATCTTTCCCATGCTTCATATAGATTTTCAGCATCCAATTGAGTGAATGTCTGCACCTTAGTCTTCAATCTTATGATCCTTTGAGGGGGATAAAATTTGGCAAGAAACTTGCTCACCAAATCATCCCAAGTGTTAATGCTCTCCTTTGGAAATGTTTCTAGCCATTGAGTGGCTTTGTCCCTGAGAGAGAATGGGAACAACAGCAGCTTGTATATGTCAGGGTGCACTCTATTGCTTTTAACTGTGTCACAGATCCTCAAGAAAGTGGATAGATGTTGGTTCGGGTCCTCCAATGGTCCTCCTCCAAAAGAGCAGTTGTTTTGGACCAATGTGATGAGTTGTGGCTTCAGTTCGAAGTTATTTGCATTGACATTAGGGGTAAGAATGTTACTCCCATAATGTCTAATGTTTGCAAATGTATAGGAGGCCAGTACTCTCCTCTGTTGTGGGTTATTGTTGGCCCCTCCTTCTGGCTGATTGAGATTTGATGGATTTCCTTCCATCTCTTGGAATTCCTCCTCAGATTCTTCCTCTCCAACAATGTTCTTCCCTCTTTCAGCTCTTCTTAATCTTCGAAGAGTTCTTTGGTCAATTTCAGAGAGAATAGGAGAAGTTCTTTCTGTACCTGACATACAAACACACAACGAGAAACACACAGAACCAGAAAACCAATGAAACTTCAATCTATTACTAGAATGAAATTTTAGTTAGTTTAAGCAAAAATTCAAACAGTTAATGGGTTAATTAAAAAAATTAAAGAAACAGAAAAGAAAAAGTGCTTGATCTAGATCACCACTACACTTAATCATTGTCAATCTATTTCAATCCCCAGCAACGGCGCCAAAAACTTGATGTGTGGAAAATGATCCAACACAAAACTCACCGGCAAGTGTACCGGGTCACATCAAGTAATAAAACTCACGGGAGTGAGGTCGATCCCACAGGGATTGAAGGATTGAGCAATTTTAGTTCAGTGGTTGATTTAGTCAAGCGAATCAAGTATTGGTTGAGTGATTTTGTATCCAACGGTAAGTAAATAGCAGAAAATGTAAAGGGAGAGGGAAAAATTGCAGAAATTAAAGAGAACTGAAAGTAAAGGTGTTGAATCTTAAAGAACAAGAAATTAAATGATTAAAACTTAAAATGCAAGAAATGTAAATTGCAGTAACTTAAAGTGCAAGAAATATAAATTGCTTGAATAGAAAAAAGGGATTTGAGGACTGGGAATTCAGAATTTAAGCAAGGGAAATTAAATTGCAACAATTAACTAAACAAGAGATGAATTGAAATAAGTTCACAAAGCAATTAACAAGAAATTAAAGATTGCAATAGTGAGGAAATGAAATTTAGCTCAATTATAAAGTAGGAAAAATCCAAGAGATCTTAAATGGAGATTGAGACAGAAATTCCTCAATTCTTCACACCCAAGACTCAAACAAGAAAAGTAAAAATGCTCAAGCAAGAACAAGGAAGAAGAGAGATCAATTCTCCTTCCCAATTCTCTCAGATCTCAGTTCAAAACTCTCAAAGAAAATGAAGTCTCCAAATGTAAGAATTCAAAAATCAAAAGAAAGGTCCTCATTACATCAAACTATCTCCTATTTATACACTTTCTATTCTTGGATTTTGGAATTTGAATGGGCTTTTGATTTGGTGAAGAAATTAATTAAATTGGATTTTTAATCAAATTTTCAGCCCATGAAGAATTTGGCTCCAGGAGGCTGCTCTGCTCTTGTGGAGAGCAGAGCAGGGAAATGGTGCATGCGGCCTCATTGCGTGCTCGTGCTGCGTGTGATGGGCGTTCAAGATGCTGCGCTGCCCTTGCGGAGAGCAGGGCAGTGTGCATGCATGCTTGCCTTCCGTGCGTGCTTGCTGCGCGCTAAGTGCTCATGCCCGTGCCAATTTGTGCGCTGGCCATGCACCAAGAATCGCTGCCCGTGCCAAGAATTGCTGCTCTGCTCTCCTTGTGGGCAGCGCAGCAAGGCAACCAATGGTGAGGTCCCAGGTTCAAAACCTGGTGGAAGCACACGCTGCCCCCTTTTTCCTTGGTTTTCTTGGCACCAAAGTAATGCCTAGTTCCTTGCTTTCCCAAGGTCTTGTGTTCGATTCTTGGAGATTGAAAACAAGCCAAATTTTGCTTGTTTCCCTTGTACTTGAGCGCTACTCCTTTCCTCCTTGTTCTTGGGTTCGAAACCCATGGGTAACACTAGGAGAGCAATTTCCTTTGAATTTTTCTTGGATGAAGCCCGATATTGCTCTTGAGAAGAGCAGGGCAGAATTTTTGCTTCCTTTGGTCTTTGAAATAGAATTGTGCTCCGCTCTTATTGTGGGTAGGGCAGTGATATTTTGGAGGCTTGGTTTATTATGCTGCTCTCTTGGAGAGGAGTGTGCTCTTGTGGAGAGCAGTGTTTGCTTCCTCCTTCTATGTTGCACCACACTTCTCCTTCCATGGCCACACTTCTTAAGCCACGTTTTTCTTCTTTTCTTCCTTTCTTCACCTACAAGAAACCAAAGCAACCAATCAAAGTATCTCCAAACTCATAAGGTTTATAATTCATTAAAAATCAATTAATTTTAGTTCAAACCTCCTGATTTAGCATCAATTTAATGGTGGTTGTTTGATTTAAAGAAGTCATGCATTTTCATTCCAAATTACTTACTTAGGATGCAAGAAAGTGCATAAAGACTAGTGAAACAAGTGAAATTAGCTTGAAAAATGGGTATATGATGACTTGTCATCACAAAGTATAGACAATTATACATTTCTAGAAAGCTCTGGATGTTATCTTTCCAACGTCATTGAGAACGCGCAATTTAAACTTCTATAGCTCCAGAAAAGCTCTTTTGAGTGCAAGGAGGTCAGATTCGGACAACATCTGCAATGCTTTCTCTATCTCTGAATCAGACTTTTGCTCCAGGTCCTCAATTTCAGCCAGAAAATACCTAAAATTGCATAAAAACACATAAACACAAAGTAGAATCCAAAAATGTGAATTTTACACTAAAAGCTATGAAAACTTAATAAAACTTAAACAAAACATACTAAAAACTATATGAAAATGATGCCAAAAAGCATATAAAATATCCGCTCATTACAACACCAAACTAAAACTGTTGCTTGTCCCCAAGCAACTAAAAACACAGTAGGATAAAAAGAAGAGTAAGATACAATAAATCTCAGAGTTTCCAATGAAGCTCAGTTTCAATTAGATAAGCGGGACTTAGTAGCTTTTTGCTTCTGAATAGTTTTGGCAGCTCACTATCCATTGAAACTCAGAAGCGTTGGTCTCTATAGGAACTTAGAATCCAGATGATATTATTGACTCTTCTAGTTTAGTTCTTTTTTATTCTTGAACACAGCTTTTAGAGTCTTGGCCGTGACCCTAAGGACTTTGTTTTCCAGTATTTCCACCGGATACATAAATGCCACAGACACTTTAACTGGGTGAACCCTTTCGGACTGTGATTTAGCTTTGCTAGAATCCCCAGATAGAGGTGTCTAGAGTTCTTAAGCACACTCTTAGGATCTTTGGATCTTTTTACCCTTGTCTTTTGGTTTAAAGGGCTATTGGCTTTTTGCTCTTGCTTTTTGGTTTAAAGAGCAATTGGCTTTTTCTACTTTTTATTTCTTTTTTTTTCTCTTTTACAACATGCTTTTTTGCTGATTTTTCTTGCTTCAAGAATCAATTTTTGAATTTTTCAGATTATCAATAATACTTTTCCTTTTTCATCATTCTTTCAAGGAGCCAACATTCTAAAATTCCAACTTCAAATATGCACTATTTATTCGTACATTTCGAAAACAAAAGCAATGCCACCACATCAAAATAATTGACTATTCTTATTATAAACTCGAAATTCAAGTATCTCTCAATTCTTTTCAAATAAAATTTTCTTTTATGTAATGGTAAAAGATATATGGAACATTTTATCACTTTAAGACATAGATAGAAATGATCATGCAATAAGAACAAGAGAACAGACAAATAACAGAGAAATAACAAAAGAAAAAGGGGATTAAGAGAATGAATCCACCTTTAATGGTGGCGGCTAGTACTCCTCCTTGAGGATCCAATGTAGTGCTTGATCTCTTCAATGTCACTCCTTTGTCATTGTTGTTCTTTCCTCATAGCCCTTTGATCTTCTGTAATTTCATTGAGGATGGTGGAATGCTATTGATGCTCCATCCTCAACTAATTCATGTTAGAGCTTAATTCTCCCACAGAAGTATGCCATTGATCCAATAGCTTTGAGGAGGCGGTTGCACAGGATCATGTGCATGCTCTCTAGTTTGCTCCATCCTCTTTTTAGTGATGGGCTTATCCTCCTCAATGAGGATGTCTCCTTCTATGACAATTCCAGCTGAATTGTATAGGTGACATATGAGGTGAGTGAATGCCAACCATGCTTTGGTGGAGGGCTTCTCAGCTATCTTGTACAGTTCTTGAGGAATCACCTCATGTACTTCCACCTCACTCCCAATTATGATGTAATGAATCATGATGGCTTTGTCAATGGTCACTTCTGACCAATTTATAGTAGGGATGATAGAACGTTAGATGAATTCCAACTATCCTCTAGCTACAGGCTTGAGGTCAAGCTTTCTTAGTTGAGTAGGCTAGCCTTGGGAAACCTTTTTCCATTGTGCGCCTTCCATACAAATGTCTAAGGCACTTGATCCAGTTTCTTATCAAAGTTGACTCTCCTAGTATAAGGATGTGGGTCTCTTTGCATCAGAGGCAAGTTCAACACCAGCCTCACACTTTTTAGGCTAAAATCTAAGATTCTCCCTCGGGCCATGGTGCTCCAATTGTTAGGATTTTGGTTCACACTAATGTCATGGTTTTTCGTGACCCATGCACTAGCATAGAACTCTTGCACAATTAAGATCCCAACCTCTTGGATGGGATTGGTTAGGACTTCCCAACCTCTTCTCCGGATTTCTCTTCTGATTTTCGGATACTCATTCTTCCTGAGCCTGAAAGGGACTTCAGGGATCACTTTCTTCTCTGCCACTACTTCATAGTAGTGGTCTTGATGGGTGATGAGTGGTTATTTTATATGCTTTTTGGCATCATTTTCTTATAGTTTTTAGCATGTTTTATTATGTTTTTTTAGTGTAAAATTCACTTTTTGGATTCTACTTTGAGTTTGTGTGTTTTTATGCAATTTCAGGTAATTTCTAGCTGAAATTGAGGAGATGGAGCAAAAGTCTGATTCAGAGACAGAGAAAGCACTGCAGATGTTGTACGTATCTGACCTCCTTGCACTCGAAAGAGCTTTTCTGGAACTACAGAAGTTCCAATGGAGCATTCTCCATGGGAATGGAAAGCTGACTTTCAGAGCTTTTCAGCAATGTTAAATAGTCTATACTTTGCTTCAGAATAGAAGGCCCAAAATGGGCGTCCAACGTCAGCCTCATGCCCTAGTCCAGTGTTCAACGCCCAAGGAGAATAGACCAGCGTCCCAACACCCAAAGAGAAACCCCTAGCCAGTGTTCAATGCCTTAGAAGCCTCCTAGCACGTGGATCTCATCAAAGATTAGCCTAAACACTCACTAAGTGGGCTCCGAAAGTGGATTTTAGCACGAAAAATACTATTTTACCCTTACTAGTCATTAATTTAGTATTAAAGGAAGAAGATCACACTTGTTTAGGATCTCTTCCAGCATATTTCATTTTTGACATTGTATTTTCTATTAGTATGAGTTTTTAAACGTCTTAGGTTGAGGGAAGGAGCCCTGCTGAGTTTTATGGATTAATAAAAGTACTTATATTCTTTCTCAATTCGTGTTTGCTTCTCTATTCTAAGATGAGTCTTCGTTCTTCATCAATATGTATGCGTTGAACTGGCATAAGGTTATCACATTCTACATAGGTTCAGAGTGAGTCTTTCATCAGACAATGATGAACCACTGATGAATCCATATTTTACGATATTTTTTGGTTAGAATTGAGTGAATTTCATCATATAAACCTACACTTATTCCATCAAATAGCATGCTTTTAAGCTTTCCTCTTAAATTGTGCTTGATTATGAAAACATGCTCTTTTATGCCTAATTTAGTCAATTTTATCCCAATTGCCCTCTATTTGATGCCTTGATGTTGTTTGTGAATGATTTTAGATGTATAAGGTAGAAATGGCTTGGTAAGGATGGAAGAGGAGCACGCAAGGAGGAGGAAGAATGAAGAAACAAAGGAGAAGAGCTTCAGAATGTGTGCGTGCGCACAGCCACGTGTGCGTGCACACAGGTAGCAAATCAAGGCCAAGTGTCCGAGCGCACAACATCTGGTATGACTCACAAGAATCCAAAGTATTGAAAAGTATGCATGCGCACAGCCTCTTGTGCGTACGCACAACCTGAGATTTCGGCTGACGGTGCGCAGGCACACGTCTGTGCGTACGCACAGGTGCCCGCACATGCCTTCATTAAAAAATGCACGTGACTCGCGTTTTGAGGGGCTTGGAGGTCCAATTCTGATGCTGAAAGCTCATATTAGAGGGGGCAAACATGAGGAGAGCATAGCGTATCATTAGGGTTGTTTTTAGAATAGTAGTAGGAGGCTTTAGTTTAGTTTTTCTCTAAGTTTTCTCTCAACATCATTAGGGTTTATATTAGGATTTTACATTTCAAGTGCCATTTCCATTTTTTATCTTGGTTTGTACTGACCTCCATTGTAAGTATCTCTTAATTACTACTCTTTATAGTTACAATTTTGATACTTTTTCTTGTAATTAAAGTTTTAGTGTTAATATATATATATATATATATATTGCAATTTTGATCTCTTGTTGATGATTTTGATGATTGATGATTGTTATATGCTTGTTTCAGTTGGTATTATTGATTTTGATCATTTGTTGCCCATACTTTCAAGCAATTTCTCAATTTTACCATGTTTAGTGTTTATGCTCACTAAGTGTTTGTGGAAATGTCATTTTGATTATGGGCTAAATTTCCATCTCTTGGCTTGGGGAAAATGAGAAATTGGGCTCCTAGAGTTGGAATGTTAATGCATAAAAATCTGTATCACTACAAATTTCCCTCGGCAAGTATACCAAATTGTCGTCAAGTAAAAACTCACAATAGAGTGAGGTCAATTCCCACAGGGATTGATTTGTTGAGAAACTTTAATTAGAGGAGTCTTCTAGTTGAACTAAGCAAAATTTGGATTGAGAATTTGCAGAAATTAAATTTGGCGGGAAAAGTAAATACCAGGAATGTAAATAACAGAATGTAAATGGCAGAAATTAAATTGTAGAAAGTAAATTGCAAGAAAGTAAATGTGAATGGGGGTGATTAGCATAAAACTAAATAGAAGAAATTAAAGAATGGGAAAGATCAGAAGTGAGGAATGGTGCACGGAATTGTGATCTCTAACAATGGCATTCAACTTGGTATGCGCATCTACTAACTCAGCACTTTCTTTCACAACTTCGCATCACTAACCAGCAAGTGTACTGGGTCGTCCAAGTAATAAACCTTACGTGAGTAAGGGTCGATCCCACAGAGATTGTTGGTATGAAGCAAGCTATGGTCATCTTGTAAATCTCAGTCAGGCGGATTCAAATGGTTATAATGGTTTTCAAAAATATAAATAGATAAAGCATAAAATAGATGAAAGAGATACTTATATAGTTCATTGGTGGGAATTTCAGATAAGTGCATGAAGATGCTGTGTTCCTTCTGAATCTCTACTCTCGTACTGCTTCATCCAATCATTCTTACACCGTTGTCAATGGCTACTTCCCATCCTCTCAGTGAAAATGGTCCTCTACGGTTTCCCGCATGGCTAATCAGCTGTTGGTTCTCGATCATGTTAGAATAGGATCCATTGATCCTTTTGCGTCTGTCACTATGCCCAACAATCACGAGTTTGAAGCTCGTCACAGTCATTCAATCCCTGAATCCTACTCGGAATACCACATACAAGGTTTCGACTTTTCAGATTCTCATGAATGCTGCCAATGGGTTCTAGCTTATACCATGAAGATTCTGATCTCACGGAATGGAAGGCTCGGTTGTCAGGCGAGGGCAACCATGCATCGTGCATCAGGAATCCAAGAGATACACACTCTAGCTCTTGCTTGTAGAACGGAGGTGGTTGTCAGGAACGCGTTCATAAGGACAGATGATGATGAGTGTCACGGATCATCACATCCATCAGGTTGAAGTATGAGTGATATCATAGAATAAAAATAAGCTTGAATTGAATAAAAGACAGTAGTAATTGCATTAATTCTCAAGGTACAGCAGAGCTCCACACCTTAATCTATGGTGTGTAGAAACTCCACCGTTGAAAATACATAAGTGATAAAGGTCTAGGCATGGCCGAATGGCCAGCCTCCCTAAAATGGCATATGAATTCAAAAAGTAAGGAAAAGACCAATGGTGAAGAGACCCCTAATACAATAGTAAAAAGTTCTATTTATACTAAACTAGCCACTAGGGTTTACAGAAATAAGTCTAATTGCAGAAATCCACTTCCGGGGCCCTCTTTGGTGTGTGCTTGGGCTGAGCTTGAGCTTTACACGAGCTGAGGCTTCTTCTAGAGTTAAACGCCAAGTTGTAACGTGTTTTTGGCGTTTAACTCTGGTTTGTGACGTGTTTTTGGCGTTTTACTCCAGAATGCAGCATGGGACCGGCGTTGAACACCAGTTTGCGTCGTTTAAACGCAAACAAAGTATGGATTATCATATATTGATGGAAAGCTCTGGATGTCTACTTTCTAACGGTGTTGAGAGCGTGTCATTTGGAGTTTTGTAGCTCTAGAAAAGCCATTTCGAGTGCAGGGAGGTCAGAATCCAATAGCATCAGCAGTCCTTTGTCAGCCTCCTATCAGATTTTTGCTCGGGTTCCTTAATTTCAGCCAGAAAATACCTGAAATCACAGAAAACACAAAAACTCATAGTAAAGTCCAGAAATGTGAATTTTGCATAAAAACCAATGAAAACATCCCTAAAAGTAGCTAGATCCTACTAAAAACTACCTAAAAACAATGTCAAAAAGCGTATAAATTATCCGCTAATCAGGGAAGCTCATTGGGCTTAGGAGACGTTGCATTCTCCAGATCAAGTTCATTTTCATCTCTTCTACAATCAATACATTCATGGATCTCTTGGCAATCTTAGGTGATTAGATCCCAATGTCTTGGCAATCCAATCTCTCTAAGCTCGAATAATTGCCCAATGTCTTGATCTAATTACTCATGGGAAGAGATGAAACACGATCACTGATTATACCACGTGTTTTTCTAGATCAAAGTATTGGTAGGATTACATGTCACTATATCCATCCAACCCCCAACCCAGTACAACATGAGAAAGCATTTCTAGCATAATTTTCTCATTCCTCTTTCAAGGTTTAGAGGAAATCCAAGTATGAGCAATTTCTCTTTCAAGACAATTGCTCAATTGGATGAAGATCAAAAGCTTTCAAGCAAATCAAGAGAAAAGAAAGAAGAAGAAGAATGAAAACTATAATTGATCCTTTGAATTACAACAGAGCTCCCTAACCCAATGAAGAGGGGTTTAGTTGTTCATAGCTCTGGGAATGGAAATTGAAATTGAAAAGTGCATTGCAAAAGTAAACTGAAATTACAGATAGTGTTTACAATCCTGGATCCCTAGGTTTTTTGATCCCTTCTAACTCAAACTCTCTGCTATTTATACACTTTCTTTATTCAATTCTTCATGTCATTGGACTGGGCTTTTGGCCTTTGTTGAAGCAAGTTAAAGTGGCTTTCAATGACACTGAAGAGGAACGTTTGGCAACTAACGTTTATACTCTACATGGTGCTTAATTATAGTGGAGTCAGCATCAACGTTGGTGATCAACGTTACAGGAAAACGTTGAGTCAAACATTGCAAAATTAATAACTGAGCGTTGCTGTCAACATTTGACTCAACATTGGTGCATCAACGTTCGCCCTCTTGTCCGTACGCACACTGCCTTGTCCGTGCGCACACTTGCTATTTTTCTTCTTGTGTGTACGCACACATCGTTGTGCGTACGCACACAAGGCAAATTTTCCAGCTCAAATTTGGAGATCCATCGCAGACGTTGGACTCAACGTTAGTTCACCAACGTTAACTCCAACGTTGCATACTTGTGCATACGCACACTGCCTTGTGCGTGCACACACCTTGAATTTTTCTTATTGTGCGTACGCATACATTGTTGTGCGTACGCACACAAGGATGTTTTCTCAGCTCCAACTTTGAGCCTTATTGAAGACGTTGGAGGTAACGTTGGTAAGCCAACGTTCCCTCCAACGTTGCACCCCTTTTTGCAAGAACTTTTCCAGCAACGTTGGTGAGCCAACTTTGGTCACCAACGTTGCATTTCATCCCTTCCTCAATGTTTGAGGCAACGTTGGTGAGCCAACTTTGGCCACCAACGTTGCTTCCTCTGCTACTTTCCATGCTTCTTCCTTGCTTCTCTTGACCTATCATCAACCAAACATAGACATCAAAGCTTTGCAAACATCACAAGATTTTGCATCATTCATAGCAATCAAGTAAATCTAGCATAAATCTCATCAAAATGCATCAAATTAACCATGTTTGATTGAATCAAGATATGCATAAAATTCTTATCTAAATACTTGCTTATAGCTCAAGAAAGTGCATGAAAACTAGTGAAAACAAAAGAAAAAGGCTTGTGTAACTTGCCTAAGATGCCTTAGAATCACAACACCAAACTTAGATCTTGCTTGTCCCCAAGCAAGCAGTAAAACATAAGAAAGTATGAATGAAAACAGAGAAGAAAATAAGTCCTTATTGGAAAGCAATAAATCTTGGTTCATGGGGTTTTTCTTTTGCTTGGAAACTTATTCTTTATTTGTAGCTTAGTGTTCTATGTTGAGGCAGCTTTTTAGATAAGTTTTCAGTCAACACTCCCAACCCAGTTGGCTCAAAATTTTGGGTGATGAAGCACCACTCAGTCTTACTAACTGAAGCCTCTCCTCTGCACATACACACCACAGGCACTTGGCTCAGAATTTATCCCTAAGATATTGATGCCCAGCACCTCTTTGGGTCACTAAATGCCTTGTAACTAGGTTGCTCTTGATGGTGGACTTTTGGTTGATAATCCCGGGTTAGTTAACCTAAGTTACCAAGTGTTAAATCACTCCTTAGAACCTAGTCATCCAAGCGGATCCTAGTACAAAAACACCACAGGTCAAAGCATCTCACAAAGCATCTCCAAGCCTTAACCATCTTCTTATCATTGTAAACAGGTCAACCTAGTTTAGATCTCACAAATCCAACAATTTTTCTATCCAGCTGACTAAGATCTGCAAGATGACCATAGCTTTCTTCAAACCACAATCCTCATGGGATCGACCCTGACTCGCTCAGGTATTACTTGGACGACCTAGTTGGTGGACGAAATTGTGATCTTTAATTAATGGCTCCTTGGCATGTGCCAAGGAGAACTAATTTAACTAACTGATTACTTGCTCAGAGCACAATTCTGTTCAACTAACCAGCAAGTGTACTGGGTCGTCCAAGTAATACCTTACGTGAGTAAGGGTCGAATCCACTGAGATTATTGGTTTGAAGCAATCAATATTTATTTTATTAATCTTAGTCAGGAGGCTAAAGAAGTTATTTGGATTTATTTGTAAAAAGCCAAACTACAAATTTCATAAAATTGTAAGTTAAAATAATAGAGTTACTTGATTTTCAGTACTGGGGAATATGTTGGAGTTTTGGAGATGCTTTGTCCTCTGACTTCAACTCTTCCTTGAAATCCTCTTCTCACACGCAGGTTCCTTCCATGGCAAGCTCTATGTAGGGTGTCACCGTTGTCAATGGCTACTTCCCATCCTCGCAGTGAAAACTATGCACGCACTCTGTCACAGTACGGCTAATCACCGGTTGGTTCCCGCTCCTACTGGAATAGAATCACTCTTTTGCGTCTGTCACTAACGCCCAGCAGGTTAAAGTTTGAAGCACGTCACAGTCATTCAATCCCGGAATCCT
>NC_029776.3:41670119-41678639 GCF_000817695.3 Arachis duranensis | reverse complement strand
CACTTTTGGGGCCCACTTGGTGTGTGCTGGGGCTGAGACTAAAGCTTTCCACGTGTGGAGTCCTTTCTTGGCGTCAAACTCCAGGTTATGACGTGTTTTGGGCGTTCAACTCCGGATAATGACGTTTTTCTGGCGTTTAACTCCAGACAGCAGCATGAACTTGGCGTTTAACGCCAAGTTACGTCGTCTATCCTCGCTCAAAGTATGGACTATTATATATTGCTGGAAAGCCCTGGATGTCTACTTTCCAACGCCGTTGAGAGCGCGCCAATTGGACTCCTGTAGCTCCAGAAAATCCATTTCGAGTGCAGGGAGGTCAGGATCCAACAACATCAGCAGTCCTTTTTCAGCCTAAGTCAGATTTTTGCTCAGCTCCCTCAATTTCAGCCAGAAAATACCTGAAATCACAGAAAAACACACAAACTCATAGTAAAGTCCAGAAATATGATTTTTGCCTAAAAACTAATATTATTTTACTAAAAACTAACTAAAACATACTAAAATCTACATGAAATTACCCCCAAAAAGCGTACAAAATATCCGCTCATCACTAGTGCAGTTGCTGCTTCAGTTGTACGAAGTGTGGGATTTGTGCCACTAAGTTTTTAGTGCCGTTGTCGGGGATTGTTCGAGTTTGAACAACTAAAGGATTATCTTGTTCCTTAGATTAGGTATTGTTTTTAATTTTGTTTGAGTCTTTTTATTTTATTCTTCTTTTTTTCGAAAGACATTTAAAAAATTTCTCAAAAACTTTTTCTTTTCTTTTTTTAATCTTTGTTTTTGGTTTGAACCTTTTGTTTTTGTTCTTGTTGAAATTTTCGAAATTTTTTAGTCTTTCTTTCTACAAACTTTCAAAAATAGTTTCTTTTGTTTGAATCTTGTGTCAATCTTTAAGTTTGGTGTCTTCTTGGTGTCTTTTGCATGTTCTTGTGTTCTTTGAATTCTTTGAGTTTTGTTCTTGGTGTTCTTCTTGATCTTCAAGGTGTTCTTGTTTTTCTTTTTGTTTTGATCTTAAAATTTTTAAGTTTCGTGTCTCTTTATGTTTTTCATTCCAATTTTCGCATAGTAGGTATTTTAGATCTAAAAATCTTAAGTTTGGTGTCTTTTTGTTGTTTTTCTCTTTCTTCATTAAATTCAAAAATAAAAAAATAAAATATTTATTCTTATCTTTAACTAAATTTTCGAAAATTTTAATTAAAAATTTCAGATTTTAATGTCAAATTATTATCTTATCTTATCCTAGTTTTCAAATTTTAAAATAAAATCTTTTCAAAAATCATATCTTTTTCAAAATCTTATCTTGTTATCTTTCTTTAAAATTCAAAAATTTAAAATTAAAAAATCGTATCTTATCTTATTTCAAATTCAAATTTTAAAATTCAATTTTCAAAATTTAAATTTCAAATTTCAAATTTTAAAAATCAAACCTTTTTAAAATTCAAATCTTTTTCAGATCTTTATCTCATTTTGTTTCAAATTCAAAATTCAACATTTCAAAATTCAAAATTCAAAAATTTAATTTTCAAATTTAAATTTCAAATCTTTTTAATTTAAAACTTATCTTTTCTTAACTACCTTATCTTATCTTTCTTATCTAACTTATCTTATCTTTTCTATCTTACCTTCTGATGAGCGGATAATTTATACGCTTTTTGGCATTGTTTTTAGGTAGTTTTTAGTAGGATCTAGCTACTTTTAGGGATGTTTTCATTGGTTTTTTATGAAAAATTCACATTTCTGGACTTTACTACGAGTTTGTGTTTTTTTCTGTGATTTTAGGTATTTTCTGGCTGAAATTGAGGGACCTGAGCAAAAATCTGATAGAAGGCTGACAAAGGACTGCTGATGCTGTTGGATTCTGACCTCCCTTCACTCGAAATAGATTTTCTGGAGCCACAGAAATCCAAATGGCGCACTCTCAATGGCGTTGGAAAGTAGACATCCAGAGCTTTCAAGCAATTTATAATAGTCCATACTTCATTCAAGTTTAGATGACGCAAACTGGCATTCAACGCCAGTTCCATGCTGCTTTCTGGAGTGAAACGCCAGAAACACGTCACGAACCAGAGTTAAACGCCAAAAACACGTTACAACTTGGCGTTTAACTTCAGAAGAAGCCTCTACACGTGTAAAGCTCAAGCTCAGTCCAAGCACACACCAAAGTGGGCCCCGGAAGTGGATTTCTGCATTTAGACTTATTTCTGTAAACCCTAGTAACTAGTCTAGTATAAATAGAATATTTTACTATTGTATTAGACATCATTAGTCTCAGTTTTAATCTATTGTTCATCTTAGGAGACTATTGATCACGTTTTGGAGGCTGGCCTCTCGACCATGCCTGGACCACCATCACTTGTGTATTTTCTACGGTGGAGTTTCTACACAAGATTAAGGTGTGGAGCTCTACTGTACCTCAAGTCTTAATGCAAAGTACTACTATTTTCTATTCAATTCATGCTTATTCTTATTCTAAGATATTCGCTGCCCTTCAATCTGATGGATGTGATGATTCGTGACACTCATCATCATCTATCCTTATGAACGCGTGCTTGACAACCACTTCCGTTCTACCTTAGACTGAGCGTGTATCTCTTGGATTCCTTGATCAGAATCTTCGTGGTATAAGCTAGAACCCTTTGGCGGCCATTCTTGAGAATCCGAAAAGTCTAAACCTTGTCTGTGGTATTCCGAGTAGGATTCAGGGATTGAATGACTGTGACGAGCTTCAAACTTGCGATTGTTGGGCGTAGTGACAGACGCAAAAGAATCAATGGATTTATTCCGACATGATCGAGAACCGACAGATGATTAGCCGTGCTGTGACAGAGCATTTGGACCATTTTCACTGAGAGGATGGGAAGTATCCATTGACAACGGTGATGCCGTATATACAGCTTGCAATGGAAATGAATATGAAGGATTGGATGAAGGCAGTAGGAAAGCAGAGATTCAGAAGGGACAAAGGATATCCATACACTTATCTGAAATTTACACCAAGGATTTACATAAGTATCTCTTTCATATATTTTATGTGTTATTTATTATTATTTTCGAAAGCCATTATAACCAATTGAATCTGCCTAATTGAGATTTACAAGATGACCATAGCTGCTTCATACCAACAATCTCTGTGGGATCGACCCTTACTCACGTAAGGTTTATTACTTGGACGACCCAGTACACTTGCTGGTTAGTGATGCGAAGTTGTGAAGAAAGTGCTGAGTTAGAAATGTGCATACCAAGTTGAGCGCCATTGTTAGAGATTACAATTTTGTGCACCAAGTTTTTGGCACTGTTGCCAGGGATTGTTGAGTTTGGACAACTGACGGTTCATCTTGTTGCTCAGATTAGGTAATTTTCTTTTTATTTTCTTTTCAACAAGTTTTCAAAAATCTTTCAAAAATTTTTCTTTTCTTTTTTGTTTTCCAAAACAATTTTTGAAAAATAATAATAATAAAAAAAAATTAATAAAATCATAAAAACCAAAAATATTTTGTGTTTCTTGTTTAATTCTAGTGTCAATTTTTAAGTTTGGTGTCGATTGTATGTTTTAAAAATTTGTGCATTTTTTTGAAAAATTCATGCATGGTGTTCTTCATGATCTTCAAGTTTTTCTTGATAAGTCTTCTTGTTTGATCTTCATATTTTCTTGTTTTGTGTCTTTTGTTGTTTTTCATATGCATTTTTGCATTCATAGTGTCTAAGTATTGAAAATTTCTAAGTTTGGTATCTTGCATGTTTTTCTTTTCCTAAAAGTTTTTCAAAAATAAGTCTTGATGTTCATCTTGATCTTCAAAGAGTTCTTGGTGTTCATCATGACATTCATAGTGTTCTTGCATGCATTAAGTGTTTTGATCCAAAATTTTCATGTTTTGGGTCATATTTGTGTTTTTCTCTCTCATCATTAAAAATTCAAAAAAATAAAAGAAAATATCTTTTCCTTATTTCTCTCATAATTTTCAAAAATTTGAGTTGACTTAGTAAAAAATTTTTAAAAACTTAGCTATTTCTTATAAGTCAAGTCAAATTTTCAATTTTAAAAATCCTATCTTTTCAAAATCTTTTTCAAAAATCAAATCTTTTTCATTTTTTTATGATTTTCAAAAATTTTAAAATTATTTTCAAAATCTTTTTTTCTTATCTTTATTTCAAAATTGAAAACATCACTAACAATTAATATGATTGATTAAAAAATTTGAAGTTTGTTACTTTCTTGTTAAGAAATGTTCAATCTTTAAATTCTAAAGTCATATCTTTTAGTTTCTTGTTAGTCAAGTAATCAATTTTAATTTTAAAAATTAAATCTTTTTCAAAACAAATTTCAATCATATATTTTCAATCATATCTTTTTCAAAAATTTAATTTCAAATTCTTTTCTAAACTTATCTTTTCAAAATTGATTTTCAAATCTTTTTCAATTAACTAATTGACTTTTTGTTTGTTCCTTATCTTTTTCAAAACCACCTAACTACTTTTCTCTCTCTAATTTTCGAAAATTCCTTCCTTTTTTTCAAAATTCTTTTAATTAACTAATTGTTTCAAACTTTAATTTTAATTTTAATTCTTCTTTTAATTTTCGAAAATTACTAACTCTTTTTCGAAAACAATTTTCGAATTTCTCTCTCTCTCATCTTCTTCTATTTATTTATTCATTTACTAACACTTCTCTTCATCTAAAAATTCGAACCCTCTCTTCTCTTTTGTGTTCAAATTTTTCTCATCCTTCTTCTATTTCTTTTCTTCTTCTACTCACATAAAGGAATCTCTATACTGTGACATAGAGGATTCCCCTTCTTTTTCTGTTCTCTTCTTTTTCATATGAGTAGGAGCAAGGACAAAGACATTCTTGATGAAGCAGATCCCGAACCTGAAAGGACTCTGAAGAAGAAGCTAAGAGAAGCTAAAGCACGACAATCCAGAGAAAACCTTACAGAGAATCTCAAAAAAGAAAGAGACATGGCCGAACTCAATAACAATGGTGGAGGCGCAAGAAGGATGCTTGGTGATTATACTACACCTACTTCCAACTTTTATGGAAGAAGCATCTCAATCCCTGCCATTGGAGCAAACAATTTTGAGCTGAAGCCTCAACTAGTTACTCTAATGCAACAGAACTGCAAGTTTCATGGACTTCCATCAGAAGATCCCTACAAGTTTTTAACTGAGTTCTTGCAAATCTGTGAGACTGTTAAGACTAATGGAGTAGATCCTGAAGTCTACAGGCTCATGCTTTTCCCTTTTGCTGTAAGATACAGAGCTAGAATATGGTTGGACATACAACCTAAAGATAGCCTGGACTCTTGGGATAAGCTGGTCACGGCCTTTTTGGCCAAGTTCTTTCCTTTTCAAAAGTTGAGCAAGCTTAGAGTGGATGTTCAGACCTTAAAGCAAAAAGATGGTGAGTCCCTCTATGAAGGTTGGGAAAGATACAAGCAGATGACCAAAAAGTGTCCTTCTGACATGCTTTCAGAGTGGACCATTTTAGATATATTATATTATGGTCTATCTGAGTTCTCTAAGATATCATTGGACCATTCTGCAGGTGGATCCATTCACCTAAAGAAAACGCCTGTAGAAGCTCAAGAACTAATTGAAATGGTTACAAATAACCAATTCATGTACACTTCTGAGAGAAATCCTGTGAGTAATGGGACGCCTCAGAGGAAGGGAGTTCTTGAAATTGATGCTCTGAATGCCATATTGGCTCAGAACAAAATGTTGACTCAGCAAGTCAACATGATTTCTCAAAGTCTGAATGGATGGCAAAATGCATCCAACAATACTAAAGAGGCATCTTCTGAAGAAGAAGCTTATGCTCCTGAAAATCGTGCAATGGCAAAGGTGAATTACATTGGTGAACCTTATGGGAACACCTATAATTCCTCATGGAGAAATCATCCAAATTTCTCATGGAAGGATCAACAAAAGCCTCAACAAGGCTTTAATAATGGTGGAAGAAACAGGCTTAGCAATAGCAAGCTTTTTCAATCATCTTCTCAATAACAGACAGAGAATTCTAAGCAGAGCCCCTCTAGCTTAGCAAACATAGTCTCTGATCTCTCTAAGGCCACTTTAAGTTTCATGAGTGAAACAAGGTCCTCCATTGGAAATTTGGAGGCACAAGTGGGCCAGCTGAGTAAGAAAATCACTGAAACTCCTCCTAGCACACTCCCAAGCAATACAAAAGAGAATCCAAAAAGAGAATGCAAGGCCATTGATATTGTCAATATGGTCGAATGCACAAAGGAGGAGAAGGACGTGAATCCCAGTGAGGAAGACCTCCTGGGACATCCTCTGAACAAAAAGGAGTTTTCTATTGAGGACCTAAAGGAATCTGAAGCTCATATAGAGACCATAGAGATTCCATTGAACCTCCTTTTGCCATTCATGAGCTCTGAGAACTATTCTTCCTCTGAAGAGGATGAAGATGTAACTGAAGAGCAAGTTGCTCAATATCTTGGAGCCATCATGAAGGTGAATGCCAAGTTGTTTGGTAATGAGACTTGGGAAGATGAACCTCCCTTGCTCGTTAGTGAACTAGATACATGGGTTTAGCAAACTCTACCACAAAAGAAACAAGATCCTGGTAAATTCTTAATACCCTGTACCATAGGCACCATGACCTTTGAGAAGGCTCTGTGTGACCTGGGGTCAGGTATAAATTTGATGCCACTCTCTATAATAGAGAAGTTGGGGATCTTTGAGGTACAAGCTGCAAGAATCTCATTAGAGATGGCAGACAAGTCAATAAAACAGGCTTATGGATTGGTAGAGGACGTGTTAGTGAAAGTTAAAGGCCTTTACATCCCTGCTGATTTCATAATCATAGACACTGGGAAGGAGGAGGATGAATGCATCATCCTTGGAAGACCCTTCCTAGCCACAGCAGGAGCTGTGATTGATGTTGACAGAGGTGAACTAGTCCTTCAATTGAATGGGGACAACCTTGTGTTTAAAGCTCAAGGATCTTCCTCTGCAACCATGGAGAGGCAGGATAAGCTTCTCTCAATACAAAGTCAAACAAAGCCCCCACAATCAAACTCTAAGTTTGGTGTTGGGAGGCCACAACCAAACTCTAAGTTTGGTGTTGACAAGCCCCCACATTCAAACTCTAAGTTTAGTGTTGGGAGGCCCTCATAATGCTTTGAACATCTGTGAAGCTCCATGAGAGCTCACTGTCAAGCTATTGACATTAAAGAAGCGCTTATTTGGAGGCAACGTAATTTTTATTTATCTATATTTTTATTGTTCTTTTATGTTTTATTAGGTTCATGATCATGTGGAGTCACAAAACAAATACTAAAATTCAAAACAAAATCAAAAACAGCAGAGGAAACAGCACACCCTGGAGGAAGAGTTTACTGGCGTTTAAACGCCAGTAAGGAGCATCTGGCTGGCGTTTAACGCCAGAACAGAGCATGAATCTGGCGTTGAACGCCAGAAACAAGCAACAGTTTAGTGTTTAAATGCCAGGATTACACCCTGAGGAGAGCTGGAATTAAACGCCAGAAACAAGCATGGAACTGGCGTTCAATGCCAGAAACATGCTGCAGACTGGCGTTGAACGCCCAAAACTAGCATAGAACTGGCGTTCAACGCCAGAAACAAGCATCAATCTGGCGTTAAATGCCAGGATTGCATGCAGAGGGCAGTTTACATGCCTAATTGGTGCAGGGATGATAAATCTTTGACACCTCAGGATCTGTGGACCCCACAGGATCCCCACCTACCTCAACTTACCTTCTCTCTTCTTCACACAATCCAATAACACTCTTCCCCAAAAAACCCTTCACCAATCACCTCAATCTCTCTTCCCCATCACCTCTTCACCACTCACATCCATCCACTCTTCCCCATAAACCCCACCTACCTTCAAATTCAAAATCTCTTTCCCACCCAACCCCACCCTAAATGGCCGAACCAAACCCCTCTCCCTCCACTATATAGACCCCTCCATCCTTCTTCATTCTCACACAACACAACCCTCTCTTTCCCCCTTAGCCGAATACACATCTCTCCCCCTTTCCTCCATATTTTATTCTTCTTCTTCTATTCTTTCTTCTTTTTCTCGAGGGCGAGTGGTGCACGAAATTGTGATCAATACTTTTCACAAATCAAATAATCCCCGGTAATGAAACCAAAAACTTGGTGTTCAATACCATGGCATAAACACAACTTCGCACAACTAACCAGCAAGTGTACTGGGTCGTCCAAGTAATAAACCTTACGCGAGTAAGGGTCGATCCCACAGAGATTGTTGGTATGAAGCAAGCTATGGTCACCTTGTAAATCTCAGTCAGGCAAACTCAAATGGGTATGGTGATAAACGCATAAAACATAAAGATAAAGATAGAGATACTTATGTAATTCATTGCTAGGAACTTCAGATAAGCGTATGAAGATGCCTTCCCTTCCGTCTCTCTGCTTTCCTACTGTCTTCATCCAATCCTTCTTCTTCCTTTCCATGGCAAGCTTATGCAAGGGTTTCACCGTTGTCAGTGGCTACCTCCCATCCTCTCA
>NC_029776.3:41662811-41663153 GCF_000817695.3 Arachis duranensis | reverse complement strand
ATGCAACTAAAATCAAAAGAACAATGCATGCAAGACACCAAACTTAGCAGTTTGTACACTACTGACACTAACAAAATGAGAATGCATATGAGACACACTAAACACTCAAGTCAGTAGAATTCAAAGATCAGAGTAAGAAATCATCAAGAATTATTTGAAGATCCTTAAGACACATGAATGAATGCATGCAATTGACACCAAACTTAACATGAGACACTAAACTCAAACAATAAATATTTTTGGATTTTATGATTTTGTATCTTTTTTTGTGTTTTTCGAAAATTAAGTGGAAAAAGATATCAAAATTCTTAATGAGAATTCCAGGAATCATGCAATGTTTAG
>NC_029776.3:41662251-41662425 GCF_000817695.3 Arachis duranensis | reverse complement strand
CAAATTGTGATCAATACTTTTCACAAATCAAATAATCCCCGGTAATGAAACCAAAAACTTGGTGTTCAATACCATGGCATAAACACAACTTCGCAGGCCGGAATAGAATCCAGTGATTCTTTTGCGTCTGTCACTAACGCCCCGCCCTCAAGAGTTTGAAGCACGTCACAGTCA
>NC_029776.3:41661810-41662151 GCF_000817695.3 Arachis duranensis | reverse complement strand
CACTCCCATAATTAAGCATTATGAATTGATTTTTATATGAAAAAGCATAGAAAAACATAACATGATGCGTAGTCATCAGAAGTCACCAAGCATTATCCTTGCATTATTATTATTTTCGGCTGCCATCTCCTTCTCTTGTTCTAATGTTTCTGAAAGGTTACCTTTAGATTGTTGTAACTTAGCTTCTCTTAATTTTTTCTTCAAAGTCCTTTCATCTTCTGGATCAATTTCAACAAGAGTGCCTTTATCGTTATTCCTGCTCATATGAAAGAGAAGAAAACAAGAAAAGAAAGAGGAATCCTCTATGTCACAGTATAGAGATTCCTTTATGTTAGTAGAAA
>NC_029776.3:41607424-41661747 GCF_000817695.3 Arachis duranensis | reverse complement strand
CGAAAATAATTTTAAAAAGGGGTTAGTAATTTTCGAAAATTAGAGATAAGATAAGATTAAAATTAAAATTTAAAACAAAAAGAATTTTTGAAAAAGGGATGAGATATTTTCGAAAATTAGAGAAGGAAAAGTAGTTAGGTGGTTTTGAAAAAGATAAGAAACAAACAAAGAGTTAGTTAGTTGATTGAAAAAGATTTGAAATCAAATTTGAAAAGATAAGAAGATAAGAAGTTAGATAAGATATTTTGAAATCAAATTTTGAAAAAGATAAAATTTTTAAAAAAGATAAGATAAAAGATAAAAAGATTTAATTCAAAAATTTGAAATTACTTGCTTCACAAACAAGAAACTACAAGATAAGATTCTAGAACTTAAAGATTGAACCTTTCTTAACAAGAAAGTAACAAACTTCAAATTTTTGAATCAATCACATTAATTGTTAGCTAATTTTCGAAAATATGATATAAAGATAAGAAAAAGATTTTGAAAAATATTTTGAAGAAGATTTTTGAAATTTTCGAAAAACAAAGATAAAATTGAAAAGATATGATTTTTGAAAAAGATAAGATTTTTTTTTTAAATTGAAAATTTGACTTGACTTGTGAGAAACAACTAATTTTAAAAATTTTTGACCAAGTCAACCCAAAATTTCGAAAATTTGGAGGAAAATAAGGAAAATATATTTTTTTGATTTTTGAAATTTTAAAGATGAGAGAGAAAAACATAAAAATGACCCAAAATATGAAAATTTTGGATCAAACACATAATGCATGCAAGAACACTATGAATGTCAAGATGAACATCAAGAATACTTTGAAGATCATGATGAACATCAAGAACATAATTTTGAAAAATTTTTGATGCAAAGAAAACATGCAAGACACCAAACTTATAAATTTTTAATGCTTGGAAAATATGAATGCAAAAATGCACATCAAAAACAACAAAAGACACAAAACAAGAAATCATCAAGATCAAACAAGAAGACTTACCAAGAACAACTTGAAGATCATGAAGAACACTATAAATGCAAGGAATTTTCGAAAAATGCAAGAAAAATTTTTTAAAGCATGCAATTGACACCAAACTTAAAGATTGACTCAAGACTTAGACAAGAACACAAAATATTTTTGATTTTTATGATTTTCTAATTTTTTTGGATTTTTATTAATTTTTTTTTCAAAAATAAAATTTGGAAAAATGAAAAAGAAAAATTTTGAAAAAGTTTTTGAAAAGAAAATTACCTAATCTGAGCAACAAGATGAACCGTCAGTTATCCATACTCGAACAATCCCCGGCAACGGCGCCAAAAACTTGGTGGACAAAATTGTGATCCTCAAAATTGGTCTCTTTGTATTTGTGTGAAATCAAAAATACCCCAAAGAGATCATGGTGTGATAAATTGGGATCTTAATAATCCCTGATGTGATCATAACTCCGTTCAAGTTAACCAGCAAGTGTACTGGGTCATCCAAGTAATACCTTACGTGAGTAAGGGTCGATCCCATAGAGATTGTTGGTATGAAGCAAGCTATGGTCACCTTGTAAATCTCAGTTAAGTGGATTCATAGGGTCAAATGTAATTGGATTAGATAATTAAAAGATAAATAAAATAAAAAGGGATAGAAATACTTATGTAAATCAATAGTGGGGACATCAGATAGGCGTGTGGAGATGCTAGAATCCTTTCGAATCTCTACTTTCTTATTACATTCATCCAATCTTTCTTACTCCTTTCCATGGCAAGCTGTATGTAGGGCATCACTGTTGTCAATGGCTACATCCCATCCTCTCAGTGAAAATGGTACTATGCTCTGTCACAACACGGCTAATCATCTGTCGGTTCTCAATCAGGTTGGAATAGAATCCATTGATTCTTTTGCGTTTGTCATCACACCCAGCCTTCAGGAGTTTAAAGCTCGTCACAGTCATTCAATCCCAGAATCCTACTCGGAATACCATAGACAAGGTTTAGACTTTCAGATTCTCATGAATGCCGCCATCAATTCTAGCTTTTACCACGAAGATTCTGTTGGGGAATCTAAGAGATATGCGCCCGGTCTAGAGTAGAACAGAGGTGGTTGTCAGTCACGCACGTTCATAGGTGAGAATAATGATGAGTGTCATGGATCATCACATTCATCAAAGTGTTGTGCAACGTATATCTTGGAATAAGAATAAAAGAGAATTGAATAGAAAGTAATAGTAATTGTATTGAAACTTGAGGTACAGCAGAGCTCCACACCCTTAATCTATGGTGTGCAGAAACTCCACTGTTGAAAATACATAACTGAAAGGTTCAGGCATGGCCGAATGGCCAGCCCCCTGAATGATCAAGAGACCGAATGATCAAAGACTACAAAGTCGAAAGATTAAACTGTCAAAAGATGTCTAATACAATAGTAACTTATCCTATTTATACTAGACTAGCTACTAGGGTTTACATGAGTAAGTAATTGATGTTTAAATCCACTTCCGGGGCCCACTTGGTGTATGCTTGGGCTGAGCTTGATCTATCCACGAGCTGAGGCTTTTCTTGGAGTTGAACTCCAAGTTATAACATGTTTTGGGCGTTCAACTCCGGGTTGTGACGTGTTTCTGGCGTTTAACTCCAGACAGCAGCATGTACTTGGTGTTGAGCGCCACTTTACATCTTCAATTTCCGAAAAAAGTATGGACTATTATATATTGCTGGATAGCTCTGGATGTCTACTTTCCAACACCGTTGAGAGCGCGCCATTTGGAGTTCTGTAGCTCCAGAAAATCCATTTCGAGTGCAGGGAGGTCAGATTCCAACAATATCAGCAGTCCTTTTGTCAGCCTTTTTCAGAGTTTTGCTCAAGTCCCTCAATTTCAGACAGAAATTACCTGAAATCATAGAAAAACACACAAACTCATAGTAAAGTCCAGAAATGTGAATTTAACATAAAAACTAATGAAAACATCCCTAAAAGTAGCTTGAACTTACTAAAAACTACCTAAAAACAATGCCAAATAGCGTATAAATTATCCGCTCATCAGATGCCTTAAGGGATACATTTTCCTCCAAACAACTATTGGGAACAACTCAACACTTCTCTAGAAGACTTGAGTTATAACATGGACCAATTAAGGGTGGAGCACCAAGAGCACTCCATCATTCTCCATGAGATTTGAGAAGATCAAAGAGCTTTGAGGGAGGAGCAACAAAGGCAAGGAAGAATGATAAAACACTATTTTATGGTTTATATTGTATTTAATTGAGTGGTTTTATCAAGCTTTTCACCCACTTATTCATATGATTTGTATGATTTTATAATTCCTTCATAGTTTAGTTCTATGATTGAAAACATGCTTCTTTGGTCTTAATTTAGCTAATCTTAATCCTCTCCTATTACCATTTGATGCCTTGATCTGTGTGTTAAGTGTTTCAGGCTTCATAGGGCAGGAATGGCTTAGAGAATAAAGAGGAAGCGTGCAAAAATGGAAGGATCACAAGGAATTGAGGAGATGACCTGCGAGAAGTCACGCAGTCGCATGGCTCACGCAACCACGTGAAATGGAAGAAATCAAAGTGACGCGATCGCGTGCCTGACGCGACTGCGCGGATTGGAAGCTGCACGAACGACGCGAAGGCATGGACAACACACCCGCATGGAAAAGAAAACGCTGAGTGACGCGATCGCGTGGACGACGCGGACGCGTGACATGCGCGATCTGCAGAATTACAAAAGTCACTGGCAGAGATTCTGGGCCGCATTTCAACCCAGTTTTTAGCCCAGAAACACAGATTAAAGTCAGGGAACTTGCAGAGACTCAGGAGGCTTTTTAATAATTCACAATTTTAGGTTTTAGATGTAGTTTTAGAGAGAGAGGTTCTCTCCTCTCTCTTAGGATTTAGGATTAGGATTTCTATTAGGATTAGGATTATTTCTTCGTACCAGGTTCAATAATTTATGTTTCTCTTCTACTTTTATTTACTCTGATATTTTTATTTGTGTTTAACTGATGTTGCCCAATTAGCTGATGATATTGTCCATGATAGAATTGACATTTTTATTTAATATAATTCGAGGTATTCCAGACTTATATGTTATGGATGCTTTGGCTCTATCCAAATTATTTTCATTCAAGTAGATTTTATTCCCTTTTGGCTTTGGTTGATTAATTGGTAACTCTTGAGTTATCAAACTCATTGTTGACTGAAAATCGGAATTCTTCAAGAATTAATTCGAGATCCAATAACTCTAACTTTTCCCAAGGAAAGACTGGGACTTGAGGATTCGAATTAATTCATTCACTTAACTTACCTTCATAGTTAGAGGTTAACAAAGTAGGAGAAAAATCCAATTCTCATCACAATTGATAAGGATAACTAGGATAGGACTTCCAGTTCTCATATCTTGCCAAGAGTTTATTTTATAGTTATTTATTTATTTTAATTGTCATTTGAATTACTTGTCATACTTCTTCCTTATTTCTAAAACCCCCAATTTTACCTTTTTCATAGCCAATAATAAGAACATACCTCCCTGCGATCCTTGAGAAGACGACCCGAGGTTTAAATACTTCGGTTATCAATTTATTTAGGGGTTTGTTACTTGTGACAACCAAAACGTTTGTACGAAGGGATTTCTGTTGGTTCTGAATCTATACTTACAACGCGACTTTATAAAATTCTTTATTAGCAAAAATCCTAACGTCAAAATGGCACCGTTGCCGGGGAATTGCAAACGTGTGCCTTATTATTGGTTATTGCAAATATTTTTCAAAATATATATATATATATTTTTTTTTTCTTTTTCTTGTTTATTTGTTTCTCCTTTTTTTCCCCTATTTTTGATAACTACTATGAATTCCCACCCCTCTCGCTTTGAGTTTTGTTCTAATTGTGTTGCAAGGAATGGAAGCTATAACAGGAATATGCATCAAGGTCAAAGCAATCAAAGATGGACGGAGCCAAGAGGATCTGATCAACCCTTTAGGCAACAACACCCTCCTAGATATCACAGACAAAAACCATCCTACAATGCATACCAAGCTGATAGATATGGTGGACAGCCTAGTAGCTACCAACAAGCCCCACCGTATGCTCAGAGACCATCCTCACAACATAACTTTGAACCACCACACTCACAAGCCCCTTTCCACCATTCCCCTCTATATGACCCTAACCCGTATCGACCATACCAACCACCTTATGAGCCAAATGAACCATACACAGAACCACCACCTCAATATACACCATCTCCTTATCATTATCAAGATGAACCACCTTCCTACCATGAACCCTTTCTCCCAACAAATGAACCCTCCTATCCACCCCAAACCTTCATGAAGAAAGCATTTACCGATCTGAACTCTACTATACAAGCTCTCGCCGCCCAAATCGGACCACCAAATACCTTCAATATAAAATCCTCAAGCTCCAATGCACTTCCATTTCAACCACATAATGATCCATCCATCCCATCACCACCATCCATGGAAGAACACCCACATCCACCAATCCAAGAGCAAGATGATCCCAATTATGCTATTGATATGGAACAAGAGAGAGAGGATCGTCTTCGCGAATCCATACTTCATAAGGAGCTAGAGGAGGCACTAAAGGTGAAGGTAGAAGAGACCCTTGAAGGTGAAGGAGTAATTGAAGGGGGTTGTCATGGAAAGGTAATCATCAAGGAGGAGCAAGAGTCAATGGATCATTTCAAGGAAATAGTAGATCAATTTCATTCAACCCTTCATCAATTGGAGCAAGCAATAAGTCAATTACCTTCCGAACGTTCGGACACTCAAGGGACCCCCATGGCTTCATGTGGAGAATCTAATGAAGAACGTAGCATGAAGGAGATACTAGAGACCCCAGTGGACAATAAAGAGCATGACTTTGTACTGGAACAAGTGGAGAAAGCCATAATAGTTGCAGAGGAAGAAGTGGTTGAAGATTTAGGAGATGCAGAACCTCCACAGGAACCTCAAGTCACAAAACCCTCTTCTAAGGAGTTTGAATTTGTTGTTGAGAAGGGTGTACAACCCCCAAGGCATGTTATGGTTGAAGACTTGGAAGAGGTTGATCAAGAGATGGAGATTCAAGAAGAAAAAGCACAACCTCCCATGTCCTTGGTAAACAATGAAGAGGAAATTGAATCAGAAGAAAGCTACCAAGAGGAAGAGGTTGATATTGAAGAAGCTTGCAAAGAGGTGGTAGTTGTCAGAGAAGAGCACAAAGGAGTGGAGCTTGCACATTCATTAGAAACACCTCCCCCTAAGTTGCCATCATCCTTCACAATATTCAAGTGGGTAAAATTCATATCCCTTAGCTTTCTAATTCCACTTGAATATGGGCTACTGAGGACGGATGGTCAACTTAGAGCTCTCTGTGGCATTAAGAGTAAGAAGAAGATGGTTAGTGATAAGATTTATCCTGCAAGGTTCAACATGGTTATCTGCTCAAAATTTAAACGTAAAGGTTGGTGTAAAGCTCAATTGAATGGGTCTAGGAAGTTATTTGGCTGCTTCAGTGAGAATTTAGACTGTTTGCCACCCGGATGGAACAATATTGCTCAACAAGAAGACGGGTGCAAAAGCAAGATTTGGGACCCCGGAATTCAATCTAGAAATCAACACTCTTGGGGCCTTGTAACTTGCTTTAACTTACTTGAAGGCTTTCTGTGCCTTGTTTGGGACCCCGGAGGCTACTGGAACTCCAAACATTGGTGGAGATTTCTGGATGAGTTCAAGCACAAGCCGTCATAACAGGAAGCTCCTCAATTGTCCAACTTAAGGACTTTAACTAAAAGTGCTAGGTGGGAGACAACCCACCATGGTATGATCGTTCCTTTTTTAGTTTAAATGTTAGTCTGTTTTTGAGTTTTGATTGAACCTGGAATTTTGCATAACATTCATTGCATCTGCTTTTGCATCTTATTCGAAAAAAAAATCGCACGCGACGCGACAGCGTCGTTGACGCGTCCGCGTCACTAGTGCGTTAGGAAGAAAAAAATTGAACAGAGAGTCACGCGAGAGCGTGGCTGGCGTGGCGCTTTTAGCATAATTTGACCCCACGCGACCGCGTCGCTCACACGATTGCGTCATGTGGGAACTTTGGCCTCCCACGCGACCGCGTCACCCACGCGGCCGCGTGCCATGAAAATCGACGTGAAAAGGGTGCATAGCCGAAAGTTATGCTGGAGTGGTGCTGGACTGGTGCTGAAAGCACAACCTTACCACGCAGACGCATGGCTTATGCATCCGCGTCATATCCCCATATTGGCCACTCACGTGATCTCGTCGACCACGCGATCGTGTCACCCGAAATTTGGCAAAAATAAGATTTTGAACAGAGAGTTGTGCGAGCGCGAGGCTGCCCTCGCGCCAGTAGCATAAAACGTGTCACGCGACCGCGTGACCGACACGTCCGCGTCGATTAACTTCAAACGCAAGTCACGTGACCGCGTGCCCCACGCGTCCGTGTCGCTTGCGCCGCACAGCTTATCCTAATTTGCCAAATATCTTATCTTTTCTTTCCCAATCCTAATTTTTTCTTCCCTCCTTTCTTACTCACTTCTTTCCCTTCTCATTATTCTTATCTTTCATTTTATTTATTCGCATATTTCATTCATTGCATTTTAAGTTTTGTGCATATTTTTCTTTTCTTTTCTAAATTTATTATTTTTCCTTTGGTATTTATTTTCTTATTTAACTGTTGCATCTTTTCTGGTATAATTTTTAGTGACTTGTTTTACTATGTTGGGTGATGCTATTTTTCTGTCAATGTCAATCTTTTATGATACCTGTATTCCTTTTGCGTTGACATAAACTTACATTGTCTTTCATTACCCACTCTCTTCCCCATTGTTGTACATTTTGTACCACTAGCATGCCATGGCTTCTATTGTTTTCTCACATACATGTTAAAGCTTCCATGTAAATGAGACCCTTATCATTTGGCATTAACCTATCTATACTTAATTTATTTTCTTATCTTCATTTCTGGGTTACTTTTCTTCCCTTTTTCTTTCAGGATGGCCACCCGGAGGGGAACCGGAAGACGTTTACATGGGGAAACAAGACAAGTCCATCTGCACAATCTTTGGAAAGAAGCATCAGTTGGAACAACCCGTCCACCTGCACATCTTAGCATGCACCGAGGACGGTGCAATCTTTAAGTGTGGGGAGGTCGATACCGATCTCCACAGGTAAGCTATTTTTCTCTTTTCAACACCATTATTTTATTTTCTTTGTTTATTCATTATTGCATTTGCATATTTGATTGCATGTTTGTTTTTTTTTTTGCATATTTTACCACTTGGTTAAAGTAATATTTTCTTTTTCAAGAAATTTTTATAGTATTTCACTAATTTGAATAAAACTTTTTGAAAAACTTGTTTGAAGAAATCTTATTTTGGAACATGGTTTAAAGCTCGTACACACAAAACCAGTGAGATTTTGAGCCTATTTGATTGGTTGCATTTTATCAACCAATATTTTATTCTTCATGTGTGTTTTTCTCTCTAAAATTGTGATCTTTGTCTTGCTTAATTCTATATTTTCATTGTTTGATGTATGCATGCACTGATATGATTGAGGCCCTTGTTTCACTAAGCTTACATACCCATATGGCCTTACCCTTTCATTATCCTTTGCAAACCAATTTGAGCCTAATATACCCATTTGTTCTTTACTTTAGCTCATTACTAACTCTAAGCGGAAAACAATAATGTCCTTAATTTGAATCCTTGGTTAGCTTAGACTAGTAAAAGTGCTCATGATTTAAGTGTGGGGAAGTTGGGTTTGAAAATATTTGGTTTGAATAATTGGGTGTTGTATATTTTAGTGAAAATGTGCAAAATAATGGTTGAGCACATATTATTGCATTCAATACTTTAATCATATGCATTGAAAAAAAAGTGAAAAAGAAAAAGAAAAGAGCAATTAATAAAAGGGGACAAAATGCCCCAAAATAAATAGTGAAATCAATGCATATGAGCTGCACTCAAAACTTGGAATGCATAAATATGTAGTAAACACAGTTAATGGGAAGTTAGATTTTATATTTTAATTAAATGAATTGTCTTGAGTTAGGTGGAAAGTTTATGTTAATTAAGGATTCAGATTTTAGTCCACTTGGCCAAATACAATCCTACCTTGACCCTAACCCCATTACAACCCTTAAAAGACATCTTGATTTGTGTATTGGTGCATTAAATTTTTGTTGATTGTTAGATGAAGAGCATGCTATAGAAAGCATGATTAGTAGAGAATTGAGAGAATTGACCCTAGACACTTGAGAGTTAGAATGATATACACCATCAAGTAAGGGTTCAACGCTTAGGTCTATGTTCCCTGCTTTCATGAGCTATCTTCTTCTTGCAAGTTATTTGTATTGTATTTTGTGATTTGAATTAGTGAAATCCAGTTCATATTTATTCTTGAAAGATTTATTTACTTTTTCACCAAGTAGGTAGAATCATTTTAGTATGTAGTTGCATTCACATTCATAGGTTTCATTGCATGAGTCTTGCCTTTTCCTACTCATTTATTTGGTCTCCTTGACTTTAGCATGAGGACATGCTAATGTTTAAGTGTGGGGAGGTTGGTAAACCACTATTTTATGGTTTATATTGTATATAATTGAGTGGTTTTATCAAGCTTTTCACCCACTTATTCATATGATTTGCATGATTTTACAATTCCTTCCTAGTTTAATTCTATGATTGAAAACATGCTTCTTTGGTCTTAATTTAGCTAATCTTAATCCTCTCTTATTACCATTCAATGCCTTTATCTGTGTGTTAAGTGTTTCAGGCTTCATAGGGCAGGAATGGCATAGAGAATAAAGAGGAAGCGTGCAAAAACGGAAGGAACACAAGGAATTGAGGAGATGACCAGCGAGAAGTCACGCGATCGTATGGCTCACGCGACCACGTGAAATGGAAGAAATCAGAGTGCCGCGATCGCGTGCCTGATGCGACCGCGCGGATTGGAAAAGCACAAGTGACGTGGAAGCGTGGACGACGCAAACTCGTGGCAGGGAAAAAAGCGAATGACACGTCCGCATGGATGACGCGATCGCGTGACGTGCGCGATCTGCAGAATTACAAAAGTCACTGTAATCTGTGTGTCAAGCGTTTCAGGCTTTATAGGGCATGAATGAGACGGAGATTGGAGAGGAAGCTAGCAAAAATGGAAGGAACCCAAGAGTTTGAGGAGATAACCAGCGAAAAGTGACGCGGTCGCATGGCTCACGCGACCGCGCGAAGGAGCGCAAATTGCAGTGACGCGGCCGCATGGCTTGTGCGGCCGCGCGGATTGGAAAGCACAAGCAACGCGGTAGCGTGGACGACGCGAATGCGTGAAGAGGAAAAGCGCCAGCGAGGCGTCCGCATGGACGACGCGATCTCGTGACATGCGCGATCTGCATAAACTGCAGAATCTGAAACCAGCGATTTTGGACCCTATTTCGGCCTAGTTTTCGGCCCGGAACAGCAGACCAGAGTCAGAGAATATGCAGAAACAACAGAGAAAACATTCATTAAGTAGTTTAGATCGAGTTTTGACTCTCTTAGGTTTTTTTTCTTCTCTCTAGTTTTAAGAATTTTAATTTTCAATTGATCTTAGCATTGGAACATTGAGAAGAGTTATTTTCCTCATCAAGACTTCATCACTCTAGTTTGTTCTCTTAACTTGGTTTTATTCTTCCATGTTCTTTGTTATGTTCAATTTTGTCATTCAGATATTTTTATGATTAATTAATGCAAGGATTATTTCTTTTAATTTAAATTCCATTCCAATAATCATGTCTTCTTTTAATTCCCTTTCATGTGCCATGGATTCTTTATTTACAATGCGTGAGTAGTTTCATTACTTGATGGGGAGTTGATTAAAAGGAACTCTTGAGTTGGAAGGATTGAAAGAAAAATTCGTAATTGGGTTGAATGTTGGATTGCTATCCTGTCACCGACGCCAATCCCTTTGAACTAAGTGGGTTGCAACTTGTGAACAGATCTGGCATTTCTACTTGTTTGACTTTCTCTTACCTAGTAAGGGATAACCAAACAGAACAACTATTAATTATAAATTAATCTTACAATCACACCATCAATGATAGAGATTCTAACCAATCAATTCGCAGTCAAGGCCTCTTATTTTTATTATTTAAAATTTCTCAATTTAAATCCCAATTTACTTAGCTCAACTCTTTCTGGAATATCTGATTAATAAAACAGCACATTTTTCTGCAACTCGTTGGGAGACGACCTGGGACTTAAAACTCCCATTAATTTTAATTTAAACTTTCAGTGACATATTTCTAAATTGATAGGCAGATTTTCGGTGAGTTAAGAACTATACTTGCAATGTAACCATTTTAATAAATTTTTAATTCACCAGTTTCTGCACTCCATCAATTTTTGGCGCCGTTGCCGGGGAATTGCAATAGAGTGCTTATTTTATTGATTAGAATTTGTTTATTTGCATTTTCTTTAATTTTGCTACTATGAGCTGCATGTTTTCTTCTGTCAAATGACACGTTCACTTCCTGATACGCGCTTGCTAATATTCGATCCTGAAATTGAAAGAACAATTTCACGAATAAGGCAAGAACAGCGTAGGTTAGTCCGCTCTGAGGGCGGATCTGAAAGAGAATTTGAGGAAGAAACCAGCCCCCGTTCTACTGATTCGGTTGTTTTACGTGTAGAAAACATGGCAGCTAGAAGAATTACCATTCATGAGGAAGGAGCTCCTGATTTTACACTGCAACCGTTTCAAGCGCATCATCCAGCGGTAGCTACGGATTTTGAAATAAAGACCGCACTGCTAAATTTGATGCCGAAGTTTCATGGCCTACCTGCTCAAGAGCCTATCAAGCACTTGAGAGATTTCCAGGCAGCCTGTTCTACTGTCAGGCGTGATGGCGCTGATGAACCTTCAATTCTGCTGAAAGCTTTTCCATTCTCTCTTGAGGGAAAAGCAAGAGAGTGGTACTACACTCAACCTCTAGCAAACGTATCCAACTGGGATACACTCAGAAAGGAGTTCCTGGAGAACCTCCTTCCATCTGAAGTTACTGATAAACTGAGGAAGGATATCTCTACAATTGTTCAGGATGACAATGAGACTCTCTTTGAATACTGGGAGCGCTTCAATAATCTTCTGGAAGCAGGCCCCCACCACATGATCGACAAGATCGTGCTACTCAGCTATGTCACACAAGGTATGAGACCCCAAGATAAGACCACATTGGAAAGTGCCAGCAATGGGTCTATGAAGAAGTACAAGACCACTGATGAAGCTTGGCAATTGATCAGTGATTTAGCTGAATCTACTCGGAACCACAGACAGAAGCAAGGCCGTTCAAGGGCCATTGCAGAAGTATCTTTTGGCATAGAGACTGCTGCTCTAAATCGAAGCATCTGTGAAATGACCAACGTGCAGAAGCAAATGCAGTTAAATCAACAAGCTCAGCAAACTCAACCGCAGCAAAACCAACAACTAGTTCCATAAAGAATTTGCGGAATTTGTGCTGATTACAGCCATTACGCTGATGAATGCCCGCAACTCCAACAAGAAGACAACATGGTGGCATCCACTCACAACTTCTATGACCGCCCCAACCAAGGGTACAATCAAAGTGGAAATAATAACCATGGATGGCAGGACAATTCAAACCAGAATTGGAGGGATAACAATAATAGGGGAGGCAGAGATAATCAGGGAAATCAGAGGTGGAATAATTACAACAACAGGCAGCAAAATCAACCATACCGAGCACCTCAACTGAGGCAAAACCAAGGACCACCGAACAATCAGCAGCAAACCTCTCAATTTACTCATTCTTCTGTATCTTCTAATGAAGAATTATTACAAGCTTTTGAGAAAAGACAACTGGCAATGGAAAATACCATCGTGAACAGTATTAACGCCAGTCTGAATGGTTTTACCTCTACTCTACAAGCTTTTATGACCCAACTTGGTTCAGCACAAAATTCCAGTAACCAACCTTCAAGCACCACTAGAATCCCCTCTCAACCATTACCCAATCAAAAGGGAGGAATTAATGCCATCATCCTGAGGTCCGGAACAACACTGCAGGAGAGGAATCAGGAGGAACCAAGCTCACCAGAATACGCCTTAGCTGAAGAGGTGGTAGAAATCGAAGATGTTGAAGAGGAAGAGGATATACAGGACATAGCCGAAGAAGAGATAGCTCAACCACAGGAAGAGGCACAAAAAGGTGCAAGCACCACAGAAAACACTACTTCCATTCCATTTCCACAACTTGCAAGGAAGCCTAGGAAGCAGCTGGAACCTGATCCTAAAATGGTAGAAATATTCAAAAAGGTTGAGGTAACTGTTCCCCTTTTTGATGTTATTCAGCAGGTACCTAAATATGCAAAGTTTCTAAAAGACTTATGTATCCATAAAGATAAAATTACTGAATTAGAAACTATTCCTTTTGGTAGTTTTATATCTGCTTTAATGGGAGGATTACCTGAAAAATGTAGTGATCCAGGTCCTTGCATAGTTAGTTGTACTATTGGTGGTGTAGTAATTTATGATTGCATGTGTGATTTAGGAGCATGTGTCAGTATAATGCCTTTGTCTATATATGATGTTTTAAGGCTCCCTCCCTTAAAAAGGTCGGCAGCTCGTTTTGTGTTAGCAGATAAAAGCAATATTACAGTTGCTGGAGTTGCTGAAGATGTTTTGGTGAACATTAAAGGGCTCATATTTCCCACTGATTTTTATATCTTGGAGATGCCCCATAATGATTCAGATAAGCCATCATCAATCCTACTTGGAAGACCATTCCTGAAGACATCAAAATTCAAATTGGATGCTTTTTCAGGGACATACTCCTTTGAAATAGATGGCCGCATAGTAATCTTCAATCTGAATGGAGTCATTCACAACCCACCGTGGTATGATCGTTCTTTTCTTTACTTTTAGTTTTTCTTCTTTAAATAACTATTCTCTTTATTAGTGCTTTTGTGCTCTTTCAATTACATGTCTTTATCTTTATAAAAAAATATATATATAATTTTCGCCGCACGACGCGATCGCACAAGCGACGCGTCCGCGTGGCAGGGGGAGTGAAGAAAAATAAAAATGAACAGAAAGTTTCGCAGGAGCAGCGCTGGAGTCGTGCCAAAGGCACAATTTACTCCACGCGACCACGTCGCATGGAAATCATGGCCTCCCACGCGACTTCGTACTCCACGCGGCCGCGTGCCTTGCATTTTCGACGTAAAAGGGTGCACAATGCTATATTGTGCGAGAGTGGTGCTGGATTGGTGCTGGAAGCACAATCCTGGTCACGCGACCGCGTCGCCGACGCGGCCGTGTCAATTAACTTCTGATGCACACTCACGCGATCGCCTGACCCACGCGATCGCGTCACCTTAATTTGGCAATTGAATTATATTGAACAGAGAGTTGTGCTGGAGCGAGGCTGCACTCGCGCCAGCAGCACAATGTAGGTCACGCGACCGCGTAACCGATGCGATCGCGCCCCCCTTCCTGACGCGCATCCACGCGAACGCGTGCCTTCCACGGCCGCGTCGCATGCACCGCACAGCTCAACCCAATAAGCCAACTTATCTTATCTTTCTCTTCTCCAAACCCTACTTTTTCTTTTCCCCCCTTCTTTCTTATTTCTCCCTTTCCCCTTCTACCTCACCTTTCACTTTCTCCCTCTCTCACCACCATTAACAAGGTTTTACCTTCTTCTTCCTTCTTCTCTTTTCTATCATTCTTATTATAGTATGTATATATATTATTATTTTCTTTTTTCTTTTCTTTTTCTTTTCACATCTTTATTTTTCCTTCTTCTTCTTTTACATGGTGTTAGAAACCTTTTGAGTCATCATTCCTCATTATATGCTTGTGGATTATTGCAAATTGTTTGACAATTATTTTTTCTCCTATTTAAGGGATTGCTTGCATGTTCAATTTCATATTTTTTATATCTTGTTTACCATGCATGCCATGTATTTGTGAAAAAGCCCATATAGCACTATGCACTTTTCTATATTACTTTACTCTACTCTGCAATGCTTGCTTTTCACAAATTCGCTTTCATATTTTATTATTTAAATTTAATTGTCAATACAACCGTGATAGTTAGTTTGTTACAAATGGTAACCTAACTTGGACATTGAATGTTTGATATATGCTACTCATGCCTTTGCCTGCATGCCAATAAACCTCTTGCATTCCATTGTCCTACATGCACTTGCTATATTTCCATTGATGAGCTTTTCACATGTAATCCGGACCATGTGTTCATGCCATTTATCTTTATTGTGCATTGACTATCACTTACAATACCTCTTCCTTGCTCTATCTCTATGAATTTAATTTTCTTTCTCTTCCCTTCTTTCAGGATGGCCACCAAGAAAGGACAAGAGAAAGCTACTTCCAAACCATCAGCAAGAAGAGGAACTAAAAGAGCATTAGTGGCAGAGCCTTCTTCAACCGCAGTCAAGCCCTCAACAAAAAGAGTTAAGAGGATAATAAAGGCTGACGATAAAGAGAAAGCCTTTCCAGCAAAGGACACTGCGCGATTTCCCAATCGCTACTGTGAGCAGATGTTCCCTATCCTAGCAGAAAGGAACTATAACAATGAATACCTTCTCATCCTCCCGCCCAATATTGCCACCTTTGTTGAGCCACAAATTGAGCGAAGACAATGGGGTTTCCTACGGAGACAGCCAAGGCAGGTCAATCTTTCTTGGGTAGTTGAGTTCTACTCCAACTTCTATATACCAACCCTGCAGTTTGTTTATGTCCGGCAGAAGCAAGTCCCCATTACAGAAGAGGCCATTCAGCAAGTTCTGAGTCTTTCCCCTATTCCAAAAGGAATGGACGCTTTTCAAGAAGCCACCCTTCAGTGCCAGAGATACCAATTTGACTGGGACTCCGTTCTCAGAGTCATTGCTTTACCTGGTAGCCGTTGGATCTACGGATACCACCGCAACCACCCTAAGGGAATCTTGGCTTCCGGACTTACCTTGGAGGCTCGCGTTTGGGCACAGATCATATCCCATTACGTCTTTCCAAGCACTCATGAGTCCTCCTCCTCTCGGCCATGCCTGGACCACCATCACTTATGTATTTTCAACGGTGGAGTTTCTACACACCAAAGATTCAGGTGTGGAGCTCTGCTGTACCTCGAGTTTTAATGCAAAGTACTACTATTTTCTATTCAATTCATGCTTATTCTTATTCTAAGATATTCGCTGCCCTTCAACCTGATGGATGTGATGATTTGTGACACTCATCATCATCCATCCTTATGAACGCGTGCTTGATAACCACTTCCGTTCTACCTTAGACCGAGCGTGTATCTCTCGGATTCCCTGATCAGAATCTTCATGGTATAAGCTAGAACCCTTTGGCGGCCATTCTTGAGAATCTGGAAAGTCTAAACCTTGTCTGTGGTATTCCGAGTAGGATTCAGGGATTGAATGACTGTAACGAGCTTCAAACTCGCAATTGTTGGGTGTAGTGACAGACGCAAAAGAATCAATGGATTCTATTCTGACATGATCGAGAACCGACAGATGATTAGCCGTGCTGTGACAGAGCATTTGGACCATTTTCACTGAGAGGATGGGAAGTAGCCATTGACAACAGTGATGCCCTACATACAGCTTGCCATGGAAAAGAGTATGAAGGATTGGATGAAGGCAGTAGGAAAGCAGATATTCAGAAGGGACAAAGGATCTCCATACACTTATCTAAAATTTACACCAAGGATTTACATAAGTATCTCTTTCATCTATTTTATGTGTTATTTATTATTATTTTTGAAAACCATTATAACCAATTGAATCCGCCTAACTGAGATTTACAAGATGACCATAGCTGCTTCATACCAACAATCTCTATAGGATCGACCCTTACTCACGTAAGGTTTATTACTTGGACGACCCAGTACACTTGCTGGTTAGTGATGCGAATTTGTGAAGAAAGTGCTGAGTTAGAAATGCGCATACCAAGTTGAGCGTCATTGTTAGAGATCAAAATTTCGTGCACCACCTTCTTTTAAATTTTAAAATTAAATCTTTTTTTAATCTTCTATCTTATAATTAATAAACTTTTCTATTCAATTACTACTATTTTCTATTCAATTCAGTTTATTCCTATTCTAAGATTTTTGTTACACTTCAACATGATGAATGTGATGGTCCATGACACTCATCATCATTCTCACCTATGAATGCGTGACTGACAACCACTTCCGTTCTACCTTAGACCGGGCACATATCTCTTGGATTCCTTGATCAGAATCTTCGTGGTATAAGCTAGAATTGATGGCGACATTCATGAGAATCCGGAAAGTCTAAACCTTGTCTGTGGTATTCCGAGTAGGATTTAGGGATTGAATGACTGTGATGAACTTCAAACTCGGGATTGTTGGGCGTGATGACAAGCGCAAAAGAATCAATGGATTCTATTCCGACATGATCGAGAACCGACAGATGATTAGTCGTGCCGTGACAGAGCATTTGGACCATTTTCACTGAGAGGATAGGATGTAGCCATTGACAACGGTGATGCCCTACATACAGCTTGCCATGGAAAGGAGTAAGAAGGATTGGATGAAGGCAGTAGGAAGGTAGGGATTCAAAAGGAGCACAACATCTTCATACGCCTATCTGAAATTCTCACCATTGAATTACATGAGTAATTCTATCTTTATTTTCTATTTATTTATAATTATTATTCAAAAACTCCATAACCATTTATTATCCACCTGACTGAGATTTAGAAGATGACCATAGCTTGCTTCATACCAACAATCTCCGTGGGATCGACCCTTACTCACATAAGGTATTACTTGGACGACCCAGTGCACTTGCTGGTTAGTTGTATGAGGTTGTGAAGAAAATGCTGAGTATAAACATGCATACCAAGTTGAATGCCATTATTAGAGATCACAATTTCGCCTATCAAAGGCATTGACTAGCTTTTCCCAAGAGTTCAGGCTGTCTCTAGGTTGTGAGTTCAACCATATACTAGCTCTATCTCTTACAGCAAAAGGAAAAGCATAAGTCTTTAGACCTCCAGATCAACTCCATTGGTCTTAACAGTGTCACAGATTTGCAAAAATTTAGCCAAGAACTGATGAGGATCTTCCAATGGAAGTCCATAAAACTTGCAATTCTGTTGCATCAGAGAAACTAATTGAGCCTTAAGCTCAAAGTTGTTTCCTCCAATGGCAGGAATACAGATGATTCTCCCATAAAAGTCGGGAGTTGGTGCAGTAAAGTCACCAAGCACCTTCCTTGCATTGTTGTTGTTGGGATCGGCCATGGCTGTTTTGTCTACTTCCTTTTCAAAAATTTTTTGTCAGGTCCTCTTCAGTGTGTTGTGCTTTAGCTGCTCTTAGCTTCCTCTTTAGAGTCCTTTCAGGTTCAGGATCAGCTTCAATAAGAATGCCTTTATCTTTGTTCTTACTCATAAGAATGCCTTTATCTTTGTTCTTACTCATATGGAATCCTCTATGTCACAGTATAGAGATTCCTTGATGTGTCAGAGGAAAAGAAGAATAGAAGGATGAGGTAGAGAGAGGAATTCGAACTTATAGAGAGGGAAGGAGTCTGAATTATCAAAGGAGGATAAGTGTTAGTGATTAAATAGAAAAAGATGGGAGAGAGAAGAAATTCGAATATTGAATAAATGAGAAAGGAAAAAAAATTTTATTTTTATTTAAAAAATTAGTTAGTGTTCGAAAATTAAGAAAGGAGTAAAATAAAATTAGAGTTTAAAACAATTAGTCAATTAAAAAGATTTTTTGAAAAAGTTGTTAGTGGTTTTCGAAAATTGAGAAGTGAAAAAGTAGTTAGGTGGTTTTGAAAAAGATAAGAAATAGTGAGTTTTGAAAAGATAAGAAGTTAGAAAAGATTTTGAAATTAAAATTTGAAAAAGATAGGATTTGAAAAAGATTTGATTTAAAAAGATATGATTGAAAAAGATGTGTTTGAAAAGATATGATTGAAGAAGATTTGATTTTTAAAATTAAAGTTGATTACTTGACTAACAAGAAACTAAAAGATATGATTCTAGAATTTAAATATTGAACCTTTCTTAACAAGAAAGTAACAAACTTGAAAATATCAAATAAGAATAAGAAAAAGATTTTGAAAATCAATTTTTAAAATTATTGAAAATATTAAGAAAAAATGAAAAAGATTTGATTTTGAAAAAGATATTATTGATAGGAGAGGATATGAAAAAGATATGATTTTTAAAAATTAGTTTTAAAACTTGAAAAATTGAAAAAGATTTGAATTGAAAACAAAATAACCTCCTTGGTGTTATCTTGGCGTTAATCCATTCTGGCGTTTAACGCCCACTTAGCTACCTCCTTGGGCGTTAAACGCCCAGCCAGGTAGTGTTTAAATGCCAGAAATCCTTCTTTACTGGGCGTTTTGAATGCCCGCTTTTTCTCTATGATTTCTCTGCTGTATGTTCTGAATCTTCAATTCTTTGTATTATTGACTTGAGAAGACATAATTTTGAATTTTTTTGAATTTTTAATGATGAGAGAGAAAAACAACAGAATGAAAGTAAACATGAAAAACTAAGATCAAAACAAGGAATGCATGCAAGAACACTTTGAATGTCAAGATGAACATCAAGAACACTATGAAGATCATGATGAAAATCAAGAACATATTTTTGAAAATTTTTAAGAAAAGAAAGACATGCAAGACACCAAACTTAGAAATTTTCATGCTAGAGACACTAACAAATTGAAAATGCACATGAGAAACAACAAAAGTCACACAACAAGAGAATTTAAAGATCAGACAAAGAAAATCATCAAGAACAACTTGAAAATCAATGAAGAACATAATGCATGAATTTTTGAAAAATGCTAGAAAAATAAAAACATGCAATTGACACCAAACTTAAAATTTGGCTCTAGACTCAAACAAGAAATACAAAAATATTTTTGATTTTATGATTTTATATTTTTTTGTATTTTTTTCGAAAAATTTTTTTGGAAAAACGAAAAAGAAGAAGAAATTTTTGAAAGATTTTTGAAAACTTTTAGAAAATAAACTAAAGGTTAAAACAAGAAGAAAATTACCTAATCTAAGCAACAAGATGAACCGTCAATTGTCCAAACTCAAACAATCCCCGGCAACGGCGCCAAAAACTTGGTACACGAAATCGTGATCTCACACACTTTCTTCACAACTCCGCATAGTTGACCAGCAAGTGCACTGGGTCGTCCAAGTAATACCTTACGTGATTAAGGGTCGATCCCACGGAGATTGTCGACTTGAAGCAAGTTATGGTCATCTTGTAAATCCCAGTCAGGCAGATTCAAATGGTTATGCGGTGTTGATAATTAAAAGACAGATAAAACATAAAATAGGATAGAGATACTTATGTAATTCATTGGTAGGAATTTTAGATAAGCATATGGAGATGCTTTGTTCCTTTTGAATCCATGCTTTCCTACTGCTTTCATCCAGTCATGCAAACTCCTTTTCATGGCAAGCTGTATGTTGGGGGATCACCGTTGTCAATGGCTACCGTCCGTCCCCTCAGTAAAAATGGTCCGGCTATGGGTTACGTAGGGCTACTCATCTGTCGGTTCTCACTTGTGTTGGAATAAGATCCAATGATCCTTTTGTGCACTGTCACTGCGCCCAGCACTCGCGAGTTTGGAGCTCATCACAGTCATCCCATCCCAGATCCTACTCGGAATACCACAGACAAGGTTTAAACTTTCCGGATCTCAAGAATGCTGCCAATTGATTCTAGCTTATACCACGAAGACTATGATCTCACGGAATGGAAGGCTCTGTTGTCAGGAGAGGCAACCATGTGTCATGGACTAGGAGGCCAAGAGATATACATTCAAGCTTGTTTTCAGGTAGAACAGAAGTTGTTGTCAAGCACGCGTTCATAAGTGAGAATGGTGATGAGTGTCACTTGATCATCACATTCATCATGTTGAAGTGCGAATGAATATCTTAGAACAAGAATAAGCTTGAATTGAATAGAAATCAGTAGTAATTGCATTAATTCATGAGGAACAGCAGAGCTCCACACCTTAATCTATGAGGTGTAGAAACTCCACCGTTGAAAATACATAAGTGATGAAGGTCCAGGCATGGCCAAATGGCAAGCCCCCTAAGCGTGATCAAGAGATCAACAGCGATACAAAGATAGTCCCAGAAATGATCTAAAGATCTCCCGATGAAAATACGATAGTAAAAGGTCCTATTTATAATGACTAGTTACCTAGGGTTTACAGAGATAAGTAAATGATGCAGAAATCCACTTCTGGGGCCCACTTGGTGTGTGCTTGGACTAAGAGTTGAAGCTCTCATGTGTATAGGCTTTTCTTGGAGTTAAACGCCAGCTCTGGTGCCAGTTTGGGCGTTTAACTCCAGCTTTTATGCCAGTTCTAGCGTTTAACGCCAGAAAATGGTAGAAAGTTGGTGATAAATGCTAGTTTGTGTTATCAAAACTCGGGCAAAGTATGGACTATTATATTTTTCTAGAAAGCCCAAGATGTCTACTTTCCAACGCAATTGGGAGAGCGCTAATTGGGTTTCTGTAGCTCCAGAAAATCCAGTTCGAGTGCAGGGAGGTTAGAATCCAACGACATCTGTAGTCCTTTTTCGGCCTCTGAATCAGATTTTTGCTCAGGTACCTTAATTTCAGCCAGAAAATACCTGAAATCACAGAAAAATACACAAACTCATAGTAAAGTCCAGAAATATGATTTTTTCATAAAAACTAATAATTATATTCTAAAAACTAACTAAATCATACTAAAAACTACCTAAAAATAATGCCAAAAAGTGTATAAATTATCCGCTCATCATGGACAACAAACATGGTAACTGTGTGTGAATTAATCCCAATTAGTCAACCCTACATCGAGGATAAGTCAAAAGAGCATAATTAACCTTAATCCACAAGTTCTAGCCAACTCACTAATTAACTTAGTGAAAGTGTTCCGAGGGTTACCTGAAACTGTAAGTCGATCTCGGTCGAGATCTTTTGTGTTGGTCGGAGCCGACGTGTCCGGTAGGTGTATAGCGGCCGGAGATGGTGTGTCCGATTTGTGGAACTGAAAGTGCTGCTGATCCTTCATCCCCGGAAGGTGGGGGGTACTTGTAAGGGACTCCGATACTTAAGTTAGCAAGGGTATTAAGCAGGTATTGAGTAGGATCGGAATATGAGTTATACCTGGGTGCTCCAGTGTATTTATAATGGTGAGATGTGGCCTCCTGTGGATAAGATAAGTTAGTTTGTCTTATCTTATCTTTATTTTATCTTCAAGTGAGGTGATCTTATCTTCAAGGGAACTGCCCTGCTCTTGTAGGCTTGGGATGCCTTAGCATCTGGGGCGTGTTCCTCTATTTGGGCCCTTTGTTTGGGCTTTCTCGTGACTTAGCCGAGCTCTTTGAGAAGAGGTCGGATTGTCCTGACCTGAAGAGGTCGGTCGCTTTGTCTGTAGAACATCTCGGGTCAGACAAAATGGTGATTCGTTCGTAGTGGAATGTGGAGTTGTTCGATACGCCCATAGAACTTGTGGAAGTTCCTCGGCCCAAGCTCCCTTTGCTTCTTATAGTCTCTGTTTCAGCCCGGCCAATATGACTTTGTTGGCTGCTTCGGCTTGTCCATTGGCTTGGGGATGTTCGACAGAGGTGAACTGGTGTTTTATGTTCAAGTCGGATACTAGTTTTCTGAAGCCTGCATCTGTGAATTGGGTGCCATTATCCGTGGTGATGGAGTATGGAACCCCAAACCTTGTAATGATGTTCCTATATAGGAATTTCCGACTTCTTTGAGCAGTGGCGTTGGGTAGGGGTTCTGCCTCGATCCATTTTGTGAAGTAGTCTACCCCTACTATGAGGAACTTGACTTGTCCCGATCCCTGGGGAAAGGGTCCGAGAAGATCGAGTCCCCACTTTGCAAATGACCAGGGTGAGGTTATGCTGATGAGCTTTTCCGGCGGGGCGATGTAAAAGTTCGCATGCTTCTGACATGATGAACATGTCTTTACAAATTTGGTAGCTTCCTTTTGTAGAGTTGGTCAATAGAATCCCGCTCGGAGTACCTTTTTGGTGAGAGCTTGCGCTCCGAGATTATTACCACAAATACCGCTGTGTACTTCCTCCAAGACTTCCTTTGTATTGGAGGTCGGTACGTATTTTAACAATGGTGTTGAGATCCCTCTTTTATATAGGATGTTGTTTATGATAGTGTAGTACTATGCCTCCCTTTTTAACCTCTTTGCCTCCTTTTCATCTGTGGGGTGCGCTTCTGTTTTGAGGTAGTTAATTATGGGGGTCATCCTTCCTTGATCCCGACCTGCTATGGCTAGGATTTTTTCTTCTTCCGATATTGATGGGTTCTGCAGTATTTCCTGGATGAGGCTTCTATTGTTGCCCCCTAATTTGGTGCTAGCTAGTTTTGAGAGCGCGTCAGCTCGGGCATTTTGCTCGCGGGGTATGTGGCAGATTTTATATTCCCCGAGTTGTCCGAGCTATTCTTTGGTTTTATCCAAATATTTTTTCATGGTAGGATCTTTGGCTTGGTAGCTTCCCGTTATTTGCGAGGTAACAACTTTTGAGTCACTGTAGATGTTAAGTTTCTGAGCTCCAACTTCCCTATCCAGCTTCAAACCAGCTAATAACACTTCATATTCTGCCTGGTTGTTTGAGGCTGGGAATCTAAATTTCAGGGAAAGCTCAAGTTGGGTTCCTTGGTTGCTTTCGATTATCACACCTGCACCGCTTCCAGCTTTATTCGAGGAACTGTCCACGTATATGTTCCACTCTATGGGGATTTCCGTGGTGTCTGTGAATTCTGCGATGAAGTCGGCTAGGTATTGTGATTTGATGGCTGTCCGAGCCTCGTATTGGAGGTCGAACTCAGACAACTCGATTGCCCACTGTAGGATTCTTCCTGCTAGATCTGTTTTCTACAATATCCCTTTTATGGGCTGGTTGGTTCGAACTTTAATGGTGTGCGCTTGGAAGCATGGGCGAAGTCGTCGAGATGCGAGTATCAGAGCGTAGGCAAACTTCTCTATTTTCTAGTAGTTCAGCTCTGACCCCTGTAGTGCTTTACTAATGAAGTAGACGGGTTGTTGTCCCCCTTCATCTTCTCTAATTAGTGCTGAGGCTATTGCCCGACTTCCTACTGCGAGGTACAGTATGAGTGGTTCTCCCTCTCGTGGTCGAGATAGGATGGGGGGCTGTCCCAAGAATTCTTTAAAGTCACGGAAGGCTTGTTCACATTCCGTTGTCCACTCGAAGTTCTTTCCCTTCCTTAAGGTAGCGTAGAAGGGGAGGAATCTTATTGCTGACCCTGCTAGGAATCTGGACAAGGCCGCCAATCTCCCATTGAGTTATTGTACCTCTTTGACGCAGGTTGGGCTTTTCATGTTGAGTATGGCCTGGCATTTATCTGGATTTGCCTCGATTCCTCTTTGTGTGAGCATAAAGCCCAAAAATTTACCTGCTTCCACTGCGAAGGTGCATTTAGCCGGGTTGAGTCGCATGTCGTGCTTCCGTATGGTGTCGAACACTTGAACCAAGTTGGTTAGTAATGTTTCTTCACTTTGTGTCTTCATCAACATGTCATCCACATAGACCTCCATGATTTTTCTGATGTGGTCTGAGAAGACTTTATTCATTAGCCTTTGATAAGTGGCTCCTGCATTCTTAAGGCCGAAAGGCATTACGATGTAGCAATAATTTGCTTTTGGTGTGAGAAACGAGGTTTTTTCTTGATCTGGTGGATACATTGGAATTTGGTTGTAGCCTGAGTATGCGTCCATGAACGAGAGATACTTATATCTTGATGAGGCATCTACTAGAGCACCGATGCTTGAGAGTGGATAAAGGTCTTTTGGGCAGGCTTTGTTGAGGTCGGTGTAGTCAGTGCACATTCGCCACTTCCCATTTGACTTTTTCACCAAGACAACATTTGCTAGCCATAGTGGGTATTTAACTTCTCTTCTGAACCCTGCCTCTAGTAGTGCTTGTACTTGTTCTTCTACAGCCTGAGACCGTTCTGGCCCGAGTTTTCTTCGTCTTTGTTGTACCGGCCGGGATCCCGGGTAGACTGCCAGCTTGTGGCTCATTAGTTCGGGATCTATGCCTGGCATGTCGGCAGATTTCCATGCGAAGAGATCAACATTATCTTGTAGAAACTGTATTAGTGATTCTTTTCTATCTCCTTTCAGGATCGTGCCAATATTAGTTGTTTTGTCCGAGGTATCTCCGATCTGGACTCTTTCTATTTCTCCTTCGGGTCGTGGGCGGAGTTCTTCTCGTCTCTGATCTCCGCCGAGTTCAATTGTGTGGAACTCTCCTCCTTCGCCTCGGAGGTTTAGACTTTCGTTATAACAGCGACGCGCCATCTTTTGATCAGCTTTTATTGTAGCTATCCCTTCTGCAGTTGGGAATTTCATACATAGATGTGGAGTTGAAACTATTGTTCCGAGTTGATTTAACGTTGTCCGACCTATTAAGGCATTGTAGGCTGAGCTTACGTCGACCATGATATAGTCTATCTTAAGTGTTCTGGATTGGTTCCCCTTTCCGAAGGTTGTATGTAATGATACGTATCCCAGTGGCTGTACTGGGGTATCGCCAAGTCCGAACAGGCTGTTCGGGTATGCTCTTAGCTCTTTTTCTTCTAAGCCGAGCTTGTCGAAGGCAGTTTTGAATAAGATATCGGCGGAGCTTCCTTGATCAATTAATGTACGGTGGAGGTTGGTGTTTGCCAATATGATTGTGATGACCATGGGGTCGTTGTGTCCTGAGATGATTCCAGATGCATCTTCTATGGTAAACGTGATTGCTGGGATGTCTGGCACCTCTTTCTTGCCTTTGACATGGTATACTTCTTTGAGGTGTCGCTTGCGGGATGATTTGGAGATTCCTCCTCCAGCAAATCCACTGTGTATCACGTGGACATGTTTTTTCAGTGTGCGAGGTGATCATTCAGATCGACCGATATCTTCATCCCTTCTTCTTTTTCTTGGTTCTTCGTCCCGATTGCCCAGGAACCGATCTAGTTTTCCTTCCCTTACTAATTTCTCTATGACATTTTTCAAGTCAAAGCATTCCTTGGTGGAATGTCCTCGGACTCGGTGATACTTACAGTACTCGTTCCGATTTCCTCCTCCCCTTTTGCCTTTGAGTGGCCGAGCTGAGGGTATTTTTTCCGTATGGCAGACTTCTTTGTAAATGTCTACCAAGGACACCCTAAGAGGGGTGTAGTTATGATATTTTTTTATTTTCTCCCCGGAGTGATCTTCCTTCCTATTGGATTCTTTATCTTTATCTCGGTAGGCAGAACCGAACCTCGAGGCTTCCCCAAGTCGAGAATTCTCCTCCATGTTAATGTACTTATGCACCCGTTCTTGTACTTCGTCTAGGGATGCTAGGGACTTCTTTGATATAGATTGGCTAAATGGTCCTTCTCGTAGGCCGTTTATAAGGCCCATGATGGTAGCTTCTGTTGGTAGACTTTGTATGTCCATGCATGTTTTGTTGAATCTTTCCATGTAGTTACGAAGACTCTCCCGATCTCCTTGCTTGATTCCTAGTAGGCTGGGTGCGTGTTTGGCTTTGTCCTTTTGTATGGAAAATCTGGCTAGGAACTTTTTGGCTAGGTCGTCAAAACTCGAGATGGATTTTGGAGGTAGGTTGTCGAACCATCTAATGGCTGTCTTGGTAAGAGTTGTTGGAAAGGCTTTGCAGCGAACTACATCTGAGGCGTCAGTGAGGTACATCCTACTTCTGAAGTTGCTGAGATGGTGGTTGGGGTCCGAGGTGCCGTCATACAGAGTCATATCCGGAAGTTCTTTTGGAATTTTGGTCTTCATAATTTCCCTGGTGAATAGATCTTGATCTTTGTGAGAGCTATCCTCTGGGGTCGATCGAGTAGCTTTAGTTTTGAGATCAGCTTCGAGTTTTATAAGCTTATCTTCTAATTCTCGGTGCTGCCTTATCTCCCAATGTAGATCCTTTTCTTTTTCGCATTGATGTTGGGCTTCTTTCTCAAGTTGCTTTAATCGATCTTGAAGTGCTTCTATCACCCCCGGATTTGATGAATTTTTGTCTCCATTGGATTTCGGAATATCTTTATGTATAGCATCCATGTTCTTGTACGGCGTTCTATCTTCCAAACCTGAGTCGTGGTCGTTGTCATGGTTATCCGCCATGGTGTTGGGATGACTTCCAGGTTCCCCGGCAACGGCGCCAATGTTCCGAGGGTTACCTGAAACTGTAGGTCGATCTCGGTCGAGATCTTTTGTGTTGGTCAGAGCCGACGTGTCCAGCAGGTGTTAGCGGCCAGAGCTGGTGTGTCACATTTGTGGAACTGAAAGTGCTGCTGATCCTTTGTCCCCGGAGGGTGGGGGGTACCTGCAAGGGACTTCGATGCTTAAGTTAGCAAGGGTATTAAGCAGGTATTGAGTAGGATCAGAATATGAATTATACCTGGGTGCTCCAGTGTATTTATAATGGTGAGATATGGCCTCCTGTGGATGAGATAAGTTAGTTTATCTTATCTTATCTTTATCTTATCTTCAAGTGAGGTCATCTTATCTTCAAGGGAACTACCATTCTCTTGTAGGCTTGGGTTGCCTTAGGATCTGGGGCGTGTTCCTCTATTTGGGCCCTTTGTTTGGGCTTTCTCGTGACTTGGCCGAGCTCTTTGAGAAGAGGTCGGATTGTCCTGACCTGAAGAGGTCAGTCGCTTTGTCTGTAGAACATCTCGGGTCGGACAATTTGACCCAGGATATGAACAGAAAAACTAGCGTATCTTTGTTAGTTTTTGTTTTTCTTTTCTACTATGAACTCTTACCCCTGTCGCTTTGAGTTTGGTTCCAATGTTGTTTAAGGGAATGGAAGCTATAATGAGAACAGGCATCAAGATTGGAAAAATCAAGGATGGGAGGAGCCACCAGCATTTGATCAACCCTCTTAGCAACAACCCCCTCTAATGTGCTATCACCAACAACCATTCTGTGATGCATACCAAGACAATAGTTATGGTGGACCCTTTCGTGACAACCCACCCCCACCAAACTACTATGGTCAAGAGCCATTCCAGGGTACGTACCAAGATGATAGATATGGTAGACCCTCTTGTAGTTACCAACAAGCCCCACCATATGCCTATAAACCCCCTCCTCAACATAACTTTGAACCACCACACTCACAAGCCCTTTTCCACCAAACACCCCCATATGACCCTAATCCTTGCCCACCATACCAAGAGCCTTATGAGCCATACTTAGAACCACCACCTCAATATACACCATCTCCACACCCTTATCAAGAGGAACCACCTCCGTGTTTTGTGCCCTCTCTCCCAACAAATGAACCCACCTATACACCCCAAACCTCCATGGAGAACACACTTACCTCTCTCATTGGTCTCACCTCTAAACTCCAAAATCTTATATCCTGCATGGACCACCCCTCTACCTCTAATATTCAACCCTCAAGCTCTAGTGGACTTCCTTTTTAACTACATAATAATCTATCCATCCCATCACCACCCTCCATGGGAGAGCACCCACATCCATCAATCCAAGAGCAACCTGATCCCAATGATACTACTGACATGGAACAAGAGAGATAGGATCGTCTTAGGGACGCAATGGATCGGTTACACGCGGCCTTATTTCCAGAGGAGCAAGAGGAAGCCCAAAATGTGGAGGTAGGAGAGACCCTTAAAGATGAAGGAGCAGTTGAAGGGAGTCGTCATGGAACGGAAATCATTAAGGAGGAGTAGGATTTTATACTAAAATAACTGGACAAAGCAGCAATTATTGAAGAGGAAGAAGTGGTTGCAGACTTAGGAGATGCTGAACCTCCATGGGAAAGTCCAGTCATAGAGCCTCCTTCCGAGACGCTTGAAATTGATGATGAGAAAGGTGTACAACCTCCAAGGCATATCCTGGTTGAAGACTTTGAAAAGGTTGATCAAGAGATGGAGATTAAAGAAGAAGAAGCCCAACCTCCCATGCCCTTGGGGAGTAATAAAGAAGAGATTGAATTGGAAGAAAGCTACCAAGAAGAAGAGGTTGATATTGAAGAAGCTTGTAAAGAGGTAGAAGTTGTCAAAGAAGAGCACAAGGGAGTGGAGCTTGCAAGATCATTAGAAACACCTCAGCCAAGGCCATTACCGTCCAACACAACATTCAAGTGGATAAAATTCTTATCCTTGACCTTTACTTTCCCACTTGAATATGGGCTACTGGAGACGAATGGTCAACTCATAGCTCTTTGTGGCTTTAAGAGTAAGAGGAGAATGGTTAGCGGTAGGAGTTGTCATGCAAGGTTCCATATGGTTGCATACTCCAAATTGAAGTACAAAGGTTGGTGCAGAGCTCGATTGAATGGGTGTAGGAAGTTGTTTGGCTGCTTCAGTGAGATTTTAGATCGCTTGCCACCCGGTTGGAACAATAATGATCACCAAGAAGACGGGTGCAAAAGTAAGGTTTGGGACCCCGAAATTCATTCCAACAGTCAACACTCTTGGGGCCTTGTCACTTGCTTCCACTTGCTTGAAGGCTTTTTGTGCCTAGTTTGGGATCCCAGAGGCTACGAGAAGTACAAACATTGGTGAGGATTCCTAGAAGAGTTCAAGCACAAGCCACCATGACAAGGAACTCACCAACTATCCAACTTAAGGACTTTAACTAAAAGTGCTAGGTGGGAGACAAGCCACCATGGTATGATCGTTCCTTTTCATTCTTAGTTTTATTTTGCTTTATTTTTATTAGTGTTCATTCATTCATTCATTCTGCATATTCACATGCATTTTGCATTTAAAAAAACAAAAAAAAAACAAAAAATGGGGATCGACGCGCCAGCACCTAGTGCGCATCCGCGTCCTTTGTGGATGCGACATGAGTTAGATTGAACAGAGAGTGGTGCGGGAGCTGGGCAAGAAACGTGTCTTAGGCACAATTCCGCCCACGCGCACGTGTACTGTACGCGTGTGTGCCGTTTCCACTTTTGGCGACCTACGTGTCCGCGCACTTGGCGCATCCGCGTGGTTGGAAAAATCGGCGTAAAACCTTGTTTTGGCCGAAAGTTGTGTTGGTCTCGCACTGGATTCTCGCTAGAGGCACCACCTCGATCACGCGTCCGTGCACTGGATGCTTATGCGTCCCTTCACTTTTGCGCGACCTACTTGTCCGCACGCAGTACGCGTGCGCATCGCATGCACCGCCCAGTTCAATCTTCTTACTTCTTTCTCCCTACCTCTTTCTTCTTCCTTTCTCACTTTCTTCTCCTCCCCTTTCATCCTTATTCCCCTTCTATTCTTCTATTTGTTATATTTGCATACTCTCATTCATGGAATTTTAACTTCGTTGTTTCTTCTCCCTTTCTTTTCTAAATTTGTTGTTCTCACATTAGTGTTAAAAATTTTCTTACTCAACTTTTGCATATTTCCTGTTTTATTTTGGGTGCTCCTTAACTTGTTTACTAATTAGTTGCCATGCCCTATGCTTCTATTATTTTCTCACTTACATGTTGTAGCTACCATGAAGTTGAGAACCTTATTATTTGGCACTAGCCCACATATATTTTATTTCTTTTCATATCTTTGCTTATGGGTTCTTTCCCTTCCTTTTTCTCTTCTTTCAGGATGGCCACCAAGAAGGAAAAGGAAAAGTTTCTAACTGGAACAATTAGCAAGTCTGCCGCACAATCTTTGGATAAAAGCATCAGTTGGAGCCACCCGTAAACTTGTACATCTCTGCATGCACCGAGGATAGTGCAATCTTTAAGTGTGGGGAGGTCGATACCGACTTCTGCGGGTTAGTTAGTTCCTTCTCAACACCAATGTGGGATTTTCTTTGTTAGTTCATTGTTGCATTTGCATGTTTGATTGCATGTTTGTTACATTTTGTGCATATTTTACCACTACTGGGTTGAAGTAATATTCTCTTTTTCAAGAAACTATTTTATAGCATTTCACTAAATTGAATTAAAAATTTTTGTTGAACTTGTTTGAAGAAATATTATTTTGGAACATGGTTTTAAGAGCTCGAACAAACAAGACCAGTGAGATTTTAAGCCTATTTGATTGGTTGCATTTATCAACCAATATATTTTATTTTTGTGTGTGTTGTTCTCTCTATAATTGTGATCTTTGTTTTGCTTAATTCTATATTTCTATTGTTTAATGTATGCATGCACTGACATGATTGAGGACTTGTTTCACTTAACTTACATACCCATATAGCCTTAACCTTTTCATTATCCTTTGTAAACCAAAGTTGAGCTTATTTTACCCATTTGTTCTTTACTTTATCTCATCATTAACTCTAAGCTAAAAATAATAATGTCCCTAATTTGAATCCTTGGTTAGCTTAGACTAGTGAGAGTGTTCATGATTTAAGTGTGGGGAAATTGGGTTTGCCAATATTTGGTTTGAGAATTGGGCATTGTATATTTTTTATAAAATTGTGGAAAAGATGGTTAAGAACATATTCTTGCATTCAATACCATAATCATATGTGTTCCGGGGGTTACCTGAAACTAGAGGTCGATCTCGGACGAGATCTTCTGTATTGGTCGGAGCCAACGTGTCCGGCAGGTGTATAGCGGCCGGATCTGGTGTGTCCGACTTATAGAACTGAGAATGCTGCTGATCCTTTATCACCGAAGGGTGGGGGGTACCTGCAAGGGACTCCGATGCTTAAGTTAGCAAGGGTATTAAACAGGTATTGAGTAGAATGAGAGTATGAGTTATACCTGGGTGCTCCAGTGTATTTATAATGGTGAGAAGTGACCTTTCTAGATAAGATAAGTTAGTTATCTTATCTTATCTTATCTTTGGGTGAGGTCAGCTTATCTTCAACGGAACCGCCTTTATCTTTGTAGGCTGGGATTGCCTCTGGATTTGGGTCGTGTTCCTCTATTTGGGTCTTTATTGGGCTTTCCTGTCGATTTGGTCGAGCTCTTTGAGAAGAGGTCGAATAGTCTGACCTAAAGAGGTCGGTCGCTATGTCGTTAAAACATCCCGGGTCGGTCAGCTCGACCCAGGGTATGAACAGTGCCCCTGCTTGAGCTAAGTTTTCTTGTTTGAGGTCGAGTCCTTTGACGTCGGTCCTTTTTAGTGAAACCGAGTTTAAGCATTTTGTCAATTTCTTCTTTTGTAGATTTTTGAATGTAGAACGTTTTCCTCTAAAAGTGCGCGCTTTTATACCAGCGCTTTGTTCTTGGGAACGTGGGGGGTTTAATACCTTCATTAATTGGTATTAATTGCCCCGTTTTTTTCTTTTGGCTTTTATTTTGATTTTCTTCAAAAAACAGTTTCTCTTCTTCGCTCTTCTTCGTAACTTCTCCCTTTACTCTCTCATTTTCTGTTTCTTTCGTGATTTCTTTCCACAACGTCTGTTCTGTCACTGCTCTTCTTGGAAGAGGGGTTATTTCCAGATTTTCTCCTTCTATCTCCGCAGTTTTCCGCTTCGAGGGGTTTGCTTTTGCTCTTCGGCTTTCTTTCAAGGGTTTCTTCTATTTCTCCAGGTTTGATTTTTCTTCCTCTGTTTCTTTGTAGAAAGTTTGAATTTTGCTCAGAGAAAGTTTGGATCTTTTCTGCTTTTACCGTGCCTGATTGTTGCGTGTTCTGGAATTTCTTCATTTTTGGTGCGAGTCTTTTTTGCTTTTCTCGTTGATTGAATGTTGTCGCCGCTTCTGGTTGTGCTTTCGATGATGGTTTTTGCTTGATTCTGAAAAAGTTTGCGTCTTTGATGATTTTCTGCTTGGTATTTTTTATTTTTGACCATGCTTTTTGCTGATAAACTGTAGAAAGGTGGTGTTTTGTCGTTTCTTGCTTCTTTTGTTTCTTTCAGGATTTTATTTTCTTTTTAATGAATGCTGGGATATAGGCTGTAGAAATAACTTGAAAACCTTGCCTGTTTACTGCCTCCAAGGGATGCCCCCAGACTTTCTTGAGTCTTGGGGTTTTCCCTTTCTATTTGTCGAGATGTTTTGCTCCTCGTCCGGGATGTTTTTAAGTAATCCATTCTTCTCTTCTTTTTGTAGGATTTAGTTGACCTCATGTCTTCCCAAAATAATGTTGTAGAGATGCCTTCCCAGGTTGCTGCGGGTATGGCCGATTGGGTGGACTCTATGGTTCTCATGTGTGTCTCGCTGGTTGATTCTGAGTTTTGTGCTCAGCTTAGGCAGTTTCATAGTGTCTGTAGTAAGTCTGGTGATGAGAAGAATTGTGAACTTGTCCCTCCTCCCTCTTTTGACGAGAGAGTCTGCTTTTCGACTCGGGTTGTTGATGGTCGCTCTTTCTTTTATGCTTATGATTTTTTCTTTGGTCAGCTGGGTATTACCCTTCCTTTTACTCAATTTGAAACCGACCTGTTATGGTCTTGTAATGTTGCCCCTTCTCAACTTCACCCCAATTCCTGGGGTTTCATAAAAATTTTCCAATTGTTGTGCAATGGTTTTGGTATTCCTGCTTCCCAATCTCTCTTTTTCTACTTGTTCGATTTGTAGCTTAACTTTCTGTTTTATTTGCAGAGGCAATGAAGAATAACGAATCTATGAGAGCTTTTAAGAGGGCGCAGAAGGCTACTGCTGCCAGAAACATTGCTGCCAAGGCGGCTGGGGAGGGGTCCTCCCAAGTGTGCGAGAAGCCATCAGTGCCGAGTTCCCCCGGAGTGAAGAAGGTGATCCCAACACCTCGGGTCCGCTTGGTGGATCCTCATCCTACCTCTGCTGTTCCTTCTGGTGCTCCTCCCAATAAAAAATGAAAGACCGCTGAGCCTTGTCTATCCTCCACCATTTGGAATTTATGGCCCGAAATCATGTACAAATGGCGTTTATGTCGGCTGCTATACATCGGACTGCTCAGAATCTTCCTCTTCATGCCACCAAAGCCTTTATGGAGGAGGCGAAGCAGGAGTTCGACCGGATGAAGGGGCTGAAGGAGGAACTTGAATCAAAGGTGACCAAGTTGGAGAAGGATCTAGAAAATGAGAAGGCGAGTTCCCTTTCACTAGCGGCTTCTTTGAGGTTGGCCGAGGACACAGCCCTAATGCATAAGGATAGTGATGTTACAACTTATCGAGAGGTGATGCATCTGAGGGGGGAGTTGGACAGTGCTCGGGAGGATTATTCTGAACTCCAAGGTCATATTTCGGCAGCATGAGTGCTGCTTACGAGAACTTGAAGGAGCAAGTTCGGGTCATTGCTCCCGAGGCCGATCTCACCCTTTACAGTTTAGACAATGTTCTCAGAGATGGCAAGATTGTTCCTGATGACGAGGGTGATGGTGACGTTGATCCTCCTCCTGTGTCCTCTGCCAAAGTGTCAACCTCTTCTGTTCCTCTGGTTGCACCTGATTCGGATTGCCAAGTTCTGAACCGGGAGGATGGAACTATAGATGCCGTGCCTATTCAGACTCGTCCTCCTTCTCCTTGTCCTGATGATGCCCAGAAGGCTCCTGATGCTTGCTGATCTCTTTCTAGATATTTATGTAGTTGGCCCGGCTTGTGGGCTTTTTTTAAAACTTTTTTTGTTTTGTTGACGGTTTCTAGTTGCTTTGTTTTAGCAACTTTATTTTGAAAAACAAAAAGTAGCTCGCTATCTTTAGCAGGTGTTGATGGCCGCTGTTCCGGGGCCTTATAATTTTTGTGGAGTAATAGAGGTAGCTTTTCAGTTTTCTACTGATGTTTGAAATCTTGCATCTCGACCTCCTCGGATTGCTTTATTTTGTAGCTTGGATCCTTTTGAGGTTATGACTTATGGGTCCAACTTGTTTCTTGGAGGTTCTTTTGCGCTGGTCCCCCTTTCAGTTATTTCTGTAATCCTCTTTCTTGGATCTTTGTCAGATCTCTTTCGGGGATTACCTTTATTTGTGGGAGATCAATTTCGTTAGGTCGACCTCTTTCCAAGTTATTTTTGTAATCCTCTTTCTAGGACCTTTGTCAGGTCTCTTTTAGGGATTACTTTGATAAATTTTTAGTGGTAGGAGTCCGACTTGGTTATGTCGATCTCCTTTAAGTTATTTTTTGTAGTCCTCTTTCTTGGATCTTTGTCAGATCTCTTTCAGGGACTACTTGCATAACTTTTTAGTGGTAGGAGTCCGACTTGGTTATGTCGGTCTCCTTTAAGTTATTTTTTGTAGTCCCCTTACTTGGATCTTTGTCAGATCTCTTTCAGGGACTACTTGTATAACTTTTTAGTGGTAGGAGTCCGACTTGGTTATGTCGGTCTCCTTTAAGTTATTTTTTAGTAGTCCTCTTTCTTGGATCTTTGTCAGATCTCTTTCAGGGACTACTTGCATAACTTTTTAGTGGTAGGAGTCCGACTTGGTTATGTCGGTCTCCTTTAAGTTATTTTTTGTAGTCCTCTTTCTTGGATCTTTGTCAGATCTCTTTCAGGGACTACTTGTATAACTTTTTATTTTGGGCTGACTTTGTTATGTCAGGCCCTTTTAAGTTAAAGTAATCCTCTTTAATATGGTTGGCCAGACCTCTTTCAAGGGTTTACTTATAACTTGGGTTGACTTGGTTCGTTTGACCAGTCCTTAAGTTATTATTTTAGCGATCCGTAAGACCTCGTCAGGTTCTTTTTTAGATCACTTTCGATAACTTCTTACATTATTCTGTGTTCATCTTTGCCGATTTGTAGAAAGTGGTTGGCATCTTTAGATCGTCCATTGGGTGAATCGCGTTTTCACCTTTATCGGATGATTTATCTTTATCGTGGTCGCGCAGTGAAATTGTCTTTCACTTTCTGCCGACCTGTCGCTTTATAATCGGACAATGAATACTTCAGATTAATGTGTCTTGGATTCTTTGTAGAATATCTAAATAGACTTTATTCAAAGAAAAAATGCAAATATATACATGTGAGAATTTTCTTATCCCTTTAAGTCAGGCATGACCTAGATCTCAATCATGGTGCCTCATTAAAAAACCTTTTCAGGAAAAAGAGCACATCCACTAATGAGATCCGTTGCCTTTTCTAGCTATAGTACCTTCTTAGGTTGTAGGCGTGCCATGATCTGGGAAGCTCTCGTCCATCGAGTTTGGACAGTCGGTAGTAGCCCTTACCAAGTACTTCTATGACTCGGTAGGGTCCTTTCCAGTTTGAGGCCAGCTTCCCTTCTCCGGACCGAGTTGTTCCAATGTCGTTTCGGATTAAGATGAGATCGTTCTCAGCAAAACTTCTTGGTACTACCCTTTGATTATATCTGGAAGCCATTCGACGTTTTAGAGCTTCTTCTCTAATCCGAGTTCTTTCCTGGATTTCAGGTAGTAGGTCGAGTTCTTCCCTCTGAAGTTGGGAGTTTGCTCCCTCATTATAATGGACTACTCTATGCGATCCTTCTTCAATTTCTACCGGAATCATTGCCTCCATTCCGTATGCTAATCGGAAAGAGGATTACTTTGTGGTCGAATGTGGCGTCGTTCAATATGCCCATAGAATCTGTGGAAGCTCCTCTGCCCAGGCTTCCTTTGCATCTTGCAGTCTTCGTTTTAACCCTGCCAATATGACTTTGTTGGCAGCTTCGGCCTGTTCATTGGCTTGTGGATGTTCGACAGAGGTGTACTGATGCTTTATATTCAAGTCAGCTACTAGTTTTCTAAAGCCTGCAACTGTAATTAACTGCCATTGTCTGTGGTTATTGAATATGGAACCCCGAACCTTGTGACAATGTTTCTATATAAGAATTTTCGGCTTCTCTGAGCAGTGGCATTGGCTAGGGGCTCTGCCTCGATCCACTTTGTAAAGTAATCTACCCCTACTATGAGGAATTTAACTTGTCCTAATCCCTATGGGAAGGGGCCGAGAAGATCGAGTCCCCATTTTGCAAACGGCCAAGGCGAGGTCACGCTAATGAGCTCTTCTGGCGGGGCGATGTGAAAGTTGGCATGTTTCTGACATGGTGAACATGTCTTTACAAATTTTGTAGCTTCTTTCTGTAGAGTTGGCCAATAAAATCCCGCCCGGAGTACTTTTTTGGTGAGAGCTCATGCTCCGAGATGATTGCCACAAATGCCGCCGTGTATTTCTTCTAGCAGTTCCCTTGTGTTGGAGGTCGGTACGCATTTTAGTAAAGGTGTTGAGATTCCTCTTTTGTACAGGATGTTGTTTATGATGGTGTAGTACTGTGCCTCCCTTTTTAACCTCTTTGCCTCCTTTTCTTATGTGGGGAGCGTTCCTGTTTTGAGGTAGTTGATTATGGGGGTCATCCATCCTTGGTCCTGACTTGTTATAGTCAGGACTTTTTCTTCTTCCGAGATTGACGGGTTTTGTAATATTTCCTAGATGAGGCTCCTATTGTTGCCCCCTGGTTTGGTGCTAGCTAGTTTTGAGAGTGCATCAGCTCAGGCGTTTTGTTCACGGGGTATGTGGCAGATTTTATACTCCCCGAGTTGTCCGAGCTGTTCCTTGGTTTTATCCAAATATTTTTTCATGGTAGGATCTTTGGCTTGGTAGCTCCCTGTTATTTGTAATGTGACCACTTGTGAATCACTGTAAATGTTGAGTTTTTGAGCTCTGACCTCTTTAACCAGCTTCAAACCAGCTAATAATGCTTCATATTCTGCTTGATTGTTTGAGGCCGGAAACCCAAATTTGAGGGAGAGCTCAACTTGGGTTCCTTGGTCGCTTTCTATTATTACGCCCGTGCAGCTTCCAGTTTTATTTGAAGAACCGTCCACGTAAAAATTCCATTCTGTGGGGTTTCTAGGGCATCTGTGAATTCTGCGATAAAGTCAGCCAGATATTGTGATTTGATGGCCGTCCGAGCTTCATATTGGAGGTCGAACTCCGACAACTCGACTGCCCATTGTAGAATTCTGCCTGCCAGATCTGTTTTCTGCAATATTCCTTTTATGGGCTAGTTAGTTCGAACCTTAATGGTGTGAGCTTGGAAGTACCGGCGGAGTCATCGAGATGTTAGAATGAGGGTATAGGCAAATTTTTCTTTTTTCTGGTAGTTCAGCTCGGATCCCTGTAGCGCTTTGCTAATGAAGTAGACGGGTTGTTGCCCATGTTCGTCTTCTCTGACTAGTGCTGAGGCTATTGCCCGGCTCCCTACTGCGAGGTATAATATGAGCGGTTCTCCTTCTCGTGGTCGAGATAGGATAGGTGGCCGTCCTAAGAACTCCTTGAAGTCTTGGAAGGCTTGCTCACATTCTGTCGTCCATTCGAACTGTTTTCCCTTTCTTAACGTAGCATAGAAGAGGAGAGATCTTATCGCAACTCCTGCTAAGAATCGGGATAGGGCGGCCAACCTCCCGTTGAGTTGTTGTACTTCTTTGACACAAGTTGGGCTCTTCATGTTGAGTATGGCTTGACATCTGTCTGGGTTTGCTTTAATTCCCCTTTGTGTGAGCATGAAGCCTAAGAATTTGCCTGCTTCTACTGTGAAGGTGCATTTTGTGGGATTGAGCCGCATGTTGTACTTCCTTATAGTGTAAAATACTTGAGTCAGGTCGGATAATAATGTATCTTCGCTTTGTATCTTTATCAACATGTCGTCCACATAAATTTCCATGATTTTACCGATGTGATCTGAGAAGACTTTATTCATTAGCCTTTGATAAGTAGCTCCTACGTTCTTGAGACCGAAAGGCATCACAATGTAGTAGTAGTTTGCTTTCGGTGTTAGGAACGAGGTCTTTTCTTGATCTGGTGGATACATGGGGATTTGATTGTACCCCGAGTATGCGTCCATAAACGAGAGATATTTGTATCCGGAGGAAGCATCTACTAGAGCGTCAATACTTGGGAGTAGGTGTAATTGGTGCACATTCGCCACTTCCCATTTGATTTTTTCACCAAGACAATGTTGGCTAGCCATAGCGGGTATTTGACTTCTCTTATGAATCCGGCTTCCAGTAGTGCTAGTACTTGCTCGTCCACAGCTTTGGATCGCTCTGGCCCAAGTTTTCTTTGTCTCTGCTGCACCGGTCGAGATCTTGGGTAGACCACCAACTTGTGACACATTAGCTTAGGGTCGATACCTGGCATGTCTGCGGCTTTACACGCGAAGAGATCGACGTTGTCTCGTAAGAATTGTATTAGTAATTCTTTTAAATCTCCTTTTAGGATTGTGCCGATATTGGTTGTTTTTTTCGCGGTGTCCCCGATCTGAATCTTTTCTATCTCGCCTTCTGGCTGGGGACGAAGTTCTTCTCGTCGATGAACTCCGCCCAGCTCGATTGTGTGGAACTATTCTCCTTTGCCTCTGAGGTTTAGGCTTTCGTTATAACAGCGACGTGCCATCTTTTGGTCTGCTTTTATCGTGGCTATCCCTTTTGGGGTTAGGAACTTCATACATAGGTGTGGGGTCGAGACTATTGCGCCGAGTTGGTTGAGTGTTGTCCGTCCTATAAGAGCGTTGTAAGTTGAACTTGCATCGACTACGATGTAGTCTATTTTGAGGGTCCTGGATTGGTCCCCTTTTCCAAAGGATGTATGTAGTGGTATGTATCCGAGTGGTCGTACCGGGATATCTCCTAGCCCAAACAGGCTGTTTGGATATGCTTTAAGTTCTTTTTCTTCCAAGCCGAGCTTATCAAAGGCTATTTTGAATAAGATGTCGGCAGAGCTCCCTTGGTCTATTAAGGTAAGGTGTAGGTTGGCGTTTGCCAATATGATGGTGATAACCATGGGATCATCGTGTCCTGTGATGACGCCGGATGCGTCTTCTTTAGTGAATGTAATTGCCGGAATGTTTAGTGCTTTCTCCTCTCCTTCGATATGATATACTTCTTTGAGATATCTTTTGCGAGAGGATTTGGAGATTCCACCTGCTGTGAATCCACCGTGTATCATGTGGACATGTCTTTCTAGTGTCCGAGGTGATCGTTCTGTTCGTTCGGTATCTTCATCCCTTCGTCTCTTTCTTTGATCATCATCTCGGCTGGCCAGGAATCGATCTAATTTTCCTTCTCTCACCAATTTTTCTATGATGTTTTTTAGGTCGAAGTATTCGTTTGTGGAGTGTCCTCGGACTCGATGGTATTCACAATATTCCTTTCGGTTTCCTCCTCCCTTTTTGCCTTTGAGTGGCCGTGCTGGGGGGATTTTTTCCGTATGGCAGACTTCTTTGTAATCTCGACCAGGGATGTCCTGAGAGGGGTGTAGTTATGGTATTTTTTGATTTTCTCCCCTTGTCGATCTTCTTTTCTTTTGGATTCCTTGTCTTTGTCTCAGTAGGAGGCCCCTGATTTTGAGGTTTCTCCTAACAAGCGTTCTCCTCCATGTTGATATACTTTTCTGCCGTTCCTGCACTTCGTCTAAGGAGGTCGGGTATTTTTTTGATATAGATTGGCTGAAAGGTCCCTCTCGTAGGCCATTGATGAGTCCCATGATGGCGGCCTCCGTTGGTAAACTTTGTATGTCCATGCATGTTTTGTTGAATCTCTCCATGTAGCTACGGAGGCTCTCCCGATCTCCTTGTTTGATCCCTACTAAACTGGGGGCGTGCTTGGCTTTATCTTTCTGAATGGAGAATCTGGCTAGGAATTTTTTAGCTAAGTCATCAAAGCTTGAGATGGACTTCAGGGGTAGGTTGTCAAACCATCGGATCGTTGTCTTTGTGAGAGTTGTTGGAAAAGCCTTGCAGCGAACAGCATCTGGGGCGTCAGTGAGGTACATTCTACTTCTGAAGTTGCTGAGGTGGTGGTTGGGGTCCGTGGTGCCATCATACAGGGTTATATCCAGGAGTTTGAAGTCTTTTAGAATTTTGGATTTCATGATTTCGCTAGTGAACGGGTCTTGTTCTTTGCGTGAATTTTCCTCGAGATTAGCCCGAGGGCCTTTTGATTTGAGATCGGCTTCCAATTGCTGTAGTTTTTCTTCCAACTCCCGACGTCGCCGCACCTCTCTTTGGAAATCTCTTCTAATTTCCCGTTGTTGTTGGGTTTCTTTCTCCAGTTGTTTTAGGTGATCCAGGAGCGCTTCTATTGCTCCTAAATTTGGTGAGTCTTCGTCTTTGTTGGTTTCCAGAGTGTTTTGTAGTGTGACACCCGTGCTTTTGTGCGGTGTCCGATCCTCCAGACCTGAATCGTGGTCGTTGTCATGGTCGTTCACCATGGTGATGGGATGACTTCCAGGTTCCCCGGCAACAGCGCCAATTTTCTGGTGGTTACTTGAAAATGGAGGTCGATCTCGGATGAGATCTTTTGTATTGGTCGGAGCCGACATGTCCGGCAGGTGTATAGCGGCCGGATCTGGTGTGTCCGACTTGTAGAACTGAGAATACTGCTGATCCTTTATCACCGAAGGGTGGGGGGTACCTGCAAGGGACTCCGATGCTTAAGTTAGCAACGGTATTAAATAGGTATTGAGTAGAATCAGAGTATGAGTTATACCTGGGTGCTCCAGTGTATTTATAATGGTGAGAAGTGACCTTTCTAGATAAGATAAGTTAGTTATCTTATCTTATCTTATCTTTGGGTGAGGTCAGCTTATCTTCAACAGAACCGCCTTTATCTCTGTAGGCTGGGATTGCCTCTGGATTTGGGTCGTGTTCCTCTATTTGGGCCCTTTATTGGGCTTTCCTGTCGATTTGGTCGAGCTCTTTGAGAAGAGGTCGAATAGTCTGACCTAAAGAGGTCGGTCGCTTTGTCGCTAAAACATCCTGGGTCGGTCAACTCGACCCAGGGTATGAACAATATGCATTGAGAAAAACAAAAGAGAAAAAGAAAAAGAAAAGAAAAAATATACAAAAAAGAACAAAAGAAAAAAAGCAAATAATAAAAAGGAGACAAAATGTCCCAAGTTAAGTAATAATATCAATACATATGAGTTGTACTTAAATTTGGGATGCATGAATGTGTAGTAAACATAGTTAATGAGCAGTTAGATCTTGCATTGTAATTACATGGATTGTCTTAAGTTAGGTGGGAAGTTTAGATTAATTAAGGATTCAGATTTTAGTCCACTTGACCAAATATAATCCTACCTTGACCCTAACCCCATTACAACCCTCGAAAGACCTCTTGATTTGTGTATTTGTGCATTAAATTTTTGTTCATTGTTAGATGAAGAGCAAGCCTTAGGAAGCAAGATTAGTTGAGAATTGAGAGAATCGAACCTTAAACACATGAGTGATTAGAGAGTATACACTTCCGGTGAGGGTTCGATGCTCGATTCTTTGTTCCCGGCTTTCATGAGCTATCTTCTTCTTACAAGTTATTTGTACTTCATTTTAATGATTTGAATTAGTGAGATCTAGTTCATATTTCTTCTTAAAGGATTTGTTTACTTTTCACCAAGTAGGTAAAAGCATTTTGCATATAGTTGCATTCATATAGATAGGTTGCATTTCACACTTTCTACCATTCCTCTTCACTCTTATAGTTTCTCTTGAGCTTAGCATGAGGACATGCTAATGTTTTAAGTGTGGGGAGATTTGATGCACCACTATTTTGTGGTACATCTTATGCTTAATTGAGTGGATTTTATCCACTATTCTCACACTTATTCATGTAAATCCCATGTTTTACATTTTCCTTCCTGATTTTGTGCTATGATTGAAAACATGCTTCTTTGGTCTTAATTTTGCTATGTTTAATCCTCTCTTATTACCATTCGATGCCTTGATATGTTTGTTAAGTGTTTTCAGAGATCACATGGAAGAAATGGCTTAGAGGATGGAAACGAAGCATGTAAAAGTGGGAGGAATACAAGAAATTGAAGGAATCGCAAAGCTGTCAAGCCTGACCTCTTTGCACTTAACTGACCATAACTTGAGCTACAGAGGTCCAAATGAGGAGGTTTCAGTTGCGTTGGAAAGCTAACATCCAGGTCTTCGCAATGATATATAATTTATTATAGTTGACCTGGAGCAAAGGGAGGCGCACGTGCAAAGCACACGGACGCACGCATCGGTGAAATTTCCATCGGTGCGTACGCGCACATGACACGTACGCGCGCATGAGCTGCGACCTGTACGTATCAAAAATTGCCCCCAGCGATTTCTAGGCTATTTTTGACCCTGTTTTTGGCCCAGAAAACACAAATTAGAGGCTACAGAGTGGGGGAATCAATCCATTCATTCATACAACTTTCATTTATATAATTTTTAGGTTTAGATGTAGGTTCTAGAGAAAGAGAGGCTCTCTCCTCTCTATTAGGTTTTAGGATTAGGATTTCTCTTCTACTTTTAATTCTTCTAGTACTCTAGTTTATTGATTTTTCCTTGTTGATTATTTGATGTTGCTACTTGGTTTATGAATTCTCATGTTTAATTTGATTTCTCTATTTAATGCAATTTGAGGTATTTCATATTTATGATTTTAATTTAGCTTTTTACATTCTTATCTTTTGTTGAGTAATTGGAGACACTTGAGTTATCAAACTCCTTGTTGATTGAAAATTGGAATTCTTTGCTGATTGATTTGAATTCCCTTAACTCTAGTCTTTTCTTATGAAATGACTAGGACCTGACGAATCAAATTGATTTATGCATTTAACATACCTTCATAGTTAGAGGTTGACCAAGTGGGAGAAAAAGGCAATTCTCATCACAATTGATAAGGATAACTAGGATAGGACGTCCAGTTCTTATACCTTGCAAGGGTTTTCATGATAATTAGTTTACTTCCTTGTCATTTGTATTCCTTATTCAAACCTTTCAAAAATCTAAAAAGATACTTTTCTCATAACCAATAATAAACACACCTCCCTGCAATTCCTTTAAGAGACAAACCGAGGTTTAAATACTTCGGTTATTACTTTTATTGGGTTCACTTTAGTGACAAACAAGTTTTTGTATGAAAGGATTCTTTGCTGGTTTAAAAGCTATACTTTCAAAGAGACTTTATTTGTAAAATTCCTTACTTGCAAAAATCCGATCGTCAGTTGGCATTCCCACACCTCATCTGTCATCTATGCAATTCAGCTGGAATTGTCATAGAGGGAGATATCTCCATTGAGGAGGACAAGCCCATCACTAAGAAGAGGATGGAGCAAACTAGAGAGCATGCACATGAGCCAGTGCACCCGCCTCAACATGAGATCCCCGAGATGCCTCATGGGATGTATTTTTCTCCTTAAAGCTATTGGGATCGATGGCATACTTGTTTGGGAGAATTAAGCTCTAACATGAATCAGTTGAAGATGGAGCATCAAGAGCATTCCACCATCCTCAATGAAATTAGAAAAGATCAAAGGGCTATGAAGGAAGAACAACAAAGACAAAGGAGTGACATTGAAGATATCAAGCACTACATTGGGTCCTCAAGGAGGAGTACTTGCAGCTACATGGAGAGATTCAACAAAACATGCATGGACATACAAAGTTTACCAACAGAGGCCGCCATCATGGGACTTATCAATGGCCTATGAGAGGGACCTTTCAGCCAATCTATATCAAAAAAATACCCGACCTCCTTAGACGAAGTGCAGGAACGGGCAGAAAAGTATATCAACATGGAGGAGAACGCTTGGTTAGGAGAACCCTCAAAATCAGGGGCCTCCTACCGAGACAAAGACAAGGAATCCAAAAGAAAAGAAGATCGACTACGGGAGAAAATCAAAAAATACCATAACTACACCCATCTCAAGACATCCCTGGTCGAGATATACAAAGATGTTTGCCATACGGAAAAAATCCCCCAGCACGGCCACTTAAAGGCAAAAGGGGAGGAGGAAACCGAAAGGAATATTGTGAATACCATCGAGTCCGAGGACACTCCACAAACGAATGCTTCGACCTAAAAAACATCATAGAAAAATTGGTGAGAGAAGGAAAATTAGATCGATTCCTGGCCAGCCGAGATGATGATCAAAGAAAGAGATGAAGGGATGAAGATACCGAACGAACAGAACGATCACCTTGGACACCAGAAAGACATGTCCACATGATACACGGCGGATTCACAGCAGGTGGAATCTCCAAATCCTCTCGCAAAAGATATCTCAAAGAAGTATATCATATCGAAGGAGAGGAGAAAGCACTCAACATTCTGGCAATTACATTCACTAAAGAAGACGCATCCGGCGTCATCACAGGAGACGATGATCCCATGGTTATCACCATCATATTGGCAAACGCCAACCTACACCGCACCTTAATAGACCAAGGGATCTCTGCCGACATCTATTCAAAACAGCCTTTGATAAGCTCAGCATGGAAGAAAAAGAACTTAAAGCATATCCAAACAGACTGTTTGGACTAGGAGATACCCCGGTTCGACCACTCGGATACATACCACTACATACAACCTTTGGAAAAAGGGACCAATCCAAGACCCTCAAAATAGACTACATCGTAGTCGATGCAAGTTCAGCTTACAACGCTCTCATAGGACGGACAACACTCAACCAACTCGGTGTAATAGTCTCGACCCCACACCTATGTATAAAGATCCCAACCCCAAAAGGGATAGCCACGACAAAAGCAGACCAAAAGACGGCACGTCGCTGATATAACGAAAGCCTAAACCTCAGAGGCAAAGGAGAAGAGTTCCACACAATCGAGCTGGGCGGAGTTCATCGACGAGAAGAACTTCATCCCCAGCCAGAAGGCGAGATAGAAAAGATTTAGATCGGGGACACCCTGGAAAAAACAACCAATATCGGTACAATCTTAAAAGGAGATTTAAAAGAATTACTAATACAATTCTTATGAGACAACGTCGATCTCTTTGCGTGGAAAGCTGCAGACATGCCAGGTATCGACCCTAAGCTAATGTGTCACAAGTTGGCGGTCTACCCAGGATCTCGACCGGTGCAGCAGAGACAAAGAAAACTTGGGACAAAGCGATCCAAAGCTGTGGATGAGCAAGTACTGGCACTACTGGAAGCCGGATTCATAAGAGAAGTCAAATACCCGCTATGGCTAGCCAACGTTGTCTTGGTGAAAAAATCAAATGGGAAGTGGCGAATGTGCACCGATTACACCGAGGATACAAATATTGACGCTCTAGTATTGACGCTCTAGTAGATGCTTCCTCCGGATACAAATATCTCTCGTTTATGGACGCATACTCGGGGTACAATCAAATCCCCATGTATCCACCAGATCAAGAAAAGACCTCGTTCCTAACACTGAAAGCAAACTACTACTACATTGTGATGCCTTTCGGTCTCAAGAACGCAGGAGCTACTTATCAAAGGCTAATGAATAAAGTCTTCTCAGATCACATCGGTAAAATCATGGAAGTTTATGTGGACGACATGTTGATAAAGACACAAAGCGAAGATACATTATTATCCGACCTGACTCAAGTGTTTTACACTATAAGGAAGCACAACATGCGGCTCAATCCCATAAAATGCACCTTCGCAGTAGAAGCAGGCAAATTCTTAGGCTTCATGCTCACATAAAGGGGAATTAAAGCAAACCCAGACAAATGTCAAGCCATACTCAACATGAAGAGCCCAACTTGTGTCAAAGAAGTACAACAACTCAACGGGAGGTTGGCCGCCCTATCCCGATTCTTAGTAGGAGCTGCGATAAGATCTCTCCCCTTCTATGCTACTTCAAGAAAGGAAAAACAGTTCGAATAGACGACAGAATGTGAGCAAGCCTTCCAAGACTTCAAGGAGTTCTTAGGACGGCCACCTATCCTATCTCGACCACGAGAAGGAGAACCGCTCATATTATACCTCGTAGTAGGGAGCCAGGCAATAGCCTCAGCACTAGTCAGAGAAGACGAACATGGGCAACAACCCGTCTACTTCATTAGCAAAGCGCTACAGGGATCCGAGCTGAACTACCAGAAAATAGAAAAATTTGCATATACCCTCATTCTAACATCTCGACGACTCCGCCCGTACTTCCAGGCTCACACCATTAAGGTTCGAACTAACCAGCCCATAAAAGGAATATTACAGAAAACAGATCTGGCAGGTAGAATTCTACAATGGGCAGTCGAGTTGTTAGAGTTCGACCTCCAATATGAAGCTCGGACGGCCATCAAATCACAGTATCTGGCCGACTTTATCGCAGAATTCACAGATGCCCTAGAAATCCCCATAGAATGGAATCTTTACGTGGACGGTTCTTCAAAAAAAACTGGAAACGGCGCGGGCGTAATAATAGAAAGCGACCAAGGAACCCAAGTTGAGCTCTCCCTCAAATTTGGGTTCCCGGCCTCAAACAATCAGGCAGAATATGAAGCATTATTAGCTGGTTTGAAGCTGGCTAAAGAGGTCGGAGCTCAAAAACTCAATATTTACAGTGATTCACAAGTGGTCACATCACAAATAATAGGGAGCTACTAAGCCAAAGATCTTACCATGAAAAAATATTTGGATAAAACCAAGGAACAGCTCGGACAACTCGGGGAGTATAAAATCTGCCACATACCCCGTGAACAAAACGCCCGAGCTGATGCACTCTCAAAACTAGCCAGCACCAAACTAGGGGGCAACAATAGGAGCCTCATCCAGGAAATGTTACAAAACCCGTCAATCTCGGAAGAAGAAAAAGTCCTGACTATAACAAGTCAGGACCAAGGATGGATGACCCCCATAATCAACTACCTCAAAACAGGAACGCTCCCCACAGAAGAAAAGGAGGCAAAGAGGTTAAAAAGGGAGGCACAGTACCACACCATCATAAACAACATCTTGTACAAAAGAGAAATCTCAACACCTTTACTAAAATGCGTACCGACCTCCAACACAAGGGAAGTGCTAGAAGAAATACACGGCGGCATTTGTGGCAATCATCTTGGAGCACGAGCTCTCACCAAAAAAGTACTCCGGGTGGGATTTTATTGGCCAACTCTACAGAAAAAAGCTACAGAATTTGTAAAGACATGTTCACCATGTCAGAAACATGCCAACTTTCACATCGCCCCACCAGAAGAGCTCATTAGCGTGACCTCGCCTTAGCCGTTTGCAAAATGGGGACTCGATCTTCTCGGCCCCTTACTAGTAGCTGACTTGAATATAAAGCACCAGTACACCTCTGTCGAACATCCACAAGCCAATGGACAGGCCGAAGCCGCCAATAAAGTCATATTGGCAGGGTTAAAACGAAGACTGCAAGATACAAAGGGAGCCTGGGCAGAGGAGCTTCCACAGGTTCTATGGGCATATTGAACGACGCCACATTCAACCACAAAGTAATCCCCTTTCCGATTAGCATACGGAATGGAGGCAATGATTCCGGTAGAAATTGAAGAAGGATCGCATAGAGTAGTCCATTATAATGAGGGAGCAAACTCCCAACTTCAGAGGGAAGAACTCGACCTACTACCTGAAATCCAGGAAAGAGCTCGGATTAGAGAAGAAGCTCTAAAACGTTGAATGGCTTCCAGATATAATCAAAGGGTAGTACCAAGAAGTTTTGCTGAGAACGATCTCGTCTTAATCCGAAACGACATTGGAACAACTCGGCCCAGAGAAGGGAAGCTGGCCGCAAACTGGAAAGGACCCTACCGAGTCATAGAAGTACTTGGGAAGGGCTACTACCGACTGTCCGAACTCGATGGACGAGAGCTTCCCAGATCATGGCACGCCTGCAACCTAAGAAGCTACTACAGCTAGAAAAGGCAATGGATCTCATTAGTGGATGTGCTATTTTTCCTGAAAAGGTTTTTTAATAAGGCACCATGATTGATATCTAGGTCATGCCCGACTTAAAGGGATAAGAAAATTCCCACATGTATATATTTGCATTTTTTCTTTGAATAAAGTCAATTTAGATATTCTACAAAGAATCCAAGATACATTAATCTGAAGTATTCATCATCCGATTATAAAACGACAGGTCGGCAGAAAGTGAAAGACAATTTCACTGCGCGACCACGATAAAGATAAATCATCCGATAAAGGTGAAAACGCGATTCACCCAAAGGACGATCTAAAGATGCCAACCACTTTCTACAAATCGGCAAAGATGAACACAGAATAATGTAAGAAGTTATCGAAAGTGATCTGAAAAAGAACCTGACGAGGTTTTACAGATCGTTAAAATAATAACTTAAGGACTGGTCGAACGAACCAAGTCAACCCAAGTTATAAGTAAACCCTGGAAAGAGGTCTGGCCAACCCTATTAAAGAGGAATACTTTAACTTAGAAGGGCCTGACATAACAAAGTCAGCCCAAAATAAAAAGTTATACAAGTCGTCCCTGGAAGAGATCTGACAAAGATCCAAGAAAGAGGACTACAAAAAATAACTTAAAGGAGACCGACATAACCAAGTCAGACTCCTACGACTAAAAAGTTATACAAGTAGTCCCTGAAAGAGATCTGACAAAGATCCAAGAAAGAGGACTACAAAAAAAATAACTTAAAGGAGACCGACATAACCAAGTCGGACTCCTACCACTAAAAAGTTATACAAGTAGTCCCTGAAAGAGATCTGACAAAGATCCAAGAAAGAGGACTACAAAAAATAACTTAAAGGAGACCGACATAACCAAGTCGGACTCCTACCACTAAAAATTTATCAAAGTAATCCCTAAAAGAGACCTGACAAAGGTCCTAGAAAGAGGATTACAAAAATAACTTGGAAAGAGGTCGACCTAACGAAATTGATCTCCCACAAATAAAAGTAATCCCCGAAAGAGATCTGACAAAGATCCAAGAAATAGGATTACAGAAATAACTGAAAGGGGGACCAACGCAAAAGAACCACCAAGAAACAAGTTGGACCCATAAGTCATAACCTCAAAAGGATCCAAGCTACAAAATAAAGCAATCCGAGGAGGTCGAGATGCAAGATTTCAAACATCAGTAGAAAACTGAAAAGCTACCTCTATTACTCCACAAAAATTATAAGGCCCCGGAACAGCGGCCATCAACACCTGCTAAAGATAGCGAGCTACTTTTTGTTTTTCAAAATAAAGTTGCTAAAACAAAGCAACTAGAAACCGTCAACAAAACAAACAAAGTTTTAGAAAAAGCCCACAAGCCGGGCCAACTACATAAATATCTAGAAAGAGATCAGCAAGCATTAGGAGCCTTCTGGGCATCATCAGGACAAAGAGAAGGAGGACAAGTCTGAATAGGCATGGCATCTATAGTTCCATCCTCCCGGTTCAGAACTTGGCAATCCGAATCAATTGCAACTGGAGGAACAGAAGAGGTCGACACTTTGGCAGAGGACACAGGAGGAGGATCAGCGTCATCATCACCCTCGTTATCAGGAACAATCTTGCCATCTCTGACAACATTGTCTAAACTGAAAAGGGTGAGATCGGCCTCGAGAGCAATGACCCGAACTTGCTCTTTCAAGTTCTCGTAAGCAGCAGTCACACTGCCAACAAGATGACCTTGGAGTTCAGAATAATCCTCCCGAGCACTGTCCAACTCCCCACTCAGACGCATCACCTCCCGATAAGTTGTAACATAACTATCCTTATGCATCAGGGCTGTGTCCTCGGCCAACCTCAAAGAAGCCGCCAGTGAAAGGGAACTCACCTTCTCATTCTCTAGATCCTTCTCCAACTTGGTCACCTTTGATTCAAGTTCCTCCTTCAGCCCCATCATCCGGTCGAACTCCTGCTTCGCCTCCTCCATAGAGGCTTTGGTGGCATGAAGAGGAAGATTCTGAGCAGTCCGATGTATAGCAGCCGACATAAACGCCATTTGTACATGATTTCGGGCCATAAATTCCAAATGGTGGAGGATAGACACATCGTCCATCGAAAGGGAACCATAGGGAGCAATTTGCTGATCCACAAATTCAATGGCATTAAAATCAGGAGCATTGAGGTCAAAAGGCTCAGCGGTCTTTCGTTTTTTATTAGGAGGAGCACCAGAAGAAACAGCAGAGGTAGGATGAGGATCCACCAAGCGGACCCGAGGTGTTGGGATCACCTTCTTCACTCCGGGGGAACTCGGCACTAATGGCTTCTCGCACACTTGGGAGGACCCCTCCCCAGCCGCCTTGGCAGCAATGTTTCTAGCAGTAGTAGCCTTCTGCGCCCTCTTAAAAGCTCTCATAGATTCGTTATTCTTCATTGCCTCTGCAAATAAAATAGAAAGTTAAGCTACAAATCAGACAAGTTGGAAAGGACAGCTACAAGCAACATAAACAGAATAAAAAGGAAAACACAAAATACCCAGCTCAGTTTGAAGAAGAGAGGGATTGGTTAGAAATTTCTTTGTGTCGAGATGGGGAGGTTGCCCCCAGTGTTCTTCCAAGATAGTCACAAAGGCTTGCTCAGCCTCATCCAACATCTCCCACGTATATCGGGACACCCTCACCTCTTTCTGCCATTCCAAGGGAAAAGAATGCTTGTCGTTTTCGTCCAGAAAAAAGGGGCGAGCTCCTTCAACAGCTCGGACCTTGAACAAGTAGTTTTTAAAATCACGAAAGAAACAGAAAATGAGAGAGTAAAGGGAGAAGTTACGAAGAAGAGCGAAGAAGAGAAACCATTTTTTGAAGAAAATCAAAATAAAAGCCAAAAGAAAAAAACGGGGCAATTAATACCAATTAATGAAGGTATTAAACCCCCCACGTTCCCAAGAACAAAGCACTGGTATAAAAGCGCGCACTTTTAGAGGAAAACGTTCTACATTCAAAAATCTACAAAAGAAGAAATCGACAAAATGCTTAAACTCGGTTTCACTAAAAAGGTCCGACGTCAAAAGACTCGACCTCAAACAAGAAAACCGAGCTCAAGCAGAGGTACTGTTCATACCCTGGGTCAAGCTGACCGACCCGGGATATTTTAGAGACAAAGCAACCGATCTCTTTAGGTCAGACTATTCGACCTCTTCTCAAAGAGCTCGACCAAATCGACAGGAAAGCCCAATAAAGGGCCCAAATAGAGGAACACGACCCAAATCCAGAGGCAATCCCAGCCTACAGAGATAAAGGCGGTTCCGCTGAAGATAAGCTGACCTCACCCAAAGATAAGATAATATAAGATAAGATAACTAACTTATCTTATCTAGAAAGGTCACTTTTCACCATTATAAATACACTGGAGCACCCAGGTATAACTCATACTCTAATTCTACTCAATACCTGTTTAATACCCTTGCTAACTTAAGCATCGGAGTCCCTTGCAGGTACCCCCCACCCTTCGGTGATAAAGGATCAGCAGCATTCTCAGTTCTACAAGTCAGACACACCAGATCCGGCCGCTATACACCTGCCGGACACGTCGGCTCCGACCAATACAGAAGATCTCGTCCGAGATCGACCTCCAGTTTCAGGTAACCCTCAGAACACTAAGAGTATGCTTAAGAACTCTGGGCACCTCTATCTGGGGATTCTAGCAAATCAAAATCACAATCTGAAAGGGTTCACCCAGTTAAAGTGTCTGTGGCATTTATGTATCTGGTGGTAATACTGGAAAACAAACTACTCAGGGTCATGGCCAAGACTCTAAAATTTGTGTTCAAGAATAAAAAAGAACTAAACTAGGAGAGTCAATAATATCATTTGGATTCTAAGTTCCTAAAGAGACCAACAATTCTGAGTTTCAATGGATACTGAGATGCCAAAACTATTCAGAAGCAAAAAGCTACTAAGTCTCGCTCATCTAATTGAAATTGAGCTTCATTGAAAACTCTGAGATTTATTGTATCTTACTCTTCTTTTTATCCTACTTTGTTATTAGTTGCTTGGGGACAAGCAACAGTTTAAGTTTGGTGTTATGATGAGCGGATATTTTATACGCTTTTTGGCATCATTTTCATATAGTTTTTAGCATGTTTTGTTTAGTTTTTAATATATTTTCATAGCTTTTAGTGTAAAATTCACAGTTTTGGATTCTACTTTGAGTTTGTGTGTTTTTATACAATTTCTGGTAATTTCTGGCTGAAATTGAGGAGCTGGAGCAAAAGTCTGATTCAGAGACAGAGAAAGCACTGCAGATTTTGTCCGGATCTAACCTCCTTACACTCGAAAGTACTTTTCTAAAACTACAGAAGTCCAAATGGAGCCTTCTCAACAGCTATGGAAAGTGACATCCAGCGCTTTCCAGCAATGTATAATAGTCCAAACTTTGTCTCAAATTGAAGGCCCAAAACTAGCGTCCATCACCAGCCTCTTGCCCCACTCCAGGCGTCCAACGCCCAAGGAGGAGAGACCAGTGTCCAAACGCCCAAAGAGGACCCCCTAGCCAGCGTTCAATGCTGTAGAGGCCTCCTAGCACATGGATCTCATCAAAGCTCAGCACAAACACTCACCAAGTGGGCCCCGGAAGTGGATTTTAGCACTAAAAAGATTATTTTACCCTTACTAGTCATTAGTATAGTATTAAAGGGAGAAGATCACACTTGTTTAGGATCTCTTCCAGCATATTTCACTTTTCACATTGTATTTTCTATCAATATGAGTTTCTAAACCTCCTAGGTTGAGGGAAGGAGCCCTGCTAAGTTTTATGGATTAATAAAAATACTACTGTTCTTACTCAATTCGTGTTTGATTCTCTATTCTAAGATGTATCTTCGTTCTTCATCAATATGAATGTGTTGAACTGGCATAAGGTTATCACATTCTACATGGGTTCAGAGTGAGTCTTTCATCGGACAATGATGAACCACCAGCTTGATTATACATCTCTTAGACCGCTAATCCACGACCTCGTTGGGTACTTCTCGAGACACCAGTTCAGCCGAAGTATGGGGAGATTAGGGTCTCTATGGTAGAGGCTAGAACCCAAAGGTGTAGTATTCTTTTATCCGGAAGATCCGACCTTGTTTGTGGCATTTTGAGTAGGATCATAAAGGAGAATGGACTGCAGGAGCTTCACCCTTAATCAGAATGGATCTGCACTAACCCTGGGGTTCAGATTTGGAGGAGCATTGGGGGCCTCTCAACTGGCGACAATCACATATAGCCTGCTATAGAAGAAATCATTCACAATTGAAGAAGACAGTAAGACTAGAGTTAATCCAAAAGGTCAAAGCATCTCCAAGCTAACCATCTTCTTATCATTGTAAATAGGTCAACCTAGTTTAGATCTCACTGATCTAGCCATAAACTTGATAGCTACGATTTTAGGAAATTGCACAATCGGCAAAAATTCCTTCCGGCAAGTGCACCGGTTATCGTCAAGTAAAAACTCACAATAGAGTGAGGTCAAATCCCACAAGGATTGGTTGAGTGAGCAATTCGGATTAGAAGTGTGTTCTAGTTGAGCGGAATCAAGATTTAGATGAGAATTGCGGAATCTTAAATTGCATGAATTAAAGAGTGAGAAGCTAAATTGCTGAAATTAAAAGGGGATGGGGGTGATTGCATGAATTTAATTGCAGAATGTAAAGAGAAAGTGTAGATCAGAAATGGGGAATTCATTGGGTTTCAGGAGATATTGAGATCTCCGAATCAAAACATTTTTATCCCTTCCTCAACCAATGCATCCATTGAATTTTGCTTTGCAATCTTATATGATTGGATCCCAAT
>NC_029776.3:41587461-41606220 GCF_000817695.3 Arachis duranensis | reverse complement strand
TTAAACTTGCTTAAACTGGAGCTTAAACTCCACATGTGATATTCAAGCTTCCTTTATTGATTTTGTTGCTTCCTTGCCTAACCTCTTCTTCCCTGAAATCATCCAAACAACTGCATCAAAGTCTTGCTAAAATTCATGAGAATTCTTCCATTCATAGCATTCAAGGAATATAACTAAAAACTCATGGAATTTGCATCAAAATCTTCATGTTTGAATGATTTAAGACAAGCATGACTATTTGGCCCAAATGATTACTTAAGGCTCAAGAAAATGCATAAAACAACTAAAAATAAAAGAAAAAGGCTAGTGAAACTAGCCTAAGATGCCTTGGCATCACTCACAAATCCAACAATTCTTCTATCCACTTGACTAAGATCTGCAGGATTACCATAGCTTGCTTCAAACCACAATCCTCATGGGATCGATCCTGACTCGCTCAGGTATTACTTGGACGACCCAATGCACTTGCTGGTTCAGTTGTACAAAGTGTGGGGAATCGTGCCACCAGTGGGCTTTGGTGATGAATCTCTCTATCTCCCATGATTAGGAGGTAGCGGCTACTGCCTTTTCTTTCCTCTTTCTAGAGGTTTCTCCAACCTTGGGTGCCACAAGTGGTAATGGAAAGCAAAAAGTAATGCTTTTCCCACACCAAACTTAAAAGCTTTGCTCGTCCTCGAGCAAAAACAAATTAAAGATAAGAATAGATCGAAATAAGAAGAAAATAGATGGAGATGAAGGGTGAAGGGAATTCAGCCAAGGGGCTTTAATGTGTATAAAAGGTGTGTGTATGAAGGGTTAGAATGATGGGTATTTATAGGAGTGGGCTAGGGTTGGGTTCAGTCATGGGTGGGGTGAATGGGAAGGAAATTTGATTTTGAAGTAGGTGAGGGTTCGTGGGAGTTATGATGGTTTTGGGAAAGTAATATGGATGTGAATGGGCTAGGGTTTATAAGGAAGAGTGTATGGGAAAGTGTGAAGTAAAAAGGAAGAAGTGGGGTAGGTAAAGATGCTATGGGACCCACTGGTCCTGAGAGACTAGAGAATTTAGATTCCCTGCCTTCTTCATGGGCGTTGAACGCCCAGGGCTATTACGGCAGCAACACTCCATCCAGAGTATTCTGTTTTCACTGCTAAACTTTTCTGTCTCTGCTCTGACTGCTACACATGATCATGAACCTAAAGAAATAAATTAAAAAAAACAAAATTAAGGAAAATAGAAATAATTAATTAGGGTTGGGTTGCCTCCCTACAAGCGCTCTTTTAACGTCACTAGCTTGATGGTTAGCTCCTTACGGAGATGGATATGGGCTAAGAATTTCGCCCCTTATAGTGAACTTTCTTCCTATCTTTTCATGGATGAGCTCCACATGTTCTAAAGACAGAACACGACTCACTGTCTGTGGTATGACTAACTTCTTAATGAAGACAACTCTCGTGCCAAGTGAGAGGCCTTAGGTGGGAACTTTCTTGTCCCTCTAGCCTTTAGGTACTTTTTTCCGAGTACCTTTGTTATCAGTGCTTGTTAATGTCTACCCAACACCAAACTTAGAATTGATGTTTGGGGGCTCACTCAACTTTGCACTGAAAGAGATGGATGGAACACTAAGTGTTGCACAATTATCTCTCTTTTCTCAGAGGGAGAGTTGGGGTGAGGCATTTTGAACAAGATGTGATCCTACTTTAGTTGTAGAATCAGTTTTCCCTTAGCTACATCAATGATAGCACTGGCAGTGGCTAGGAAAGGTCTTCCAAGGAAGATGGATTCATCCTCATCTTCTCAAGTATCTAAGATAATGAAGTTTGCAGGGATGTAAAGGTCTTCAACCTTGACCAATAAATCCTCTACTGAGCCATATGCTTTCTTTATTGATTTGTCTGCCATCTTGATGAGCGGATATTTTATTCGCTTTTTTGGGGTATTTTCATATAGTTTTTAGTAGGATTTAGCCACTTTTTAGTATGCTTTTATTAGTTTTTTTGCAAAAATCATATTTTTGGACTTTACTAAGAGTTTGTGTGTTTTTCTGTGATTTCAGGTATGTTCTGGCTGAAATTGAGGGACTTGAGCAAAAATCTGATTCAGAGGCTGAAGAAGGACTGCAGATGATGTTGGATTCTGACCTCCTTGCACTCGAAGTAGATTCTCTGGAGCTACGAAACTTTAAACGGTGCGCTCTCAATTGCGTTGAAAAGTAGACATCCAAGGCTATCCAGTAATATATAATAGTCCATACCTTGAGCGAGTTTTGATGATGTATATTGGTGTCAAAACGCCAGCTCTCTGCCAACGCAAGAAAAGGCATAAAAAGTGGAGTTAAAACGCCCAAACTGGCACAAAAACTGGCGTTTAACCCCAGGAACAGCCTATGCACGTGAAAGCTTCAATGCTCAGCCCAAGCACACACCAAGTGGGCCCAAGAAGTGGATTTCTGCACTACCTATCTTAGTTTACTCATTTTCTGTAAACCTAGGTTACTAGTTGAGTATAAAAACAACTCTTAGATTTTTATTTTGTACCTCATGACATTTACACGTTTTACATTATATCTCTACAGCTTGAGTCTCTAAACCCCATGGTTGGGGGTGAGGAGCTCTGCTGTGTCTCAATGGATTAATGCAATTACCGCTGTTTTCTATTCAATCACGCTTGCTTCCATTCTAAGATATTCATTTGCACTTAAACATGATGAATGTGATTATCCGTGAAACTCATCACCATTCTCAACCTATGAACGCGTGCCTGACAACCACCTCCGTTCTATCTTAGATTGAATGTTTATCTATTAGCCTCCATTCCGAAAGATCGGAGTCTTCGTGGTATAAGCTAGGATTATTGGCGGCCATTCCTGGGATCCGGAAAGTCTAAACCTTGTCTGTGGTATTTCGAGTAGGATCCGGGAAGGGATGACTGTGACGAGCTTCAAATTCGTGAGTGTTGGGCATAGTGACAGACACAAAAGGATCACTGAATTCTATTCCAACATGATCGAGAACCGACAGATGATTAGCCGTGCGGTGACAGCGCATGTGGACCATTTTCACTGAGAGGATGGAAAGTAGCCATTGACAACGGTGACACCCTACACACAGCTTGCCATGGAAGGAGCATTGCATCCGTGAAGAAGAATACAGTAGGAAAGCAGAGATTCAGATGACAGAGCATCTCCAAAACTCGAACCTGTTCTCCATTATTAAATCACAAGTACCATTTATTTCATGTTCTTTTATTTTATTGCAAACAAAACCCCTTTCATTGATAATCCCCTGACTAAGAATTACAAGGTAACCATAGCTTGCTTCAAGCCGACAATCTCCGTGGGATCGACCCTTACTCACGTAAGGTATTACTTGGACGACCCAGTGCACTTGCTGGTTAGTTGTGCGGAATTGCAAGTGTGATTGCAATTTCGTGCACCAAGTTTTTGGCGCCGTTGCCGGGGATTGTTTGAGTTTGGACAACTGACGGTCCATCTTGTTGCTTAGATTAGGAAAATTTTGTCTTTTGAGTCAGAGTCTTTTATTTTCTTTTCAATTTTTTTTCAAAAATTCTTATTTTTCTTTTAGATTTTTCTGTTTAAATCTAGTTGTATGTTTTAAGTTTGGTGTTTTCTTGTTAGTTTTTATTTAAATTCCAAAAATGTATTTTTGGTTTTCTAAAAATTTTAAGTTTGGTGTTCTTTCTATGTTCTTGAACCTTTCTTGTGTTTCGATCTTAAAATTTTTAAGTTTGGTGTTCCTTGGTGTTTTCCTTAAATTTTCGAAAGTTTTGCATTAAATTAGTCATCAATTTTCAAAATCATATCTTCTTAAATTGTTTTTCAATCATATCTTTTTTTTACTTTATTTTTTTTAGTTTCCAATTTTCTTTTTCTGTTATTATTAATTTTTCGAAAAAAAAAAATATATATATATAATAAAATAAATAAAATAAATCCACACCATCTCCCTTTCTCCATTATGGAACTAAGTGGAAATGAACGGTCCAGAAGGACTTTGGGGTCATATGCTAACCCTGCTAGTGCTTCATATGGGAGTAGTATCTGTATACCTTCCATCGGAATTAGTAGTTTTGAGTTGAATCCTTAGCTCATTATCATGGTGCAGCAAAATTGCCAGTATTCCGGTCTTCCATAGGAAGAACGTACTGAGTTTCTGGCACAGTTTTTACAAATTGCTGACACAGTACATGATAAGGAAGTAGACCAGGATGTCTACAGATTATTACTGTTTCCATTTTCTGTAAAAGACCAAGCTAAGAGGTGGTTAAATAATCAACTTAAGGCTAGCATAAGGACATGGAAACAGCTGTCAGAAAAATTTCTGAATCAATATTTCCCTCCCAAGAGGATGACACAGCTAAGGCTAGACATCCAAGGCTTTAAACAAGAGGATAATGAATCCCTTTATAACACCTGGGAGAGGTACAGAGAGATGCTGAGAAAATGCCCCTCTAAAATATTTTCAGAATGGGTACAGTTAGACATCTTCTACTATGGGCTTACAAAAAAATCTCAGATATCTCTAGACTACTCAGCTGGTGGATCTATACACATGAGAAAGGCAATTGAAGAGGCTCAAGAGCTTATAGATACTGTTGCTAGAAATCAGCATCTGTACCTGAGCAGTGAGTCCTCCATGAAGGAGGAGGCTAAAGCAATATCTACTGACTTTAGTGCTCCAGAAAAAGCTGCTAAACTCAACCAGCAATTAGTTGCTTTAACAAAACTGTTAGCAGAATTTAAAGAAATGTTACAAGATACTCGGGATGCTAATAAGAATATGGAAGCACAACTTGACCAGACAAGACAATAGTTATATAAACAAATAATAGAAGAATGTCAAGTTGTTCAATTAAGGAGTGGAAAAACATTAGATACATCAACTCAAAGTAGTAGAAAGCCAAGGAAAGAATAGCTGACAGAGGATGAATAGTATGCTACCCAAAATCCCTCTGAGGACTGTAAAAGCCTAGAGAGGAAGGATTCTGGCATTCAAACGCCAGAAAAGGGTAAAAAGTTGGCGTCAAATGCCAACTCTATGTTCAACTCTGGCATTTAAACGCCAGAACATGGTGGAAATCTGGCGTTAAACGCCAATCCAACACCTAATCCCGGCGTTCAAATGCCAGTAAGGGATCAGACACCTACAACTGCTGATAATAACTCCCTCAAGAAGGCGTCCTAGCTTGCTTCTGTAGGAAATAAACCTACGGCAACCAAGGTTGAGGAATATAAAGCCAAGATACCTTATCCTCAGAAACTCAGCCAAGCGGAACAGGATAAGCAATTTGCCCACTTTGCAGACTATCTCAGGACTCTTGAAATAAAGATTCCGTTTGCAGAACCACTTGAGCAAATACCCTCTTATGCTAAGTTCATGAAAGAAATCTTAAGCCATAAGAAGGATTGGAGAGAAACTGAAAAAGTTTTGCTCACTGAGGAATGCAGTGCAGTCATTCTAAAAAGCTTACCAGAGAAGCTTAAGGATCCCGGAAGCTTTATGATACCATGCACATTAGAAGGAATTTGCACCAAGACAGCTCTATGTGATCTGGGGGCAAGTATCAACCTAATCCCTACATGCACTATCAGAAAGCTTGGTTTGACCGAAGAGATCAAACCAACCCAGATCTGTCTTCAACTTGCTGATGGCTCCATTAAATACCCATCAGGCATAATCGAGGACATGATTGTCAAGGTTGGGCCATTTGCCTTCCCCACTGACTTTGTAGTGCTGGAAATGAAAGAGCACAAGAGTGCAACTCTCATTCTAGGAAGACCTTTTCTAGCAACTGGACGCACCCTCATTGATGTCCAAAAAGGGCAAGTGACCTTGAGAGTCAATGAGGATGAGTTTAAGCTGAACGCCATCAAAGCTATGCAGTATCCAGACACACCAAAAGACTGCATAAGAGTGGATCTTATTGACTCTCTGGTAGAAGAAGTCAATATGACTGAGAGTCTCGAATCAGAGCTAGAGGACATATTTAAAGATGTTCAGCCTGACCTGGAGGGGCCAGAGGAATTAGAAAAACCTCTAAAAACTCCTCAATTAGAGGAAAAGCCCCCAAACCAGAGCTCAAACCACTGCTACCATCCCTGAAATATGCATTTATGGGAGAAGACAATACTTTTCCTACGATCATAAGCTCCACCTTAAAGCCACGGGAAGAGGAAGCACTGATTCAAGTGCTAAGGACACACAAGACAGCTCTTGGGTGGTCCATAAGTGATCTTAAGGGCATTAGCCCAGCCAGATGCATGCACAAGATTCTCTTGGAGGATAATGCTAAGCCAGTGGTTCAACCACAAAGGCGGCTGAATCCAGCCATGAAGGAAGTGGTGCAGAAAGAGGTCACTAAATTACTAGAGGCTGGGATTATTTATCCAATTTCTGATAGCCCCTGGGTGAGCCCTGTCCAAGTCGTCCCCAAGAAGGGAGGCATGACAGTGGTTCATAATGAGAAAAATGAACTGGTTCCCACAAGAATAGTTATAGGGTGGCGCATGTGTATTGACTACAGAAAACTTAATACAGCCACCAGAAAGGATCATTCTTCTTTACCATTCATAGACCAAATGCTGGAAAGACTAGCATGTCATGATTATTACTACTTTTTGGATGGCTATTCAGGCTACAACCAAATTGCAGTAGATCCCCAAGATCAAGAGAAAACAGCATTCAAATGCCCATCTGGAGTATTTGCCTACAGAAAGATGCCATTTGGGCTGTGTAATGCACCTGCAACCTTACAGAGATGCATGCTCTCTATTTTCTCTGATATGGTGGAGAAATTTCTAGAAGTCTTTGATGAGCGGATAATTTATACGCTTTTTGGCATTGTTTTTAGGTAGTTTTTAGTAGGATCTAGCAACTTTTAGGGATGTTTTTATTAGTTTTTATGCAAAATTCACATTTCTGGACTTTACTATGAGTTTGTGTATTTTTCTATGATTTCAGGTATTTTCTGGCTGAAATTGAGGGACTTGAGCAAAAATCTAATAGGAGGCTGACAAAGGACTACTGATACTGTTGGATTCTGACCTCCCTTCACTCGAAATGAATTTTCTAGAGCTACAGAACTCCAAATGGTGCATTCGCAACTACGTTGGAAAGTAGACATCCAGTGCTTTCCAACAATATATAATAGCTCATACTTCATTCGAGTTTAGATGACGCAAACTGGTGTTCAACGCCAGTTCCATGCTGCATTCTAGAGTAAAACGCCAGAAACACGTCACAAACCAGAGTTAAACACCAAAAACACGTTACAACTTGGTGTTTAACTCCAAGAGAAGCCTCTACATGTGTAAAGCTCAAGCTCAGCCCAAGCACACATCAAAGTGGGCCCCGGAAGTGGATTTCTGCACTTAGACTTATTTCTGTAAACCCTAGTAACTAGTTTAGTATAAATAGAACTTTTTACTATTGTATTAGACATCTTTGGACGTTTAGTCCTTAGACCGGCGTCTTGGTTATCCTGGTTCCCTCTCTGGGGCCGGAACCAATGAACACCTTTATCACTTATGTATTTTCAACGGTGGAGTTTCTACACACCATAGATTAAGGTGTGGAGCTCTGATGTACCTCGAGAATTAATGCAATTACTATTGTTCTTTTATTCAATTCAAGCTTATTTTTATTCTAAGATATCACTCGTACTTCAACCTGATGGATGTGATGATCCGTGACACTCATCATCATCCGTCCTTATGAACGTGTGCCTGACAACCACCTCCGTTCTACAAGTAAGAGCTAGAGTGTGTATCTCTTGGATTCCTGATGCATGACGCATGGTTGCCCTCGCCTAAAAATCGAGCCTTCCATTCTGTGAGATCAGAGTCTTCGTGGTATAAGCTAGAACCCATTGGCAGCATTCTTGAGAATCCGAAAAGTCTAAACCTTGTCTGTGGTATTCCGAGTAGGATTCAGGGATTGAATGACTGTGACGAGCTTCAAACTTGCGAGTGTGGGGCGTAGTGATAGACGCAAAAGGATCAATAGATCCTATTCTGACATGATCGAGAACCAACAGCTGATTAGCCATGCGGAAAACCGTAGAGGAACATTTTCATTGAGAGGATGGGAAGTAGCCATTGACAACGGTGACACACTACATACAACTTGCCATGGAAAGGAGTAAGAATGATTGGATGAAGCAGTAGGAAAATAGAGATTCAAAAGGAACACAGCATCTTCATGCACTTATCTGAAATTCCCACCAATGAATTATATAAGTATCTCTATCTTTATTTTATGCTTTATTTATTTTTATATTCGAAAACCATTATAACCATTTGAATCCGCCTGACTGAGATCTACAAGATGACCATAGCTTGCTTCGTACCAACAATCTCTGTGGGATCGACCCTTACTCACGTAAGGTTTATTACTTGGACGACCCAGTACACTTGCTGGTTAGTGATGCGAAGTTGTAAAGAAAGTGCTGAGATTATAGATGCACATACCAAGTTGAATGCCATTGTTAGAGATCAAAAACTTCGTGCACCAGTCTTCATGGATGACTTCTCAGTATATGGAGACTCATTCAGCTCCTGTCTTGGTCACCTGACTCTTGTTCTAAAGAGGTGCCAAGAGACTAACCTGGTTTTGAACTGTGAAAAATGTCACTTTATGGTGACTGAAGGGATCGTCCATGGGCACAAAATCTCGAATAGAGGAATAGAGGTAGATCAAGCTAAGGTAGAGGTAATTGAAAAATTACCACCACCTGCCAATGTTAAGGCAATCAGAAGCTTTCTGGGGCATGCAGGATTCTATAGGAGGTTTATAAAGGACCTTTCAAAAATCGCAAAACCTCTAAGTAACCTGCTAGCTGCTGACATGCCATTTATATTTGACACAGAGTGTCTGCAGGCGTTTGAGACCCTGAAAGCCAAGCTGATTACAGCACCAGTCATTTCTGCACCAAACTGGACATTACCATTTGAATTGATGTGTGATGCCAGTGACCATGCCATTGGTGCAGTATTGGGACAGAGCATGACAAACTTCTGCATGTCATTTATTTTGCCAACTGTGTCCTAAATAATGTACAGAAGAATTACACAACCACAGAAAAGGAATTGCTTGCAGTGGTTTATGCCATTGACAAGTTCAGATCCTATTTAGTAGGATCAAAGGTGATTGTGTACATTGATCATGCTGCTCTTAAATATCTACTCACAAAGTAGGATTCAAAACCAGGCTCATAAGATGGGTGCTGCTTCTGCAAGAGTTTGATATAGAAATAAGAGACAGAAAAGGGACAGAAAACCAAGTGGCAGATCACCTGTCCCGGATAGAACCAGTAGAAGGGGTATCCCTCCCCATCACTGAGATCTCTGAAACTTTTCTGGATGAGCAACTCTTTGCCATTTAGGAAGTACCATGGTTTGCAGACATTACAAACTATAAGGCTGCAAGGTTCATACCCAAAGAGTACAGCAGGCAACAAATGAAAAAATTAATTTTTGGTGCAAAGTACTACTTGTGGAATGCACCATATCTCTTTAAGAGATGCGCATACGGATTAATCCGTAGGTGCATACCTAGAGAAGAAGCTCAGAGGATCCCTTGGCATTGCCATGGATCACAATATGGAAGACATTTCGAAAGTGAGCAAACAGCCACAAAAGTCCTCCAATGCGGCTTCTACTAGCCTACTCTCTATAAAGACTCCCGAGAGTTTGTACAGAACTGTGACAGTTGCCAAAGAGCTGGTAATCTGCCTCATGGTTATGCCATGCCTCAGCAAGGGATCTTAGAGATTGAATTGTTTGACGTATGGGGTATTGACTTCATGGGGCCTTTCACGCCTTCATACTCAAACACTTATATTCTGGTGGCAATAGACTATGTATCTAAATGGGTAGAGGCAATTGCAACACCCACTAGTGATACTAAAATAGTGATAAAGTTCCTACAGAAACACATCTTCAGTAGATTTGGTGTACCCAGAGCAATAATCAGTGATGGAGGCACTCATTTCTGCAATAAACATCTTTGCTCTGCTATGGTCCGGTATGGAATTAGCCATAAAGTAGCAACTCCATACCATCCACAAACAAATGGGCAAGCTGAGGTCTCGAATAGAGAACTAAAAAGAATCCTGGAACAGACTGTGATGGCCCGTAGAAAGGATTGGGCAAAAATCTTGGATGATGCTCTGTGGGCATACAGAACAGCATTCAAGACTCCTATCGGAACTTCCCCATACCAACTTGTGTATGACAAAGCCTGTCATCTGCCCGTGGAACTGGAACACAAAGCCTACTGGGCAACCATATTCCTAAACCTTGATGCTACATTAGCTGGAGAGAAAAGACTGCTCCAGTTGAATGAGCTAGAGGAGTTCAGGCTCAATTCTTTAAAAAATGCAAACATTTACAAGGAGAAAGCAAAAAGATGGCATGACAAGAAATTGTCATCCAGAGTCTTTAAACCAGGACAAAAGATCCTACTATTCAACTCTAGACTCAAATTATTCCCTGAAAAATTAAAATCACGGTAGAGGGGACCATATGTGATTACGAGTGTGTCACCATATGGATATGTGGAGCTTCAAGATACTGACTATGATAAAAAATTCATTGTTAATGGGCAAAGAGTCAAACACTATCTTGAAGGCAATATTGAGTGAGAGTGCTCTAAACTGAGACTAGAATAACATTCAGTGAGGTCCAGCTAAAGACAATAAAGAAGTGCTTGCTGGGATGCAACCCAGCCATTGGTTAAGCATATCTATTTTCTAGTAATTATAAGAGTTTGATACAAAATTTATCTTTCATTACAGGAATTCACAGAGTTACAGAAGAATTAAGAGCGGAAAATAGAGAAAAGATTCTCACTAGCAGAAAAATGCCAGTAAGGAGCATTTTTAGGCGTTTAGAGAAATGCCCAGTGACAAAGGAAAACTGGCGTTTAAACGCCAGCCAGGGTACTTGGTTGGGCGTTTAAACGCCCAGTAAGGAAGGCAAACTGGCGTGCATTTAAACGCCCAGTAAGGAAGGCAAACTGGCGTTTAAACGCCAACCAGGGTACTTGGTTGGGCGTTTAAACGCCCAGTAAGAAAGGCAAACTGGTGTTTAAACACCAGCCAAGATACTTGGCTGGGCGTTTAAACGCCCACAATAGGCAGCAATTGGGTGTTAAACGCCCAAGACATGCTACTCCTGGGCGTTTAACGTCAGGAACATATAGGGGAGGAGGTTCTTGTTCCCAACTCAGATTTTTTTAATTTTCATATTCCTTTCCACATTTCTTGCATGAACATGTTACAAATCCTCATCTTTCAATTTCAATTTAAAAAAAATATCTTTTTCTATTTCGTTCAAAATTTTTGTCAAAACTCATATATCTTTCTAAATTCTTTTCAAATCTTTTTCAACCCATCACACTATCTTTTCAAAATTAGAATTATTTTTTCAAATCTCCTTCTTATCTTCTCAATTTTAAAAATACATCTTTTGCATATCATAATTATCTTTTCACAAATCATATCTTCTATCACATCTTTTTCAAAATTTTCGAACCCACCCCTCCCCCCTTTTATATAACCATTCGGCCATCCCCTTTCTCCCACCATTTGAAATTGTCTCTCCCTCTCTTCCTCTCTTTTCCTTTCTTTTGCTTGAGGACAAGCAAACCTCTAAGTTTGGTGTGCTTTTCGTGATCACTAAGCCAAGACTCACCAAGATCATGGGTCCTAAGGGAAAACAAACCACCTCAAGAGGCAAGAAAGAGAATATTCTAAAACCACTTTGGAATCGAGAGAAGTTCTTAACCAAAGAACATGCAGACCATTATTACAAAATAATGGGTCTGAGGTCAGTGATTCAGGAAGTTAAATTCGATCTGAAAGAAGATGAATATCCGAAGATCCAAGAGCAAATTCAAAATAGAGGCTGGAAAATCCTAGCTAATCCTGAAACAGAGGTGGGGAGAAACATGGTTCAGGAATTCTACTCAAATCTGTGGCAAACAAATAAACAGAGAATGTTTGGAACCGCCTTCTATACCTTCCGAACCATGGTCAGAAGAAGGATTATCTACTTTCACCATGACAGCATAAGAGAGATCTTCAAGCTGCCTCAACTACAAGATGATCCAGAATCCTTTAACAGGAGAATTGTGAATCAAGATAAGCGCCTGGACCAAGTTCTAGAGGACATATGCATCCCTGGAGCCAAGTGGGTAACCAACTCCAAGAATGTCCCAATTCAACTCAAGAGGGGGATCTCAAACCAGTTGCTAAAGGCTGGCTGGATTTTATTGGGTGTTCCATACTACCCACCAACAACCGCTCTAAGGTCACTGTTAAAAGAGCAGTGATGACCCATTGCATTATGATAGGAAAAGAAGTGGAAGTTCATCATCTGATTACTTGTGAGCTTTATACAATTGCAAACAAGAACTCCACCGAAGCCAAACTGGCCTACCCAAACTTGATTTCTCTGCTATGTAAAAATGCTGGAGTAAAAATGGGAGTAGATGAGTATATCCCAGTTGATTTCCCAATCACAAAGAAATCAATGGAATGGCAACAAGTGCAAGACATTCCCATCAAAAGGAGGGCGCAAGAGTTCCTCCCAGAAATCCCACAGATTGACTACTGGAACTGCTTAGAAGCATCTATTACCAAGCTACAAAAAGCTATGGATCAAATGAAAGAAGAACAGAAAAATCAAAATAGCATGCTCTGCAAGCTACTTAAGGAACAGGAGAAGCAAGGGCGTGAATTGCAGGAGCTGAAGCGCCAAAAGCTACGTCTTGAAGGACCAGACACCCCACAGACTGAAGGAGCATCCACCTCCCAAACTAAAGGTTGTTGAGTCCTAATCTTAACTCTATGTTAACGATGCTATTAGAAATCTATTTTTAGAGTCATAGGAATAGTAGTAATGAATGTCCTTACTTTTCGTTTTTGATTTTATCACCAAGTAAGCTATAATTTATTTTTCTCATCATCACTAAACATGAATAAAATAGCAGATTTTTAGAGTAAGGAGGCAATTTTATCTTCGAGTTCTTAATAAGAAAAATTCAAGTTATTTATATGTGGTGACAATACTCTTTGTTCTCGGAATGAATGCTTGAACAGTGCATAAATTTTGATAGTGAAGCCTATGAATGTTAAAATTGTTGGCTCTTGAAAGAATGATGAAAAAAGATAAATTTTATTGATGATCTGAAAAATCATAGAATTGATTCTTGAAGCAAGAGAAAGCAATGAAAAAAATGGCAAAAAAAAAAGAAGAGAGAGAAAAGACAAAGAAAAAGCCAATAGCCCCTAAAACCAAAAGGCAAGGGGTAAAAAGGGTCCAAGGCTTTGAGAATCAATGGATAGGAGGGCCTAAAGGAATAAAATCCAGGCCTAAGCGGCTGAATCAAGCTGTCCCAAACCACGTGCTTGTGGCATGCAGGTCCAAGCGAAAAGCTTGAGACTGAGTGGTTAAAGTCGTGATCCAAAGCAAAAGAGTGTGTTTAAGAACTCTGGACACCTCTAACTAGGGACTTTAGCAAAGCTGAGTCATAATCTGAAAAGGTTCACCCAGTTATGTGTCTGTGGCATTTATGTATCCGGTGGTAATACTAGAAAACAAAGTGCTTAGGGCCACGGCCAAGACTCATAAAGTAGCTGTGTTCAAGAATCAACATACTTAACTAGGAGAATCAATAACACTATCTAAAATTCTGAGTTTCGATAGATGCCAGTCATTCAGAGCTTCAAAGGATAAACGGAGATGCAAAAACTGTTCAGAAGCAAAAAGCTGCTAGTCCCGCTCATCTAATTAGAATTTGAGCTTCATGTACACTCTGAGATGCTATTGCCTCTTGATTTTCTTTGGCCTATTTCATTCATCTAGTTGCTTGAGGACAAGCAACAGTTTAAGTTTGGTGTTGTGATGAGCAGATATTTTATACGCTTTTTGGGGGTATTTGCATATAGTTTTTAGTAGGATTTAGCCACTTTTTAGTATAATTTTATTAGTTTTTATGCAAAAATCATATTTCTGGACTTTACTATGAGTTTTTGTGATTTTCTATGATTTCAGGAATTTTCTGGTTGAAATTGAGGGACCTGAGCAAAAATCTTATTCAGAGGCTGAAGAAGGACTGCAGATGCTGTTGGATTCTGACCTCCCTGCACTCGAAGTCGATTTTCTGGAGCTACAGAACTCTAAACGGTGCTCTCCCAATTGCGTTGGAAAATAGACATCCAGGGCTTTCCAGTAATATATAATAGTCTATATCTTGAGCGAGTTTTGATGACGTATATTGGCGTCAAAACGCCAGCTCTCTGCCTTTTTCTGGCGTCAAAACGCCAGGGCTGGCATAAAAAGTGGACTTAAAACGCCTAAACTGGCACAAAAACTGGCGTTTAACCCCAGGAACAGCCTATGCACGTGAAAGCTTCAATGCTCAGTCCAAGCACACACCAAGTGGGCCCAAGAAGTGGATTTCTGCACTACCTATCTTAGTTTACTCATTTTCTGTAAACCTAGGTTACTAGTTGAGTATAAAAACTACTCTTAGATTTTTATTTTGTACCTCATGACATTTACACATTTTACATTGTATCTCTACGGCATGAGTCTCTAAACCCCATGGTTGGGGTTGAGGAGCTCTGCTGTGTCTCGATGGATTAATGCAATTACCACTGTTTTCTATTCAATCACGCTTGCTTCCATTCTAAGATATTCATTCGCACTTAAACATGATGAATGTGATAATCTGTGACACTCATCACCATTCTCAACCTATGAATGCATGCCTGACAACCACCTCCGTTCTATCTTAGATTGAATGTTTATCTCTTAGCCTCCATTCCGAAAGATCGGAGTCTTCGTGGTATAAGCTAGGATTATTGGCGGCCATTCCTGGGATTCGGAAAGTCTAAACCATGTCTTGGTATTTCGAGTAGTATCCGGGAAGGGATGAATGTGAGGAGCTTCAAACTCGTGAGTGTTGGGCGTAGTGACAGACGCAAAAGGATCACTGGATTCTATTCCAACATGATCGAGAACCGACAGATGATTAGCCGTGCGGTGACAACGCACATGGACCATTTTCACTGAGAGGATTGGAAGTAGCCATTGACAACGGTGACACCCTACACACAGCTTGCCATGGAAGGAGTCTTGCGTGCGTGAAGAAGAATACAGTAGGAAAGCAGAGATTCAGATGACAGAGCATCTCCAAAACTCCAACCCGTTCTCCATTATTGAATCACAAGTACCTTTTATTTCATGTTCTTTTATTTCATTGCAAACAAAACCCCTTTCATTGATAATCTCCTGACTAAGAGTTACAAGGTAACCATAGCTTGCTTCAAGCTGACAATCTCCGTGGGATCGACCCTTACTCACGTAAGGTATTACTTGGACGACCCAATGCACTTGCTGGTTAGTTGTGTGGAATTGCAAGTGTGATTGCAATTTCGTGTACCACATCTCTAGTGAGATATTTGCAGCTTGTACCTCAAGGATGCCCAGCTTCTCCATTACAGAGAGTGGTATGAGGTTTATGCTTGACTCTAAGTCACACAGAGCCTTTTCAAAGATCATGGTGCCTATGGTGCAAGGAATTAGAAAGCGTGCTGAACCAAAGCATTGAGTTCTTTGGAAACCACGGGATGTTCTTCCTCCAAAGGCCTTGTACCAAATAGCTTGGCATTTAGCTTTATGAGAGCTCCTAGGTACTGAGCAACTTGCTCTTCCCTAGTGTCTTCATCCTTATCAGAGGATGAGTATTCATCAGAACTCATGCATTGCAGGAGTGCTTGCAAGGGAACATCTATGGTCTCTATATGAGCCTTAGCTTCCTTTAGTTCTTGGATAGGGATCTCTTGAGTGGGTATTGAGCACTCAGAGGGTGTGCCATTACTGGCGTTCAACGCTAGCTCTGGTAGCTCTTTGGGCATTGGATGCCAATCATGCACCCCTTCACTAGCGTTAAACGCCAGGTTCCTTACCAAGTTGCGCATTGAATGCCCAGCAGGGCTATCCTTGCTGGCGTTCAACGCCAGAGTCCCTACCTGTTTGGGTGTTGAACACCCAGTGAGGGCTTCCTCACTGGCGTTCAACGCCAGGCTCTTGGCCAATTTGGGCGTTGAACGCCCAGTGTGGTCTTCCTCACTGGCGTTCAATGCCATCGCATACTCTCCAGATTCGACCTCTACCTCTATGGTAATCGCCTTGCACTCTTCTCTTGGGTTTACTTTAGTATTACTAGGAAGAATGCCAGGAGGAGTCTCAGGGATTCTCTTGCTTAGTTGACCAATTTGTACCTCTAAATTTCTGATGGAAGATCTTGTTTCAGTTATGAAACTGTGAGTGGTCTTAGAGAGGCTGGAGACTAGAATGGCTAAGTCAGAAAGGCTCTGTTTAGAGACTCCATATTTCCTTGAGAAGATAAGAATGATGGCCTGTTGTTGAACCTATTCTGGTTCCTTCCACCTTGATTATTATTGAAGCCTTCCTGAGGCTTCTATTAATCCTTCCATGAAAGGATAGGATGATTCCTCCATGAAGGGTTGTAGGTGTTTCCATAGGGTTCTCCTATGTAATTCACCTCCTCCATGGTGGGTTGATCAGGATTATAAGCTTCTACTTCAAAAGAAGATTCCTGAGTGCTCCCAACTGCAGCTTGCATTCCAGTCAAATACCGAGAGATCATATTGACCTACTGGGTCAAGATTCTGTTCTGAGCCAATATGGCATTCAGAGTATCAACTTCAAGAACTCCTTTCTTCTGAGGGATCCCATTGTTCATAGGATTTCTCTCAGAGGTGTACATGAATTGGTTGTTTGCAACCATCTCAATGAGTTCTCTAGCTTCTGCAGGCGTTTTCTTTAGGTGGAGGGATCCACCTGCAGAGCTGTCCAATGATATTTTGGACATCTCAGACAGACCATCATAGAAGATACCTAGGATAGACCATTCTAAGAGCATGTCAGGAGGACACCTCTGATCAGTTGTAGTGGTTTATCAGTGGCTGAGAGAAGGGGGGGTTGAATCTTAGCCCCTTTTTTTGCTTAATAACACTTGCTGTCTCCTTGGGATACTTGAAGAGATATTTCTTGTTTTTGTCTTGTGCCTAGTCAAGAGACTTTTTCTTTTTTGTCTCGTAACCAGCCAAGAGATATTTTCCAGTTTTGTCTCCTATGCAGCAGAAACAGAAATGGAGTAGAAGAGAGAGAAAATCACACCAAGATATATCCTGGTTCAGCTGCTAAGTGCAATGCACCAATGATGATTACATACACCAATTCTCCCTAGGAACTACCCTTCCTATTCGGGACAAGTCCAGAATCTAACCCCAATCCTGAACTTGACTTGGTAACCCACCAAAATTTCAACTGCAAAGTGCTAACCCAACTTGCAAGGGGATTCCCACAGAATCATGAAATACAACACAGATGTACAAAGGACCTCTAAGGACATCTATGGCTTTTTCTTTTAATTTTGTGCACTTTTCCTTTTTTCACTCTATGGCTTTTTCTTACAAACCTCACTGTTTGCCTTTTTCCATGAGACTCAAGACAGACAAAATTAAACAGAAAAATACAAAATAGAAAACATTGAAGGAGAAGAACTTCTGTTAGCTGGGGTAGCTATAGAAACACTATGCTTTCACTCTTTTCCTTGCTTCAAGCCCTGGCTGTTTTCCCTTATTTATAGAAGGGGAAGCCTCCACGGTTGAAACTATTGAACCAAGCTAAACTTCTTCTTCTTCATGCAAAATCGGTTCGGCCAGAGAGAGAGGAGAGATAACCAAATGTAAAATCCAACATGTAATTACCTCTGTGTCTTCCTTAGTCATCAATCTTCATCAATCCGGGCCTTCCATCTTGACTTGCACTCCAAGAAGGATTCCTAGCCCTTGATGAATTCTTGATTATGATAGCTCCATCTGCTCTAACTTCTGCCTCTTCCATCACGTAGCTACTGTAGCTACCTCCTGTGGTGGTTGATCAAAAGTAGAGACGAGCCATGCCTCCTAGGATCTTCTTCCTCTAATCGAGTGGATCTTCTTCCATTTTAGGGTATGGAAAGCTTGAGACTTCCTCACCACTTTTTACCAATAGTGGCAAAGATCTCAGCCACACCCTACTGTGGATCTTCTTTTTCTTGATGCCATCATCACAATGGCTTCTTTCTTGCTTGTAGCTTTACTACTACAGTGCCTTATCTTTGATAGCTTATTTGTTCTTCTTCTCTGTGACATGACCGAGAGTGATGAGAGAAGAGAGAAAACTTTCAATGGGATTGAATAATGAAATTAAAATTGAATTAATTTCCCACTTTCCTTTCCCTCATGTCTTGTAACGTGCAAAATCAATTAATGCTATCAAATTGGTGCACGAAATTGTGATCAATACTTTTCACAAATCAAATAATCCCCGGTAATGAAACCAAAAACTTGGTGTTCAATACCATGGCATAAACACAACTTCGCACAACTAACCAGCAAGTGTACTGGGTCGTCCAAGTAATAAACCTTACGCGATTAAGGGTCGATCCCACAGAGATTGTTAGTATGAAGCAAGCTATGGTCACCTTGTAAATCTCAGTCAGGCAAACTCAAATGGGTATGGTGATAAACGCATAAAACATAAAGATAAAGATAGAGATACTTATGTAATTCATTGGTAGGAACTTCAGATAATCGTATGAAGATGCCTTCCCTTCCGTCTCTCTGCTTTCCTACTGTCTTCATCCAATCCTTCTTCCTCCTTTCCATGGCAAGCTTAA
>NC_029776.3:41583877-41584053 GCF_000817695.3 Arachis duranensis | reverse complement strand
GATGGGATTTGATAGGTGAAGGGTTTTTGGGGAAGAGGTGTTGAGGTGATTGGTGAATGGGTGAAGAAGGGAGAGAGTGGTAGGGTAGGTAGGGATCCTGTGGGGTCCACAGATCCTAAGGGGTCAAGGAGAAGTCATCCCTGCACCAAATGGCAAGCAAAATCTCGTTTTGTGCC
>NC_029776.3:41582211-41582605 GCF_000817695.3 Arachis duranensis | reverse complement strand
CCAAGTTTCTAATGGAGGACCTTGTTTCAGTCATGAAACTTTGAGTGGTTTTGATTAGATCAGAGACCATGGTTGCTAAGTTAGAGTTATTCTGCTTAGAACTCTCTGTCTGTTGCTGAGAAGATGATGGAAAAGGTTTGCTATTGCTAAACCTGTTCCTTCCACCATTACTATTATTGAAACCTTGTTGAGGTCTCTGTTGATCCTTCCATGAAAAATTTGGATGATTTCTCCATGAAGGATTATAGGTGTTTCCATAAGGTTCTCCCATGTAATTCACCTCTTCCATTGAAGGGTTCTCAGGATCATAAGCTTCTTCCTCAGATGAAGCTTCCTTAGTACTGCTTGGTGCATTTTGCATTCCAGACAGACTTTGAGAAATCATATTGACTTG
>NC_029776.3:41576085-41578326 GCF_000817695.3 Arachis duranensis | reverse complement strand
GTCCATGGAACTTGCAATTCTGTTGCATTAGAGAAACTAATTGAGGCTTAAGCTCAAAGTTGTTTGCTCCAATGGCAGGGATAGAGATGCTTCTCCCATAGAAGTCGGGAGTAGGTGCAGTAAAGTCACCCAGCACCTTCCTTGCATTGTTGGCATTGTTGTTGTTTTCGGCTGCCATGAGCTCTTCTTCCTTGAAGAATTTGGTTAGGTCCTCTATAGAGAGTTGTGCCTTAGCTTCTCTTAGCTTTCGCTTCAAGGTCCTTTCAGGTTCAGGATCAGCCTCAACAAGAATGCTTTTGTCTTTGCTCCTGCTCATAAGAAAGAGAAGGGAACAAGAAAATGTGGAATCCTCTATGTCACAGTATAGAGATTCCTTGAGGTGTCAGAGAAAAAGAAAAGTAGAAGACAGAAATAGAAAATTCGAACTTATCAAAAAAGATGGAGTTCGAATTTTGTATTAAGGAATAGTGTTAGTCCATAAATAGAAGGATGTGAGAAGAAGGGAAGTAATTTTCGAAAATTAAGTAAAAGATTTTGAAAACATTTTTGAAAATTACTAATTGATTTTCGAAAATGAAAGTGGAAAAGAAATCAAGTGATTTTTGAAAAAGATTTTGAATTTAGAAATCAAAAAGATTTGATTGAAAACTATTTGAAAAAGATGTGGTTAAGAAGATATGATTAGTTTAAAAAAAAAGATGTGATTGAGGAGATATGATTTGAAAAACATTTTAAAAGATTTGATTTTGAAAATTAATGACTTGGCTATCAAGAAAAGATATGATTCAAACATTAAACCTTTCTCAACAGAAAAGGCAACATACTTGAAATGTTGAATCAAATCATTGATTGATAGCAAGTATTTTTTTTTAAAAATAGAAAGAAATTGATTTTGAAAACATATGATTGAAAATATATGATTTGAAAAAGATTTGATTTTGAAAAACTTTGAAAACCTGAAAAAATTTGCATTGAAAAACAGAATCTTCCCTCTTGTGCCATCCTGGCGTTAAACGCCCAGAATGGTGCACATTCTGGCGTTTAACGCCCAAAACACTACCTTTTTGGGCGTTAAACGCCCAACCAGGTACCCTGGCTAGATTTAAACGCCAGTCTGTCCTTCTTCACTGGGCGTTTTGAACGCCCAGCTTTTTCTGTGCAATTCCTCTGCTGTATGTTCTGAATCTTCAATTCTCTGTATTATTGACTTGAGAAGACACAAATTAAAAATATTTTTTGGATTTTTAATAATAAGGAAAAATCAAAATGCAACTAAAATCAAAAGAACAATGCATGCAAGACACCAAACTTAGCAGTTTGTATACTACTGAGACTAATGAGAATGCATATGAGACACATAAAACACTCAAGTCAAGAGAATTCAAAGATCAGAGTAAGAAATCATCAAGAATTATTTGAAGATCCTTAAGACACATGAATGAATGCATGCAATTGACACCAAACTTAAAATGAGACATTATACTCAAACAAGAAATATTTATGGATTTTATGATTTTGTAATTTTTTTTGGATTTTTCGAAAATTAAGTGGAAAAAGAAAATAAAGGTATCAAAATTCTTAATGAGAATTCCAAGAATCATGCAATGTTAGTCTAAAACTTCAGTCTAAAGGAATTAGACATGGTCAGCCAAGCTTCAGCAGAACATTGCATTCAAGAGCTAAATTGATGAAGATCAATCAGCTTTGGTGATGATAAGAACATCACCTTGAAACACTAGAATTCATTCTTAAGAACTCTGAAGAAAAAAAATACCTAATCTAAGCAACAAGATGAACCGTCAGTTGTCCAAACTCAACAATCCCCGGCAACGGCGCCAAAAACTTGGTGCACGAAATTGTGATCAATACTTTTCACAAATCAAATAATCCCCGGTAATGAAACCAAAAACTTGGTGTTCAATACCATGGCATAAACACAACTTCGCACAACTAACCAGCAAGTGCACTGGGTCGTCCAAGTAATAAACCTTACGCGAGTAAGGGTCGATCCCACGGAGATTGGTGGTATGAAGCAAGCTATGGTCACCTTGTAAATCTTAGTCAGGCAAAATCAAATGGGTATGGTGATAAACGCATAAAACATAAAGATAAAGATAGAGATACTTATGCAATTCATTGGTGGGAATTTCAGATAAGCGTATGGAGATGCTGTGTTCCTTCCGTCTCTCTGCTTTCCTACTGTCTTCATCCAATCCTTCTTACTCCTTTCCATGGCAAGCT
>NC_029776.3:41568153-41575417 GCF_000817695.3 Arachis duranensis | reverse complement strand
CGCCGGTTTGGGCCATCAAATCTTGGGCAAAGTATGGACTATCATATATTGCTGGAAAGCCCAGGATGTCTACTTTCCAACGCCGTTGAGAGCGCGCCAATTGGGCTTCTGTAGCTCTAGAAAATCCACTTCGAGTGCAGGAAGGTCAGAATCCAACAGCATCTGCAGTCCTTTTCAGTCTCTGAATCAGATTTTTGCTCAGGTCCCTCAATTTCAGCCAGAAAATACCTGAAATCACAGAAAAACACACAAACTCATAGTAAAGCCCAGAAAAGTGAATTTTAACTAAAAACTAACAAAAATATACTAAAAACTAACTAGATCATACTAAAAACATACTAAAAACAATGCCAAAAAGCGTACAAATTATCCGCTCATCACAAATCACTTGCACTTTCTCTTTCCTGTTTTCAAGGCATGCATTAATTCCATTTAATCAAATTTGAATTCCCTCACCTATTGAGAAAGGCATCCGTGGAAGGCATGCTTTCAATTTAATTAAAATTTGGATTCCACCAAAGTGGATTGGTAACCAAAACATGCTTGAGATCCATTCTTTGATTTATCAACTTTGGTTTATGGGCTTTTGATTTGGGCTTATCCCAATCTCAAAATTCAGCCACTTGATCTATTTAATTTGCACAAAACTAAATTAATTCGTTAATCAAAGTGGGCTTGATTAACTTTTTGGCCCATTGTGGAAAACAATTTTGCTTCCCGCACACTTGAATAAAAATCATCAAACAAACCATTGGAAATTATTTAAACACTTAAACATATTTAATAATGTTTGTTCATCACTTTTAATTTATGTTTTCCAAACTCAACAAGTTGCTTGTATCTTACCCAAGCTTCATAGAGGGATTCACCTACTTTTTGTCTGAAGGTTTAAACTTCCACTCTGATTTTGCTCATCCATTGAGGATGGAAGAATTTGGCCAAGAAAGCATTGACCAACTTTTTTCCAAGAGTCTAGGCTCTCTTTTGGTTGAGAATCTAACCATATTTTAGCTCTGTCTCTAACAACAAAGGGAAAGAACATAAGTCTGTAGACCTTAGGATCTACTCTATTGGTCTTAACAGTGTCACAGATTTGCAAGAATTCTGACAGGAATTGATGTGGATCTTCCAATGGAAGTCCATAGAACTTATAATTCTGTTGCAGAAGAGAGACTAACTGAGGCTTAAGCTCAAAGTTATTAGCTCCAATGGCAGCTACAAAGATGCTTCTACCATAGAAATCAGAGGTAGGTATGGTGAAGTCACCAAGAACCTTTCTTGCCTCTCCTTCATTATTAGGTTCGGCTGCCATGTTCTCTGCCTCTTGTTCAAAATTTTCTGAAAGGATCCTTCCGGAATGTTGTGCTTTAACTTGTTGTAAGCTCCTCCTTAAAGTCTTCTTAGGTTCAGGATCAATATTAAAGAAAGGCTTTCTATCCCTGTTCTTAGTCATAAACAAGAAAAAGAAACCAAGAAAGAAGGAGAATGAGAGCTCTATGTTCAAGAACAGATGACTCCTTGTGAGATGTGATGAAGAAAGGAAAGAAGAATGAAGATAGAAGAAGGAGAAGAAGAATTCAGCTATGAGGAGTAGAGAATTCGAAAATTAGAAGTAAAAATATAACAAGAATTAAAATGTTTTTGTTTTTATTTTATTTATTAATGCAATTCAAAAATAGAAGCTAATTAATTAAAAATATTTGAAAATTAATTGATGAATTTTCGAAAATAGAAGCGAAAGATAGAAGAGAATTTTCGAAAATAGGAGAGAGAAGAATTAGTTAAGAAGTTTTGAAAAAGAGGAAAGAGAAAACAAGTAACTAATTAAAAAAGATTTGAAAATAAGATAAGATAGAAGATTAGAAAAGATTTGCATTTTAAAATTTGAAATTTGAATTTTTTAAATTTTCAATTTTCAATTTTGAAATTGAAATTTGAATTTTGAAATTTGAATTTTAAATTTTAAATTTTGAATTTTGAATTTGAAACAAGATAAGATAAAGGTTTGAAAAAGATTTGATTTTTGAAAATGTTTGATTTTGAAATTTTAAATTTGAAATTTAAATTTTGAATTTTGAAATTGAATATTTGAATTTGAACTTGAAATAAGATAAGATAAGATTTTTTAATTTTAAAGAAAGATAAAAAGATAAGATAAGATTTTGAAAATATATGATTTTTGAAAAGATTTGATTTTAAAAAGATTTGAATTTTGAAATTTAAAACTAAGATAAGATAAAATAATGATTTTTGAAATTAAAATTTGAAAAATTGGTTGTAATTTTCGAAAATTGCAATTAAAGATAAGAATAGATATTTTATTTTTTTTATTTTTTAATTTAATAAAAAAAGAGAAAAAAAACAAAAAGACACCAAACTTAAAATTTATAGATCTAAGACACCTACTGTGCAAAAATTTTAAAGAAAAACACAAAGAGACACCAAACTTAAAAATTTAAGATTAAAATAAAGAGAAAAACAAGAACACTTTGAAGATCAAGAAGAACACCAGGAACAAAACTCAAAGAATTCAAAGAAAACAAGAATATGCAAAGGACACAAAACTTAAAAATTTTGAAAACCAAAGACACAATTTTTGAAAATTATAAAGAAAAGACTCAAGAAGACACCAAACTTAAAGATTTACCCAAGAATCAAACAAAGAACACTATTTTTGAATATTTTTAGAAAAAGACTCAAAGAAATTCGAAAATTTCACAAGAATAAAAATAAAAGACTCAAACCAAAAACAAAGATTAAACAAAGAAAAGAAAAGGTTTTTGAATTTTTTTTTTCAAAAAAAAATGAAATTAAAAGACTCTAAAAAAGTAAAGACAATACCTAATATAAGCAACAAGATAATCTGTCAGTTGTCCAAAATCGAACAATCCCTGGCAATGGTACCAAAAACTTGGTACACTAAACCAGCAAGTGCATTGGGTCGTCCAAGTAATACCTGAGTGAGTCAGGGTCGATCCCATGAGGATTGTGATTTGAAGCAAGCTATGGTTATCTTGCAGATCTTAGTCAGGCGGATAGAAGAGTTGTTGGATTTGTTTAAATGCATAAAAGGAATAAAGATGGAATTAGTAGGTTTGATTATAATCAGTGGTAAGAAGATTGTTAAAGCTTGGAGATGCTTTGTTCTTCTGGATTAATTTCGGTTTTACTGTCTTCTTCAACTGTGAATGATTTCTTCTATGGCAGGCTGTATGTGATCAATGCCGGTTGAGAGGTCGCCAATGCTCCTCCAGAGCTGAACCCCAGGGCTAGTGTGGATCCATTCTGATTGAGGGTGAAGCTCCTGCAGTCCATTCTCCTTAATAATCCTACTCAAAATATCACAGACAAGGTCAAATCTTCCAGATTAGAGAATGCTGCGCCTTTGGGTTCTAGCCTCTACCACAAAAACTCTAAGCTCCCCATACCTCGGCTGAACTGGTGTTTCGAGAAATCCCCAACAAAGTTGTGGATTAGCCGTCTAAGAGATGTATAATCAAGCTAGTGATTCAATGCTTTCCAATTACGTAATCACACGAACCCAAGAAGAACACGGATGGTTGTCAGGCACACGATCTTAGAATGAAGAACGAAGATACATCTTAGAATAGAGAATCAAACACGAATTGAAGTAATACTCTTATTAATCCATAAAACTTAGCAGGGCTTCTCCCTTCAACCTAGGAGGTTTAGAAACTCATACTGATAGAAAATACAATGATAAACGTGTAAAGTGTACATCCTCTCCTTGATGAGAGGTGTAAAATTCTTTAAATACTAAACAAGTGACTAAGGATTACATAAAATAGGTAAAACAGTCACTTCCGGGGCCCACTTGGTGAGTGTTTGGGTTGAGCTTTGATGAGATCCACATGCTAGGAGGCTTCTAGTGGATTGAATGCTAGCTAGAGGGTCTTTTATGGGCATTGGACGCTGTCTCTTCTCCTTTGGGCATTGGACGCCAGAATAGGGCAGGAGGCTGGCGTTGAATGCCAGTTTTGGGTCTTCAATTATGAAACAAAGTATGAACTATTATATATTGATGGAAACCTCTGGATGTTAGCTTTTCATAGCCATTGAGAACGCATCTGCAGTACTTCTATAGCTCCAGAAAAGCTTTTTCGAGTGCAAGAAGATCAGAACTAGACAGCATCTGTAGTGCTTTTTCTGTCTCTGAATCAAACTTTTGCTCCAACTCCTTAATTTCAGCCAGAAAATACCTGAAATTGCATAAAAACTCACAAACTCAAAGTAGAATCCAAAAATGTGAATTTTACACTAAAACCTATGAAAACTTAATAAAACTTAAATAAAATATACTAAAAACTATATGAAAATGATGCCAAAAAGCGTATAAAATATCCTTTCATCAATGATAAGACAAGAAATTAAATGGTAAGAAATTTAAATGACAATAAAATAAGGAAAAAAACTAAAGGTAGTAACTAATAAAGAGGCATTCATGGCAAAGGTTGAGAATCAAGGTTTTCTATCATAGTCATTAATCATAACAATAATTATCAAGAGATAATCCTATTTCGTTATCTCCAACATCGGGAGAAAATCAAACAAGACTAGTTAATCTCAATCCAAACGTCCTAATCAACTTACTAATTGAGTTAGCAAAAGATTAGCGTCAATTAAACTAAAAACCCTAATTTCTAGAGAGAAGAGGGAGCTTCTCTCTCAAGAACTAACCTAAAGCATGTTTCCTACAATACACTAATTGCTCCCCCCTCATCCTTCTTGAATTTGGCCTCTAATAGCTTCAGAAATAAGTTGGATTGGGCTCCAGCATGTCCAAAAATTGCCCCCAGCGTGTTCTTTCAATGAGGTCACGTGACAAGTGTACGCGTATGCGTGGGGCATGCATATGCGTGGCGTTGATTTCCACCAAATCTTTATTTCTTTATGAATTCTCCATTTTGCATGCTTTTTCTTCACTTCTTCAATCCAATCTTTGCCTTCTAAACTTGAAATCACTAACAAGCACATCAAGGCATCAAATGAAATTAAAGAGAATTAAATTTAGCAAATTAAGGGCCTAAAAAGTATGTTTTTACTCTCAAGCACAAAGTAGGAGAAATTCACAAAACTATGCTATTTCATTGAATAAATGTGGGATAAGTGATAAAATCCTCGAAATTCAACACAAGATAAACCCTAAAAATGAGGTTTATCAAATACCTATTCACATATGGTGATACAGCTATATCATGGAGGTCCACAAAATAGACGATAGCAGCAACATCCTCTAATCATGTTGAAATACTAGTAATACATGAAGTAAGTCGCAAGTGTTTTTGGCTTAGGAGTTTAATCCAATATATTCTATCATCTTGTGGACTAACTGATAGAAAAATAGCTCCAACTGTTCTGTTTGAAGATAGTACAGCATGCATTGCTCAACTTAAGGGTGGATACATCAAATGTGACAGAACAAAATATATATATCTTCCAAATTCTTCTGCACTCATGATCTTCAAAATCAAGGAACAATTGATGTCCAACAGATCCGCTCAAGTGATAATCTGGCAGATTTATTTACAAAGTCACTTCCAAAATCCTCATTTGAAAAATTGGTACATCAAATTGGGATGCGCCAATTCTGTGATATTAAATAATGTCGACAAAAGGGGAAGACTATACTTTTTTTCCCTTAGTTAGGTTTTTTTCCCATTAGATTTTTCTTGACAAGAATTTTAATGAGGCAGTCCCCATCACAAAGGATATTGTACTCTTTTTTTTTTCACTAAAGCTTTTTTTTTCCATTGAGTTTTTCTTTAGTAAGGTTTTAACGAAGCATAATCCTAAATGGACATTCAAGGAGAAGTATTGTGATAAGAAGAATTACATAGATTCCCATTTATGACTTGGGCAGTTAATATTAAAGAAATCACTTTTAAAGGTGAAATTCATATTAATGAGAGTTGAAAATGAAGGTATTTTACATGTATAAATAGAAGGCATCGTTACATGCAATAGACACATCAATAACAAAATACTCTCTTCTTTCATATATATAATATAAACTCTCTCTCTTTCTTTATCTCCCTGTGAGTATAAGCTGCAACATATATAATAATAGTAAATATATATGAATTACGTTTATTATAGTGTGATAATAATATTGGTGAACTTTAATACTCAAGTCTTCTATTTATACTTTTTTATTTTGTATTTATTTTCTCTTCTTTATTTATTTATTCTACAAACATATATATATATATATATAACTTTTATAGTTAATATTAATAAATTAATTATTTTATATGTTTAACATTAATAAATTAAATTAATAATTAGTTACTTAATATTATTTTAAATATACTAAATTATAATTTAGAATTAAATATTATTTAATTTATGTTAATAAATACAATGCTTGTTAAAATTTAAAATCATTAAATTTTTCTTTTTATTCAAATAAAAAATTTAATTATTTAAATTTTTGTATTCATTTGATTCTGGATAAAATACAAATAATTAAATTTGAAGAAATGAATAACTAAATAAAATATATTTTTAATTTTTTATGTCTAATTAAATAGAGATAATTCAATCCATCAAATTTGTAATTTTAAGATTTATATTTAGGTAATATTATGTAACACAAAAAAAACCATTGAAAAAATTGTGTGTATAGTAGAGGAAACCTCAAAAAGTTATTATAAATAATGAAGTATAATTACTAAATTATAACATTAGTGATATAAACGACAATATAAAAATTAGAAAATTACATATTTAAGGGGTTTTAGGTTGGCAATCATTAAATTATTAAAATTTGAGGTGCTAGAATATTTTGGATAACAATCGCACACAAGTAAAAGCATTAATATGAAATAAAGATGCCTAGAACTTATTTAATATAAATAAATTTTTTTTGTATGACGGGATTGTTAATTATTCATTGAATTTGGTAGGGCTATTTGCCATTTAATAATTTATATAAATTATTAATCTTTTTTTATTGGGATTTTTCTATTTTTCATATAATTTTTGGTTTTAAAAAGCATAAGAACGATTTAAGTGCAATAATCGCACCGAGTATTATTTTTACCCAAGGTTATACTATTTTGGGTGTTTTAATCAAAATGCATCAATCTGCAATATTAATATTCGCTTTACAATTTCATTGGTTAATTATACACATAAGTACGATTATATTTGACTATATAACTTTTTTATGTGAATCATTATTATCTGTAGAAATTTAAAAAGATCTTTTAAAATTTTATCTATTTTACATCTTTAACTGATA
>NC_029776.3:41538455-41568094 GCF_000817695.3 Arachis duranensis | reverse complement strand
ACGAAAAGAGAGGAATTCGAACCCTCGATACAAAAATTTGTACAACAGATTAGCAATCCGACGCTTTAGTCCACTTAGCCATCTCTCTCCAATTGAAATATCTATATATATTGTTTATGTTAGATTGCATAATCAAATAAAGTAAGAGTTGAAAAAAGACTTTTTTGTTTAGAAATATATTATTTTCTATTTATATGGATTAAATTTCTATTCAATATTATTACAAACATTATAGATATAGAACCTTTCAAATAAGATACATATACTTTTTTATAGTATATCATTATTATTAAATTTTTCATATTCTTTATATTCTTATATTCATTATCTAAATTATTTGATAATTTCATTCTATGTTTATTAAATACAATTTATGCAAAATGCTTTTTTTTTAATGCCACAGAAAAACTCAGACCTAATGTCTTTTTGTTTGTCCCAAATGAACGACAATCATTAAGCTTCTATCATAGAATAGCAATCTACCAGGAATTGCTAAAACAATCTTTTCCATTTCAAAATAGCAGAGTTCTCAATTGAGCATTCTTGAATTCTAAATGCAACAAATTATCGTAAAGAAATAGGAACCCTTCTATCACATCATTGAAACCCATCTGTAAATGGAATATCTTCTTGAAAACCATCTTCATTATAAGGAAATAGCAGATACTACAATGGTATATAAGTAGTATAGGTCTCATAGATTCTATATAAATGACCTGAGCGACCCTTGGCAACTATATCACGACCATAATCAAATGAATCAAAATCTCCAACAATCAACGCATCAACTTCATCAACCATATGTGTGTGGATCTAAAGAATGACTTCTAAACAATTTAAGCCCGAAATTTTATTTAGAAAAATTATAATAGAAAGACCGAACCCTTCTGAAGGATTGTGCCAATGAATTATACTCATCAATCATCTTAGAAAGATCTTGGACCAAACCAGGGGTGGATCCAAAAAAAATTAATATGGGGGCCAAAAATATACATAATATAAAGCAATGTCTATATAGATAGCATCACCGCAAGTGGAGAAATTACCTTCTTCAGTGAATTTTTTTCAAGAACTTCACAAGTAGCATCAAACATGCATAGCAAGTTACGTACAAAATTCAAATGAGACTCCTATCTAGTATCTCCAGCTTTTTATAGAGTACCAATTTGATTATGTTCACTGCCTATCACAATCTTATCATTGGCAATTGAGTTTGTAACATCATTTGCTTGAGCAACCCTTAACTGATCATGACGCTTGGGAGAAACAGTCACAACATTCACAATCAGTGAGAGTTTATAAAAAAATTGATGAACATAACAAACTTCTTTGGCTGCTGAAACAAGTGCTAATTGTAATCGATGAGCAAGACAATGGATGTAATAAACAAAAGGACAATCTTTCAAAAATAAAACTTGTAATCCATTCCACTCACCATGTATATTACAAGTTCCATCATACCCTTGTCTCTAAGATTATGAACATCAAGATTATGACGAGAAAGAACTGATAAAATTTATTTTTTCAATGTCAAAGAACAAGTATCAGAAATATGAACTAGATAAAAAAATCTTTCTTGAGCACAACCATGCTTGTCTACAAATCTCAAAATCATAGACATTTGTTCTCGCTTTGACTCATCTCTTACTTCACCAATAATTATGCAAAATTTAGAATCACCAATTTCTTCTCAAATTGCTGCACACACTTTTTTGGCAAAGATTTATAATACATCTTTGCGAACACTAGGAGATATATATTGAGCATTTTCAGGAACGTTTTCAAGGACAACATTATTAACATCCTGATTATAAGAAGCTAAAAGCTTAACTAGCTCAATAAAATTTTTCCTATTCAAAGATTTAGGACTTTTATCGTGGCCTCTAAATGCACATGCTTGAAATGTAAGCCAACGAATAGTATCAATAGTTGTCTTCAACCTTAAATGGTTATTTTCAAAAGTTTCATCATTATGCCTATCAAAAACTTTGTCTATATGATTGGACAAATGCACAATTCACCCCACTGTTTACTTTCTTTCAATTACTAAATCCTAAATCTGAAAATACATTTTTTCTATCATTGCGAATACCATAACGTCTACTAAACAAATAGCAAGGCAAACAATAAGCAGCATCTTTTTTTGAAGAATATTCTAACTAAAATGTCGACAATGATTATCATTACCAGAAGTTGGATAACTAACATTTGTTGGTCAATATGGTCTAAGCTATTATGTATGTTCTACGAATCTTATCACGCTTATTGACATGATATTGCCAAATTGGACGTTGCTTTACTTGATTCCTTTCTGGTAAGGAGATGTCAACATCTTTTTCTATTCTTAGAACTTTAGCTTCATGATGATGTGCATTTTGAATAAGATTAGAGCACTCACTTACTTGAATTTCTTGTGAAATAAGATTAGAAGGCTAATTAATTTGAACATCAACATTACTATCAACCGCTTTTCTCTTAAAAATTACATCAATTTTATTTTGCTTTTTCATCATAAAATGTTCTAATTTTTTTTTTATTGTAATATTAATATGAACAAGATAAAAAAATTATTATAAATATATATTTATAAAAAATAAAAATAATAGTTAAATTATAACATTTAAAATTTAAATCAAATTAATAGTTTAAAAACATTAAAAACATAGATACTAACCTGTTGCTAAATATTGGCTGAATATTCGTCAGAGACAAGATCTCTTTCACGAATTGAATCAACAAAATAGCACCAAAGATCACGTAATGGGGGTACAATGGCACACAATCCTTGTCAAGTTGTCATTAGAAGAAAGATTTGCGGTATAAACTTACAGTGACACTATATTTGCATAGTACAGGCCTTGTTAGTTGTTAACTTCTTTTTTTATAAAATGTTTTTTTTTTCTTTTATTTTTTGGGTTGGGCTTAGTTTATATTACCTAAATATTTTACTAATATTATTACTAATATTATTTTTTGCTATTTCCTTATAGTGAAGATGATTTTTAGAAGATACTAGTGTATGAAACTATACTCAGCACGGAAAAATTTATAAAAGTAAAAAAATAAGATTTATATGTTTGGATATTTTAAAAAAAACACAAAATAATTATTATGTTAAGAAATTTATAAAATTATTAGCAAAATCAAAGTTTAACTTAAAAATAGTGAGTAATAATTATTTTACACATTTTTTTAAGTAAAATAATTATACATTGATACGGAATTTAAAATAAAATTAAATATTTATATTAAAATCCTATTTTTTTAAAGACTTCTCTGTAAACAACATTGATGGTTGAATTTGTAAACATTCCTACGTGATTCGTAAGTAAAACTTTTAAACTTCTCTTACTCTTAACTCTTGAAAGTGCCACATATAGTTGGCCATGTGTAAAAACTGGTTTGGCCAAGTACAATACAACATGAGATAAAGTTTGTCCTTGAGACTTATCAATTGTCATGGCAAACGATACTACTATGGGAAGCTGTCTTCGTTGGAATCTAACTAGGACGGTTTCATTTGTTAGTACCATATTCATTCTTGGAATCAAAGCAATATGACCAACATTGTTACCCGTTAAGACTTCACATTCTATGACATGATTTCTAAGCTTCCTAACTTTTAGCCTTGTACCATTACAAAGACCACTGGATTGATCATTATTCCTCAGTAACATCACCAAAATACCAACCTTGAGTATTAATTTATGTGGAGGCAAACCAGAGCAATTACGCTATTAAGTAATTCAGGATCATAGAGATCTAGTTGACTCTCCATATTCCCTTCATCCATACGCTATTAAGTAATTCAGGATCATAGAGATCTAGAAAACCTCATGATATCACCTAAGCATTTATCAAGAACTTCATAGTAGTACCTACTAACCATTGGAGCATCATCCCAAATTATAAGTTTGGCTTTCAACAGCAGCATTGCTTGAGGGGAACCAGGTTTGATGTTACATACAGAATCCTCAATTATATTCAGCGGTATTTTGAATCTTTAGTGTGCCGTTCTTCCATTGGGAAGAAGTAAAAATGCAATACCACTTGAAGCAATGTTTAACATAATATCACCCTTGAGCGAATCTCAACAAACATAAGGTTTCAGAGAAATGTTTTTCCAATACCCCCATGACCATACACAAAGAAAAAACCCCTTCATCACAATACACAGGTAATAATATCTCAGCGAATCTAGGTTGACTCTCTATAATAATATCTCTATCTTTGCTTAGTTGTTCGACATCGACAACAATCAATGTAGCCACTTCAGATGTAGATGGCAAGTTGTATGTCCTGGCATCTGTAGTCCTTTTACTAATCAACTTTAAGCTTTATATTTGTGCAATTTTCCTGTTGGTACCTATCTCTTGTATAGCAAAAATTCTTTGCTAAACTATTATATTGTCTAGCATGTTTCTTAATATTGCCACAATTTTCTTATCTTGCTTATTTATAGCTTCATTGGAACTCAAAAAAAAACACAATAAATTTTATGTTATTTTCTCTCACAAATAAAAAATAACTAAAATGTTTGACTGGTTGCATGAAAATTACTGAAGTATGCGTATCCAATTATCAATCTCATTTTCTGTGTCATAAATATATAGTTGGGCAAATGTTGGTCGCAGACTATCCAGAGGAAGTAAGCTACCAATGCTATGGTAGTTTTGACCCCCAGGCTTAAAAATTGGAGGAGTAGTCCCATTGTTCACCCCACAGTTAATTTTTCCGGCCATTGATGTAAAAGAAAATATTGAATTAAATGCCCTTATATTTTTTAGGAAATGAATACTTCTTTGATCTCCTCTAGTATGAAGCTGAATGAGCTCATTAGGAGGCACAGGAAGTAGAGGAAGCTCGATCTTTCCTTCCATACAACATAATTAAAACTTTGGTTGGGGCGACTGTTTGAATTTAGCAACCCTTTCTTTAGACCACATCCATGCTTTACAGTGTTAACATTGATAAATATGATTTTCTATATCCCACACATCTGCCAAATAAACTCTCTTTAGATACTCAATTGTCATACATATGCAATTTAGTCCATGATGTACACAAAGATGCAAATAAACATATAGATAAAATTTTTACATACCGTCTAAAGTTTCTGAGGATCGTATAAAATTATCTTTTATATTCACATCCGACATTAAATCATCATAACCATTCAAATGGTTTCAATAGCAGAAATCACATATGTTGAACTCTTTCATCATCTCAGTACAGGTTCGTCCGAATAGAGCTATGGCCTCCTTATTGAACACAACAAAAGTTGTTGTAGCAGTACTATCAAAAACCAACAAATTCAACTTATACTTGCTTTTTTTATTCAAAAAGATCAATTAACACTTGGCCTGTCACCCTTTAGTTACAATAAAATCATAAAAATTATATTTAACACAATTTAAATGCTCAAACACAATTTTTTTAGACTTATCAGTTTTCTAGATTTTAGTCTAGCAGAGGAGACTTTAGTATAAAATTGTTGTAGGTATATAAATTTTTTCTACGCACTCTATCTCATTTTTCCAATTTTTTTTTGTGGATAGACGATATTTCCATCAATCAAAGTAGTTTTTGTTTTTAATAAATTATTCTCTTATTGTCTACTAATTATTGGTATTAAGCTAGATATTGCTAAATAAATTAAAAAGAGACATAATCAATTACATAGCTATATTGATTTTTTATGAAAAGATTGCATAAATAAGTCCAATTAGAGTCGTACCTATTAACCACATTATTCACGTCCTTATTACAGTCATCGCAGAAGTATGTATCCGCATTAGCTTCTGACACTGCAAACATAAGATTTATACCACCAACTTAGAACGGGTTCAACATTAAGAACAGTGGCTAGAACAACATAGAATCCAACCTACATAAGAATAGTTTGAAAGTAAAAAAACAAACAATGAACCAAACATAAAAAAGTAGTTTTCTATAAGGCACTCACATCTGCAGCTGCATGTAACTCCTTTGTTGTCTTCCTCTTAGTGGAATATAAAACTTCATCTTCATTTACATATCCAGGTTTGCCAAAAAGTACAGACAGGTACTGCGAGATCTTTCTATAGTACACGCTACTTATCAATCACAACGCCATAAAAATACAGTCAATATGCACAACCATAAATAATTCACAATATTGGTACAATACCTTTTTCGAAGCATCACAGCCTCAGAAAATGTAAATTATTTAGAAAATAAAAAATTGCTTATATAAACATATTAAGTGCTGAGTAAGGGCATCGAAAAAATGCACACGTCATTCTCAATATGAATGACCAACATGTGAATAAGTTTGCCATCCTTCATATATTTCCTCTCACCTTCTACACCGGTCATAACTCCAGCAATGTTTAAAATAAATATCAAACAGAAGATTGTGCACAAATTACCCATTTTAGTGATATTTTGTCATAAAAACAAAAGAAAAATAAACTTATGTACTTACCATAAATCATACACTTACCAACCAAAAAATAATGTTGAGGAGAGTATCCCATAATTTTTCTAAAAGGGACCAACTTAATACCATATAACGGTATTGCATCACAGAAAGAGGGTAAGATAGTAGTTCTTTTTTGAAAAAAAAAATTGAAAATGATGTGATGTTGTGCAGTACAGCTCACGGTTGTTTCTAACTCCAAAGTATGTAAAAGCATACACTGCTCCCTCCGATATCAATTATTCAAACACAGATATCAGATACTTACCTACAGAAGCATACATAGTTGTTCCCTATTTTTTCACAAAGTAAAATATTTTATTATTCACTTTCTACACACAGTACCAATAAGGTCCAACTAAATAAACAAACAAAATTTATATAAAATATTTCTTTCAACAAAAATAACTGAATAAATTAAAAATATGATTTAATTCCAAAATATTAAGTATTAAGTATTAACTAACGAATTTATATTCACCCAAAAGGAAGAATATGCAAATAATGGATTCAAATATTTAATACTTTAATGTATACTATCATTATATTTTACACAAAAAATTAATTATATATTAACACAATAATTAAAATATTTAATTTAAAACGACTAATTTTATTGTTTAGTGACTTTCACTTGAGTATAAAATTTTTGTACTTGACTTTTTTTTCACACAATTCATATGAAAAATAGGTTGAGAAAACTTTTGATTTATTTGTTTTTAACCATAGGTATTAAAAAAATTTGTGGTGACAATCATTTGTGAGAATTAGCTGTTATGTAGAATAGGGTTAAGATTAACGACAATCATGCATATGCGTTAGTCATGCTCTTATTATTTTTCTTTCTTTTTTTCCCTCCATATGCATCTTTGTTTAATGCGATTGATTTAGTCTAAAATTTTGAATGTTAAACTTATTGGAGGTTATACTGCTTAGTTCCCAACAGTCAACACTAACTAGAGATGCTTAGCACAAACTTTTATAATACAAACCTCTCTTGTTAGTTGTCACCGATACGGGAAGAGGAAATTTAAGTCTTCAAGATGAGAATAATAAACAAAGAAGTAAGGAATAATCTGACTCTCAATTTTGTTATGATGTGCTTATTATTCCTTATCAAAGATATACATTATGCTTTTTTAGGATGTGAAAGCAAGAGTGACTCAAATTTTGTTATTTTTGGTCGACATAAACTCTTATATCCAATCTGCATTATTTAGTAATTATGTATCTTGGCATTAGTGCATGTCTTTGCAAGCTAAAATTTATAATTTTATATAACTATCTATGAAAATCTTGCTAAAAGTCCCCCAATCCCTTTCTTTATTGGCCGAATACAACATGAGCTATATATTAAATTTGTTTTTTTACTGTTGTTCCGAGGGTTACCTAAAACTGTAGGTCGATCTCGGTCGAGATTTTCTATGCTGGTCGGAGATGACGTGTCCGGCGTGTAGGAGATGGCCGAAGCTGCCGCGTCCGACTTGTTAGACTGCCAATGCTGCTGATCCTTTGTCACCGGAGGGTGGTGGTACCTGCAAGGGACTCCGATGCTTAAGTTAGCAAGAGTATGAGGTATACCTAGGTGCTCCAGTGTATTTATAGAGGTGTGGAGTGACCTTTTTAGATAAGATAAGATAAGTTAGTTGTCTTATCTTTATCTTATCTTTAAGTGAGGTCATCTTATCTTCAAGGGAACCGCCGATTTGACCGAACTCTTTGAGAAGAGGCCGGATTGTCCTGACCTGAAGTGGTCGGTCGACTTGTCAGTAGAACATCCCGGGTCAGACAGCTCGACCCATGGTATGAACAGTGCCTCCGCTCTAACTCGGTCGTCTGTTTTGAGGTCGAGTCTTCAGTTTTAGGACTTTGATCCTTTTATAGTGAAGCCGAACTCGAGCATTTTGTCGATTTCTTCTTTTGTAGAGTTCTCCTTTTTTGAATATGGAACATTTTTCTTTTGCTTCTTCTTAAAAGCACGCGTTTCTGCATTTAGCGCTCGTAGCCTTGGGAATGTGCGAGGGTTTAGTACCCTCATTAATTGGTTTTTAATTGCCCAGTTTCTCTTATCCTCTCTTATTTTGAATTTCCCGCTTAAAAAATGGTTTCTCTTCTCCGTAACTTTCCTTTTCTTTCTCTCTTTCTATTTTCTGAAGTTTTGCAGTTTTCGTATTTCTTCCCTGTGTCGTATTCTTGGCGATCATTAGTGCTTTCCTTTGCTGTGAAAGGGCAACTCTGAATTCCATCTTCCATTTTCAACTTCTGTGAGGCTTTCTGTTCGAGAGGTGCTTCTGCTTTCAGCTTTCTCCAGAGTTTTCTCCCTTTATCCAGGTTGGTTCTTTCTTACTTTCTTCATCGCTTGCATTGCGCCTTTTTTTGACTTTAGAAAGTTTGAACCTTTTTGTATTGCCGTGCATCTGCTTGTTTATTGTTATGGGGGTGTTTCTTGCTTTTGAAATGAGCTTTCTGTATCTTAGGGTTTGTGCTGTTTATTTCTTCTTTTACGATCTGCATGAACCCACTTACTTTCTCAAAAGGTTGTTCCTTTGATGTCTTTCGCTATTTTGGTAGTTTTCTTTATTGATAAAACTCATTGAAAGATAACTTTTGTTTCTCTGAAAAAGGTTGTGTCTTTAACGACTTCTTCTTGAACTGTTTTGTTAATTGGTTGCTTCGTTTGTTGACTAAACTGGGACTGTGGGTCTGGAGGGTAGTTATTTTGATGATTTTACCTGTGGCTCATGGTCTTTTATTCAGAGTGTTGTTTTAGTTGAAAGGGGTCGTTATCAATGTGTGAGCTTGAAGGTTTTTCTGAGTCCTTGTACTGTGACTGCCTCCAAAGGATGCCCCTGGATCTTTGGTGTGGGTCTTGGAATTTCCTTTTGTTGCTTGTTGTTCTGAGGGTTACCTGAAACTGTAGGTTGATCTCGGACGAGATCTTCTATGCGGGTCGAGTCGACGTGTCCGGCAGGTGTGTAGCAGCCGGAGCTGGTGTGTCCGACTTGTGGAACTGAGAATGCTGCTGATCCCTTGCCACCGAAGGGTGAGGGGTACCTGCAAGGGACTCCGATGCTTAAGTTAGCAAGGGTATTAAACAGGTATTGAGTAGAATCAGAGTATGAGTTATACCTGGGTGCTTCAGTGTATTTATAATGGTGAGATGTGACCTTCTTTAGATAAGATAAGTTAGTTATCTTATCTTATCTTATCTTTTGTCAAGGTCAGCTTATCTTCCATGGAACCGCCCTTATCTCTATAGGCTTGGGCTGCCCTTGGATCGGGATCGTATTCCTTGAGTTGGGCCCTTCTTTGGGCTTTCCTGTCGATTTGAACCGAGTTCTTTGCGAAGAAGTTGGTCCGCTTGACCTAAAGAGGTCGGTCGCCTTGTCTGTAGAACATCCCGGGTCGGACAGCTCGACCCAGGGTATGAACAGTGCCCTTGCTTAAGCTCGATCTTTTTGTTGAGGTCGAGTCTTGGAATTCGGTCCTTCTCTAGTGAAGCCGAACTCAAGCATTTTGTCGATTCCTTTGTAGAAGCTTTTGAATGTAGAACATTTTCTTCTAAAAGCGCGCACTTTTGTATCGGCTCTTTGGGAACGTGCGAGGGTTTAATGCCTTCATTAATTTTAACATTAATTGCGCCATTTCCCTTAGGCCCTTTATTTTGATTTTGAAAACCCAGAAACGGTTTCTCTCCTTCGCCCTTTTCATAACTTCTTTTCTCCGCTCTCTTCGCTCTCCTTTTTCGTTTGCGCTTCTACTTTCTTGTGTTACGGCTTTCGTTTGGCGATTTTCTGGGCAGCTTTCATTTCTGCGCCTCCATTTTTCTTTCTCGAAGCTTCTTTCATCTGCAGGTTAGTCCCATTTCTTTGTTTTTGTTTTTGTTTTTGTGATGAGGTTTTGATTTTGATCCTCCTTTTAGACAAAGTTTGGATCTTTCTGTTTCTATTGTGCCCTAGATTTGTTGAAATGTGCATTCTGGGAGTTTTTCCATCTTCTGCATTATCCTTTTTGCTTTTGCTTGATGCTTTTATGGCTTTGCATGTTCTTTGTTGTTTCTGTTCTGATAATGCTGTCCGCATCTGTTCCTCATTTTATTTTAAGGTTGTTTTGTCTGATTCTGAAAAAGGTTGCATCTTTAATGGTCTCTGCTTGGCGTGTTTGATGTTTTAGGGATGGTTTTTGCTGGTTTAGACTGTAAGACAATGTTTTTGATGACTTTTTGTGTTTTTCTTTGATGGAAAAATGCTTGCTGCTTGAAGCCTTCTTTTCTTGTTTTGAGAGGTGCTGGGATGCGAGAAGTAGATTTTTCCTAGGAACCTTGCTTTATTATTGCCTCCAAAAGATGCCCCAGGACTTTGGTTTGAGTCTTGGGGTTTTTCTTTTCTGTGTGTTCGCCTGTATCGTATTGAGTTGTTTTCTCCTTTGTCCGAGATGCTTTTAGTAATCCCATCTTCTTTTCTTACTTGTAGGATTAGTTGGCCTCATGTCTTCTCGAAATAACATTGTAGAGATGTCTTCCAGAGTTCCCGAGGGGATGTCTGATTGCTGGACTCCCTTGTTTTGTTGTGTGTTTCTGTTGTGGATGCTGAATTTTGCACAGAGCTGAGGAAGTGCCATAGGATTTGTGGTAACAGTGCTCGTGAGGAGGATTATGAGCTTGTTGCTCCTGATTCTGATGAGAGAGTTTGTTTTCCGACTTCCATCGAGAGGGAGCCTCCCTTCTTCTATGCCTATGAATACTTCTTCAGTCAGTTGAACGATACTTTTCCTTTTACTGCTTTTGAGACCGACCTGTTGTGGTCGTGTAATATTGCCCCATCCCAGCTTCACCCAAATTCCTGGGGTTTTATTAAAATTTTTCAGCTTCTCTGCCGAGAATTAGATGTAACACCCTCTCAGACTTTTTTCCTTTATTTGTTTGTTTCCGCCAAGCCTAGCGGTTCTTCAAAAAAGAAAGCTTCCTGGGTTTCTTTCAGTTCCGCTCAGGGCCATAAAGGTTTTGCTATGTATGATGAGTCCTTTAAGGACTTCAAGAATTACTTCTTTAGGGTTCGTGCTGTCGAGGGGGCCCGCCCCTTTTTCTTGATGAAAATGATGAGCCTTCTTTTCCTCTAGAGTGGCAGAGGGATGTGAGAGTGTCTCACTATACCTGGGAGATGCTTGATGATGTTGAGCGTGCCTTTGTTGTTGTTCTTGAGGATCTATGGGGGGCACCACCCCATCCTGATACAAAAAGGTTTTTGAATGACCCGTCCTTGGTTCGGACTGTTTTGGGTACTTGTCTGACTTGTTTCTACACTTGTTTCTTAATTTTTTCTTCCTCTTATTGTGATTGTAACTCTTTGCTGTGGTTGATTCTGTATTTACAGAGATGTCAAAGAACAACGACTCCATGAAGGCCTTTAAAAAGGCAAAGAAGGCAACTGCTGCTCTGAACATCTCGGCCAAGGTGGCCGGAGAGGGATCTTCTCAGGTCCCAATGAAGCCTTCTGTGCCGAGTTCTCCCGAGCCGAGGAAAGCAATTCCTACTCCTCGGTTTCGTCAGGTCGATCCTCCACAGACTTCTGCCGTTGCTTCTGGTGCTCCTCCCTTAAAAAAGCAAAAAACATCCGAGCCCTTTTACCCAGATGCCCCGGATTTTGATGCTGTCAAGTTTGTTGACCAACAAATTGCCCCCTATGGTGGGCTCTCCATGGACGATGTGTCTCTTCTTCAGCATCTGGATTTTATCACCAAAAGTAGTGTGAAAATGGCACATATGGGTCCGGCTATTTTCCGAACTGTTTTGGGGATCCCGATTCATGCCACAAAATCCTTCATGGAGGAGGCCAAGTCAGAGTTTGATCGGATCAAGGGTCTGAAGGATGAGTTGGAGGTGAAGTTGGCGAAGGTTGAGAAGGAATTGGAGGGTGAGAAGGCCAGCTATATTGCCTTGGCTGCTTCTTTGAAGTTGGCTGAGGACATGGCACTGAAGCACAAGAATAGCTATGTCTCAGCTTATAGGGAGTTGATGCATCTCTGGGATGATTTAGAAACTGCTCGGGTTAATTATGCCGAGCTTCAGGGTCACCTTGTGGGCAGCGTGACTGCCGCCTCTGAGAACCTGATGGAGCAGTTCCAGATTATTGCTTCTGATGTCGATTTGACTCTCGTTAGTCTTGATAATATAGTAAAGGATGGCAAGATTGTCCCAGATGATCCCAACGATGACGTTGAACCTCCCCCAGTGCCTTCTATCAAGGTGTCAACCTCCTCGGTTCCTCTAGTTATGTCTGATTCAGATTGTCAAATTTTGAACCGGGATGATGGAACTGTAGATGCTGTGCCTATTCAGACTCGCCCTCCTTCTCCCCGTACTGATGCTGCTGGGAAGGCTCCCGATCTTTGCTGATCTTCTTTTTAAGTATTTGTGTAAATAGCCCGGTTTGTGGGCTTTTGAACTTTTATTGTTTTGTTTAACTACTAACGCTTTTTAGTTGCCTGCCTGGCAACTTTTACTTTGAAAAACAAAAGTAGCTTTCTGAAGTAGATTTTTGGTAGCCTATTTTTATTATACTATGCTTCCATTGCGCTTTAACATGGTATCTCTTCTGGTTTCTGAGAGTGTTGGAACCTTGCTGCTTGACCTCTTTGGATTGCTTTTGCACTTTATTGTTTGTAACTTGGATCCTTTGAGGCCTGTGACTGTATGGGTCCAACTTGTTTCTCGGTTTTCTCGCTTTTGTTTGTATTTTTAGCGTCCTATAACCGATTTCTTTATGTTGGTCCCCTTCTAAGTTATTTTTGTAATCCTCTTTCTTGGACCTTTGTCAGGTCTCTTTCAGGGATTACTTTTATAACTTATCTTGTAGGAGACCGACTTCGTTAAGTTGATCTCTTCTAAGTTATTTTTGTAATCCTCTTTCTTGGACCTTTGTCAGGTCTCTTTTAGGGATTACTTTTATAACTTGTCTTGTAGGAGACCGACTTCGTTAGGTCGATCTCTTCTAAGTTATAGTAATTCCTCTTTAATAGGGTTGGCTAGACCTCTTTCCAGGGATTTGCTGATAACTTGGGTTGACTTGGTCTGACTTTTTAGTGTTGGCCAGTCTTTTTAAGTTATTATATAGAAATCCGTAAGACTTCATCAAGTTCTTTTTGGGATCACTTTCGATAATTTCTTGTATTATTCTGTGTTCATCTTTGCCGATTTGTAGATGGTGATTTTTGTCCCGGTTTGATCGTCCTTTAGGTGAATCGCGTTTTCACCTTTGTCAGTCGATCATTCCTATCAAGATCGTACAGTGAATATGTTATTCACTTTCTGTCGATCCGTTGCTTTATAATCGGACGATGAATGATTCAGATTAATGCGTCTTGGGAATTTGTAGAATATCTGAAATGTATTTGATTCAAAGAAAGTGTAAATATATAGATGCGGGAGTTTTCCGTACCCTTAAGTCGGATTAAATCTCAATCTTGACGCCTCATTAAAAAACCTTTTCAGGAAAAAGAGTGCATCTTGTGATGAGATCTTTTACCTGTCCTAGCTATAGTACCTTCTTAGGTTACAGGAGTGCCATGATCTGGGGAGTTCTCATCCCTCGAGTTCGGATAGTCTGTAGTAGCCCTTCCCAAAGTACTTTTGTGACTCGGTAGGGTCCTTTCCAATTGGCTACCAGCTTTCCTTCTCTGGGTCGAGTTGTTCCAATATCATTTCGAATTAAGATGAGATCATTCTCAGTAAAACCTCTTGGCACTACCTTTTGATTATACCTGGAAGCCATTTACCGCTTTAGTGCTTCTTCTCTGATCCGAGCTCTTTCTTGGATTTCTGAAAGTAGGTCGAGCTCTTCTCTTTGAAGTTGAGAGTTGGTTTGTTCATTGTAGTGGACTACTCGGGGAGACCCTTCCACGACTTCTATTGGAATCATTGCCTCCACTCCGTATGCTAATCGAAATGGTGATTCATTTGTAGTAGAATGGGGGGTTGTTCGATACGCCCATAGGACTTGTGGAAGTTCCTCGGCCCAAACCCCCTTTGCTTCTTGCAGTCTCTGCTTCTGCTCGGCCAATATGATTTTGTTGGCCGCTTTAGCTTGTCCATTGGCTTGGGGATGTTCGACGGAGGTGAACTGGTGTTTTATATTCAAGTCAACCACTAGTTTTCTGAAGCCTGCATTTGTGAATTGGGTGCCATTGTTTGTGGTGATGGAGTATGGGACCCCGAACCTTGTAACGATGTTCCTATATAGGAATTTCCGGCTTCTTTGAGCAGTGGCGTTGGCTAGGGGTTCTGCCTCGATCTTTTTTTGTGAAATAATCTACCCCTACTATGAGGAATTTTACTTGTCCTGATCCCTGTGGAAAGGGTCCGAGAAAATCGAGTCCCCATTTTGCAAATGGCCAGTGTGAGGTTACGTTGATGAGTTTTTCCGGTGGGGCGATATGAAAGTTGGCATGCTTCTGGCATGGTGGACATGTCTTTACAAATTCTGTAGCTTCCTTTCGTAGAATTGGCCAATAGAATCCCGCCCGGAGTATCTTTTTGGTGAGAGCTTGCGCTCCAAGATGATTGCAACAAATGCCGCTGTGTACTTCCTCCAAGACTTCCTTTGTTTTGGAGGTCGGTACGCACTTTAACAATGGTATTGAGATCCCTCTTTTGTACAGGGTGTTGTTTATGATAGTGTAGTACTGTGCCTTCCTTTTTAACCTCTTTGCCTCTTTTTCATCTGTAGGGAGAGCTTTTGCTTTGAGGTAATTAATGATGGGGGTCATCCATCCTTGATCCCGACCTATTATGGCTTGGACTTTTTCTTCTCCCGATATTGATGGGTTCTACAGTATTTCCTGGATGAGGCTTCTATTGTTGCCCCCTAGTTTGGTGCTGGCTAGTTTTGAGAGTGCGTCAGTTCGGGCGTTTTGCTCGCAGGGTATGTGGCAGATCCTATATTCCCCGAGTTGTTCGAGTTGTTCCTTGGTTTTATCCAAATACTTTTTCATTGTAGGATCTTTGGCTTGGTAGCTCCTTGTTATTTGTGAGGTAACGACTTGTGAATCGCTGTAGATGTTGAGTTTCCGAGCTCCAACTTCTCTAGCCAGCTTCAAACTAGCTAATAATGCTTCATATTCCGCCTGGTTGTTTGAGGCCGGGAATCCGAATTTGAGGGAAAGCTCAAGTTGGGTTCTTTGGTTGCTTTCGATTATCACACCTGCACCACTTCCGGTTTTATTCGAGGAGCCGTCCACGTATATATTCCACTATATGGGGATCTCCGGGGTGTCTGTGAATTCTGCAATGAAGTCGGCTAGGTATTGTAATTTAATGGCTGTTCGCGCCTCATATTGGAGGTTGAACTCGGACAACTTGATTGCCCACTGTAGGATTCTTCCTGCTAGATCTGTTTTCTGTAATATCCCCTTTATGGGCTGGTTGGTCCGAACCTCACATTCCGTTGTCCACTCGAAGTTCTTTCCCTTCCTTAAAGTAGCGTAGAAAGGGAGGGATCTTATTGCTGACCCTGCTAGAAATCTGGACAAGGCCGCCAATCTCCCACTGAGTTGTTGTACCTCTTTGACGCAGGTTGGGCTCTTCATGTTGAGTATGGCCTAGCATTTATCTGGATTTGCTTCGATTCCTCTTTGTGTGAGCATAAAGCCTAAGAACTTACCTGCTTCCACAGTGAAGGTGCATTTAGCCGGGTTAAGTCGCATGCCATGCTTCCGTATGGTGTCGAATACTTGAACCAAGTCGGACAGTAATGTTTCTTCACTTTGTGTTTTTATCAATATGTCATCCACGTAGACCTCCATGATTTTTCCGATGTGATCTGAGAAGACCTTATTCATTAGCCTCTGATAAGTAGCTCTCGCGTTCTTAAGGCCGAAAGGCATTACGATGTAACAATAGTTTGCTTTGGGTGTTAGAAACGATGTTTTTTCTTGATCTGGTGGATACATTGGGATCTGGTTGTACCCCGAGTATGCGTCCATAAATGAGAGATACTTATATCCCGATGAGGCATCTACTAGAGCGTCGATGCTTGGGAGTGGATAAGGGTCTTTTGGGCAGGCTTTGTTGAGGTCGGTGTAGTCGGTGCACATTCGCCACTTCCCATTTGACTTTCTCACCAAGACGACGTTTGCTAGCCATAGTGGGTACTTAACTTCTCTTATGAACCTTGCCTCTAGTAGTGCTTGCACCTATTCTGCTACAACCTGAGACCGTTTTGGCCCGAGTTTTCTTCATCTTTGTTGTACTGGTCGGGATCCCGGATAGACTGCCAACTTGTGGCTCATCAGTTCAGGATCTATGCCTGGCATGTCGGCAGCTTTCCATGCGAAGAGATCAACATTATCTCATATAAACTGTATGAGTGATTCCTTTGCATCTCCTTTCAGGATCGTGCCAATATTAGTTGTCTTATACGAGGTGTCTCTGATCTGAACTTTCTCTATTTCACCTTCGGGCTATGGATGGAGTTCTTCTCGCCTATAAACTCCACCATGTTCGATTGTGTGGAACTCTCCTCCTTTGCCTCTGAGGTTTAGACTTTCGTTATAACAGCGATGCACCATCTTTTGATCTGCTTTTATTGTAGCTATCCCTTCTGCAGTTGGGAATTTCATACATAGATATGGAGTTGAAACTATTGCGCCGGGTTGGTTTAACGTTGTCCGACCTATTAAAGCATTGTAGGCTGAGCTTACGTCAACCACGATGTAGTCTATCTTGAGTGTTCTGGATTGGTTCCCCTTTTCGAAGGTTGTATGTAGCGATACGTATCCCAGTGGTTGTACTGGGGTATCCCCAAGTCCGAACAGGCTGTTCGGGTATGCTCTTAGCTCTTTTTCTTCTAAGCCGAGCTTGTCGAAGGCAGTTTTGAATAAGATGTCGGTAGAGATTCCTTGGTCAATTAATGTACGGTGGAGGTTGGCGTTTGCCAGTATGATAGTGATGACCATGGGGTCGTCGTGTCCTGAGATGATTCCGGATGCGTCTTCTTTGGTAAACGTGATTGCTGGGATGTCTGGCGCCTCCTTCTTTCCTTCGACATAGTATACTTCTTTGAGGTGTCGCTTGCGAGATGATTTGGACATTCCTCCTCCCGCAAATCCGTCATGTATCATGTGGACGTGTCTCTCCGGTGTGCGAGGTGATCGCTCAGACCGTCCGACATCTTCATCCCTTCTTTTTTTCTTGGCTCTTCGTCCCGGTTGGCCAAAAACCGATCTAGTTTTCCTTCTCTTACTAATTTTTCTATGACATTTTTCAAGTCGAAGCATTCGTTGGTGGAATGTCCTCAGACTCGATGATAGTCACAGTATTCGTTTCGATTTCCTCCTCCTCTTTTGCCTTTGAGTGGCCGAGCTGGGGGTATTTTTTCCGTATGGCAGACTTCTTTGTAAACATCTACCAAGAATACCCTAAGAGGGGTGTAGTTATGATATTTTTTTATTTTCTCCCCGGAGCGATCTTTCTTTTTCTTGGATTTTTTATCTTTATCTCGGTAGGTGGTACCAAACCTTGAGGCTTCCCCAAGTCGAGAATTCTTCTCCATGTTGATGTACTCCTGCGCCCGTTCTTGTACTTCATCCAGGGATGCAGGGTACTTCTTAGATATAGATTGGCTGAAAGGTCCTTCTCGTAGGCCATTTATGAGGCCCATAATGGCAGCTTCTGTTGGTAGACTTTGTATGTCCATGCATGTTTTTGTTGAATCTTTCCATGTAGTTACGAAGACTTTCCCGATTTCCTTGCTCGATCCCTAGTAGGCTGGGGGCGTGTTTAGCCTTATCTTTTTGTATGGAAAATCTGGCCAGAAATTTTTTAGCCAGGTCGTCGAAGCTCGAGATGGACTTTGGAGGTAGGCTGTCAAACCATCTAATGGCTGTCTTGGTAAGAGTTGTTGGAAAGGCTTTGCAGCAAACTGCATCCGAGGTGTCAGTGAGGTACATTCTACTTCTGAAATTGCTGAGGTGATGGTTGGGGTCTGAAATGCCGTCGTACAGAGTCATATCCGAAAGTTTGAAGTCCTTTGGGATTTTGGTCTTCATGATTTCCCTGGTGAATGGATCTTGATCCTTGCGAGAGCTATCCTCTGGAGTGGATCGAGTAGCTTTGGTTTTGAGATCGGCTTCGAGTTTTAGAAGCTTATCTTCTAATTCCCAATGTCGCTTTATCTCCCGATGTAGATCCTCTTCTTTTTTGCGTTGATGTTGGGCTTCTTTCTCAAGTTGTTTTTATCGATCTTGAAGCGCCTCTATGGCTCCTGCGTTTGGAGAATTCTTTTCGTTGTTAAGTTAGGGAGTATCCATTGGTGTAGTGTCCGAGTTTTTGTGCGGCATTCTATCCTCTAGATCTGAGTCGTGGTCGTTGTCATGGTCGTCCGCCATGGTAATGGGATGACTTCCAGGTTCCCCGGCAACGACGCCAATGTTTCGAGGGTTACCTGAAATTGTAGGTCGATCTCGGATGAGATCTTCTGTGCTAGTCGGAGCCGACGTGTTCGGCAGGTGGGTAGCAGCCGGAGCTGGTGTGTCCAACTTGTGGAATTGAAAATGCTGTTGATCCCTTGTCACCGAAGGGTGGGGGGTACCTGCAAGGGATTCCGATGCTTAAGTTAGCAAAGGTATTAAACAGGTATTGAGTAAAATCAGAGTATGAGTTATACTTGGGTGCTCCAATGTATTTATAATGGTGAGATGTGACCTTCTTTAGATAAGATAAGTTAGTTATCTTATCTTATCTTATCTTTTGTCGAGGTCAGCTTATCTTCCATGGAACCGCCCTTATCTCTATAGGCTTGGGCTGCCCTTGGATCGGGATCTTATTCCTTGAGTTGGGCCCTTCTTTGGGCTTTCCTGTCGATTTAGACCGAGTTTTTTGCGAAGAAGTTGGTCCCTTTGACCTAAAGAGGTCGGTCGCCTTGTCTGTAAAACATTCCGGGTCGGACAGCTCGACCCAGGGTATGAACACTTGTACTGTGCTGCATTACGTTAGCCGAGTTGTTTTTCTTTCGTCCGAGATGTTTTTTAGTAATCTAGTTTTCTTTTCTTGTTGTAGGACTAGTTGGCCTCATGTCTTCTCGCAAAAATATTGTTGAGACATCTTCCCAAGTCCCTGAGGGCATGGCTGATTGGGTGGATTGTATGGTTCTTTTGTGTGTTTCGTTAGTTGACTCTGAATTTTGTCAGCAATGGCAATTTCATAGCATTTTTGGTAATGGTAGTGATGAGAAGAACTATGAGCTCGTGTCTCCAAATTATGAGGAAAAGGTCTGTTTTTCTACTCGAATTGCTGGAGAGCGCCCCTTTTTCTATGCATACGACTTCTTTTCTAGTCAAATGAATATTACTCTTCCTTTTACCCCTTTTGAGACCAACCTATTATGGTCCTGCAATGTAGCTCCATCCCAACTTCACCCCAATTCCTGGGGTTTTATAAAAATCTTTCAGTTGCTGTGTCATGAGCTCGGTATCCCTGCTTCACAATCCCTCTTCTTTTATCTCTTTGTTTTGACAAAGTCTGGGGTGGTTAAGAAGAAAGCCGCATGGGTTTCTTTCCGAGCTTCCCAGGGAAAAAAAGTTTTCTCTATGTTTGATGAATCTTTTTGAGACTTCAAAAATTACTTTTTAGGGTCCGAGCTATTGAAGGAGCTTGGCCCTTTTTTCTGGATGAGAATGATGAGCCCGCCTTTCCCTTAGAATGGCAAAAGTATGTAACGGTATCTAAATATTTGTGGGAGATGTTAGATGAGGCTGAGCAAGCTTTTGTGACTGTGCTGGAAGAAAACTGGGGGCAGCCTCCCCATATTGACACAAAGAAATTCTTAGCAAACCCCTCTCTCCTCCGAGCTGAGGTGGGTAGTGGTCAATTCTTCTTTTGTTTTTGCTTATTTTGTCGAGCGTATCTTTTATAAGATCTTTTCGTGACTTGGTTTTCCGCTGTGATGTTTGTTTGCAGAGATGATAAAAAATAACGAATCCATGAAGGCCTTTAAAAGGGAAAGGAAGGCTACTGCAGCTCAAAACGTCTCGACCAAGGCGGCCGAGGAGGGGTCGTCCCAGGTTCAGTCGAAGCCGACCGTACCGAGCTCACCGAGGGGGAGGAGGGTAGTCCCTACTCCCAGGGTTCGTTTGGTTGATCTTCCGCCAGCTTCTGTTGCTACTTCTGGCGCTCCTCTAAACAAAAAATAAAAGATAACTGAGCCTTTTAACCTTGACGTCCCTGACTTTGATGCGGTTGAGTTTGTTGATAAGCAAATTGGTCCTTAGGGTACTATGCCCACTGACGATGTCTCTCTCCTTCGCCATTTGTACTTCATTACTCGGAGCAGCATTAAGATGGCATATATGGGAGCTGCCATGTACCGAACTACCCAAGATCTTCTCCTTCATGCTACCAAGGCCTTTATGGAGGAGGCTAAGTGAGAGTTTGACAGAATGAATGGTTTGAAGGAGGAGCTCCAAGAGAAAGTGACCAAGGTGGAGAAGGAGTTGGAGGGTGAAAAGGCTAGTTCTGTTGCCTTAGCAGCTTCTATGCAGTTGGCTGAAGACACGGTATTGAGGCACAAGGATAGCTATATCACGACCTACAGGGAAGTAATGCGTCTCAGGGGGGAGTTGGAGTCGGCCCGGGCTGATTATGCCGATCTCCAGGGTCACCTCGTGGGCAGTGTAACTGCTGCTTATGAGAACCTGAAGGAGTAGATTCGGGTTCTTACCCCCAAGGTCGACCTTACTCTCTTCAGTCTGGACAATATTGTGAAGGATGGCAAGATTGTCCCTAACGAAGATGATGATGTTGAACCTCCCTCTGTGCCTGCTACCAAAGCCCCTCTGGTGGCGACTTCTTCAGTTCCTAAAGTCGGTCATTTTGGGTTGGAACCTGATTGTCAAATCTTAAACTGGGATGATGGGACAGTGGACGCTGTGCCTCTTCAGACTCGCCCTTCCTCACCCCATGTTGATGCTGCCGAGAAGCCTTTGGATCCTTAATAAATTTTCTGGATGTTTGTGTAGACAACCCGACTTGTGGGCTTTTTGAACTCTTTATATTTTGTAAATAGTGGTACTAACTTTTGCTACATTCCTAGTTGCTTGTTTAGCAACTTTATTTTGAAAAACAAAGTAATTTCCAAGCTCTTGGGGCTAGTTTTGATAGCCCTTTGAGTTTGTTATTATTATAACTTGTGTTTTTCGTAACATATCTGTCTGCACTCATTTTGGTCCCATTCTAGGTTTTGGGAGTGTTGGAACTTTCGTTGTCTGACCTCTTTGGATTGGCTTGATTCCCTCGAGCGTTTGCCTGATGTTATTTTCAGTAATTTGTTTTGTTTGGGCCTTGTTCAGGTCTCTTAAGGTTTTCAAGAGGTCGATTTCGTCATGTTGGTTTTGTCCAGGTCGTTGTTAGTAATCCTCTTTTTTGGACCTTTGTTTAGGTCTCTTTCAGGGATTACTTTTGTAACCTTGTGTTTTGGGCTGACTTCATCGTGTCGGGCCCTTCTAAGTTATTTTTGTAATTCTCTTTCTTGGACATTATTCTGGTCTCTTTCAGGGATTACTTTTATAACTTTGTGTTTTGGGCCGACTTCATCATGTCGGGCCCTTCTAAGTTATTTTTGTAATCCTCTTTCTTGGACCTTGTTCCGGTCTCTTTCAGGGATTACTTTTATAACTTTGTGTTTTGGGCTGACTTCATCATGTTGGGGCCTTCTAAGTTATTTTTGTAATCCTCTTTCTTGGACCTTGTTCCGGTCTCTTTCAGGGATTACTTTTATAACTTTGTGTTTTGGGCCGACTTCATCATGTCGGGCCCTTCTAAATTATTTTTGTAATCCTCTTTCTTGGACCTTGTTCCGGTCTCTTTCAGGGATTACTTTTATAACTTTGTGTTTTGGGCCGACTTCATCATGTCGGGCCCTTCTAAGTTTACTAATCCTCTTTTATAGGGCTGGCCAGACCTCTTTCCAAGGATTTACTTATAACTTTGGTTATTGCGACTAGTCTGACTTTTTTTACGTCGGCCAGTCTTTAAGTTATTTTTTAGCAATCCATTTTATTAAAACCTCGTCAGGTCCTTTCTATGGATCACTTTCAATAACTTCTTGCATTATTCTGTCTTCATCTTTGCCGATTTCGTAGAAATTGGGTTTAATTCTCGTTTGGTCGACCTTTCGATGAATTTGGTTTTCATCTCGGTTGGTCTTTATCGTGATCGTGTAGTGAATTTGATTTTCACTTTCTGCCGATCTGTAGCTTTATAATCGGACGATGAATGTTTCAGATTAATGCGGCTTGGGAATTTGTAGAAGATCTAGACATATTTTATTCAAAAGAAAATGCAAATATATACATGTGAGAGTTTTATCCCCCTAAGTCGGGTGATTTGTAGGTCTTGGCTTGGCGCCTCATTAAAAAACCTTTTCAGGAAAAAGAGTACACCTTATCCTAAAATCCTTTATCTTCCCTAACTATAGTACCTTCTTAAGTTGCAGGCGTGCCATGACCTAGGAAGCTCTCGCCCATTGATAAACCCCATTTGTAGGGTTTATCTTGTATTGATTTTAGGGGATTTTATAACCTTTTACCCACATTTATCCATTGAAATAGCATGGTTTTATAACTTCTCCTTTAATTGTGCTTAAGAGTGAAAACATGCTTTTTAGGACTTAAAATAGCTAAATCTAATTCTCCTTGATTCCATTAGATGCCTTGATATGTTTGTTAAGTGATTTAAGGTTTAGGAGGCAAAGATGGGATCAAGGGAATGAAGAAAGAAGCATGAAAAGTTGGAGAACTCATGAAGAAATGAAAGAACCGGAAAGCTGTCAAGCCGACCTCTTCGCACTTAAACGACCATAACTTGAGCTACAGAGATCCAAATGATGCGGTTCCAGTTGGGTTAGAAAGCTAACATCCGGGGCTTCGAAACGATATAAGATTTGCCATAGTTGCTACACGTATGGTGGTGCGCACGCGCATAGTACGCGCACGCGCCGTTGCTGCCACCTGGTTCACTTAAAGCAAAACGTGGCCAGCGAATTCTAAAGCCTTGTGGGCCCAATCCAACTCATTTCTGATGCTATTTAAGCCGAGGATTGAAGGGGGAATGAACATACTTTCATACTTTAGATGTTAGTTACCATTAGTCATAGTTTAGTTTTAGAAGTAGTTTCTAGAGAGAGAAGCTCTCACTTCTCTCTAGGATTAGGATTAGGATTAGGTTTATTTCTTAGATCTAGATTTTAATTCATCTTATTCTACTTCTATTTTCTCAATTCCTTGTTGTTACATTCATTCTTCTTCCATTCTTTTATTGTAATTTCCTTTATGTTGTTCTTATACTTTGTTGTAGATCTACTATTGTTCCTTCCATTTTCTTTCAATTCAATAAGAGGTAATTCATAATAATTGTTCTTCTTTGCTTTTCTATTGTTGATCTCTTGCCTTTGTAGTTAGATCTCTCTTTTATTCTTGCAATTTATGTTGTTTATTTTTATTGCCTTTTATGTGTTTGTTGAAATGCCTCTTCTAGTTATAGTATAGATTTTATTCCTCTTGGCCTAGGTAAAGTAATTAGTGACACTTGAGTTATCTAATTCCTTTGTTGATTGGTAATTGGAGAGATTGCTAATTGGTTTGGAGTGCACTAAAGCTAGTCTTTCCTTGGGAGTTGGCTAGGACTTGTGGCTCAAGTCAATTCATCCACTTGACTTTCCTTTATTTAGCAAGGGTTAACTAAGTGGTAGAAATGAACAATTCTCATCACAATTGAGAAGGATAACTAGGATAGGACTTCTAATTTTCATACATTGCCAAGAGCCTTTTATAGTTGTTAGTTTATTTTCATTGCCATTTACTTTTCATGCTTCTTATCCAAAACCCCAAAACACATTTCTAACCAATAACAAGGCACTTTATTGTAATTCTTAGGGAGAACAACCCGAGGTTTGAATACTTCGATTTATAAATTTGAAGGGTTTGTTTTAGTGACAAACAACTTTTTGTATGAAAGGATTAGTGATTGGTTTAGAAACTATACTTGCAACGAGAATTCAATTGTGAAATTCTAAGTCGTCAAAAATCTAATCATCACCCATCGAGTTCGAACAGTCTGTAGTAGCCTTTTCCAAGTACTTCTATGACTCGGTATGGTCCTTTCCAGTTTGCTACCAGCTTTCCTTCTCCAGGTCGAGTTGTTCCGATATCATTTTGGATTAGGATGAGGTCGTTCTCAGCAAAAACTCGCTGTACTACCTTTTGATTGTATCTCGAAGCCATTTGACATTTTAACGCTTCTTCCCTGATCCGAGCTCTTTCTTGGACTTCCGAAAGTAGGTCGAGCTCTTTCCTTTGAAGTTGGGAGTTGGCTTCCTCATTATAGTGCATCACTCTGGGCGACCCTTCTTCAATCTCTACTGGCATCATTGCCTCCATTCCGTATGCTAATCGGAAGGGTGATTCCTTTGTAGTGGAATGTGGCGTTGTTTGGTATGCCCATAGGACTTGTGGGAGCTCCTCAGCCCAGGCTCCCTTTGCGTTCTGTAATCTCTGTTTCAGCCCGGCCAATATGACTTTTTTGGCAGCTTCAGCTTGTCCATTGACTTGGGGATATTCTACGGAGGTGAATTGTTGCTTTATGTTCAAGTCAGCCACTAACTTTCTGAAGCTTGCATCTGTTAATTGGGTACCATTGTCTGTGGTGATGGAATATAGAACCCCGAACCTTGTGACAATGTTCCTATATAGGAATTTTCGACTTCTTTGAGCAGTGGCATTAGCTAGGGGTTCTGCCTCGATCCACTTTGTGAAATAGTCTACCCCTACTATGAGGAATTTAACTTGTCCCGATCCTTGAGGGAAGGGTCCAAGAAGGTTGAGTCCCCATTTTGCGAATGACCAAGGTGAGGTTACGCTGATGAGTTCCTCTGGCGGGGCGATCTGAAAGTTGGCACTTTTCTGACATGGTGGACATGTCTTTACGAACTCTATGGCTTTCTTTTGTAGAATTGGCCAATAAAATCCTGCCCGGAGTACTTTTTTGGTAAGTGCTTGCGCTCCGAGATGATTGCCACAAATGCTACTGTGTACTTCTTCTAGAACTTCGTTTGTGTTGGAAGTCGGCACACATTTTAACAATGGTATTGAAATCCCTCTTTTGAATAGAGTATTAATTATGAGAGTGTGTATTGTGGCTCCCGTTTTAACCTCTTTGCCTCCATTTTCTCTGTGGAGAGTGTTTCTATTTTGAGGTAATTAATTATGGGAGTCATCCATCCTTGATCCTGACCTGTTATGGCTAGGACTTTTTCTTCTTCCGAGATTGATGGATTCTGCAGAATTTTTTGGATGAGGCTTCTATTGTTGCCCCCTGGTTTGGTGCTGGCTAGTTTTGAGAGTGCGTCAGCTCGGGCATTCTGTTCTCGGGGTATGTGACGGACCTCATATTCTCCGAGTTGTCTGAGCTATTCCCTGGTTTTGTTCAAGTACTTTTTCATGGTGGGATCTTTGGCTTGGTAGCTCCCTGCTGTTTGTGAAGTGACGACCTCTGAGTCGCTGAAGATGATAAGCTTTTGAGCTCCAACCACCCTAGCCAGCTTCAAACCAGCTAGTAGTGCCTCATATTCCGCTTGGTTATTCCAGGCAGGGAACCTGAATTTGAGGGAGAGTTCGATTTGGGATCCTTGGTTGCTTTTAATTATCACACCCGCGCCGCTTCCAGTTTTATTTGAGGAACCGTCCACGTAGAGATTCCATTCTGTGGGGATTTCCGGTGTGTCTGTAAATTCTGCAATGAAGTCGGCCAGGTATTGTGATTTGATGGCTGATAAACCACTATTTTATGGTTTATCTTGCGCTCAATTGAGTGGATTTTATCAACCTTTCATACACTTATTCATACTAATTGCATGAGTTTACGTTTTCCTTCTGGATTTTGTGCTATGATTGAAAACATGCTTCTTTGGCCTTATATTCGCTAATATTAATCCTCTCTTATTACCATTAGATGCCGTGATATGTGTGTTAAGTGATTTCAGGGATTACAGGGCATGAATGGCTCAGAGGATGGAAAGGAAGCATGCAAAAGTGAAAGGAATATAAGAAACTGAAGAAACTGCTAAGCTGTCTAGCCTGACCTCTTCACACGCAAATGGTCATAGCTTGAGCTACAGAGGTCCAAATGACACGATTCCAGTTGCGTTGAAAAGCTAACGTCTGGGGCTTCAATTTGATATATAATTTACTATAGTGGCCGTACAGATAGGCAACACGAACGCGTGCTCCACGCGGACGCATTACAGTGACGAAAATCAGCGTGGCAGATTTCATAACCAGCGAATTCTGGGCTGTTTTTGACCCAGTTCTTGGCCCAGAAAACACATATTAGAGGCTATAAAGTGGGGAAATGCATAAATTCATTCAGAATTCATTCATAATTCACACTTTTCATAGTTTAGATGTAGTTTTAGAGAGAGAGAGGCTCTCTCCTCTCTCTTAGGATTTAGGATTAGGATTTTTAGAATTTAGGAATAATTCTTCTTCATCCCAAGTTCAATGTTCTTTTTATTTGTTTTCTCTTTTATTTGTTTAATGACCATTCATGTTATGATTTTCTTAATATAATTTGAGGTATTTCAGACTCATGATTGTTTTTCCTTAATTTTTTATTTAGATTATTTACTATTGGCTTTGGTTGATTAATTGGTAACTCTTGAGTTATCAAACTCATCGTGATTGATAATTGTTATCTTTGCTGATTGATTTAGACTCCTATAACTCTAGTCTTTCCTTAAGGAGTTGACTAGGACTTTAGGTGTTAAATTAATTTGTCCACTTAACTGACCTTCATAGTTAGAGGTTGACTTAGTGGTAGCAAAAATATAATTCTCATCATCATTGATAAGGATAACTAGGATAGGACTTCCAGTTTTCATACCTTGCCAAGAGATTTTCTAATTATTAATTTATTTTTCTTATGAATTAAATTATTTGCTCAAACCTTTTCAACATCCCGAAATATACCTTTGCATAACTAATAATAAATTATACTTCCTTGCAATTCCTTGAGAAGACGACCCGAGGTTTAAAAACTTCAGTTATCAATTCCAAAGGGATTTGTTAATTGTGACAACCAAACGTTTGTAAGAAAGGTTGATTGCTTGGTTTAGAAACTATACTTGCAACGAGAATTTATTATAACTTCTAAACCATCAATCTTTCATTCTTCAAAATGGCGCCGTTGCCGGGGAATTGCAAACGTGTGCCTTATTATTTGTTATTGTAAATATTTTTGAAAAAAAAAATTCAGATTTTTATTTTAAAATTTTTATCTTATCATATCTTATTTTTTAAAATTCAAATCTTTTTCAAAAAAAAAATCATATCTTTTTCAAAATCTTATCTTATCCTTTTTCAAAAATCATATCTTTTTCAAAATCTTATCTTATCTTTTTTCAAAAATCATATCTTTTTCAAAATATTTTCTTTTTGTTAGTTTTTGTTTCTATTTTCTCCTACTACTATGAACTCTCACCCCTTTGGCTATGAGTCTGGTTACAACTATGTTGTAGGTAGAGGAAATTACAATGAGAACAGGCATCAAGGTTGGAACTGTAACACCCTAACTACCAAAACTCACGCTTCCGGCTGCGCGACTCTGATAGCTTGGACATTACGACACTTATACTATTTAGTACTGAAATATGTATAAATAATATTACAAGCATTAACCAATACAATCCCTATCCCTCTTACAAAATATATCAAGATATGGGCCAGGATACAATAAATAATAAGCTAAAGCAATACAAAGCATTTCAACAACAACTAAATAAACTCTTCGTAACTTCTGTGCCCATATCCTGAAAGGGGAAAAATGTAGGGGGTGAGAACATCATCCTTGAAAGGGTTCTCAGTAGAGAGTTTTTGGGAATTACTGTAATAAGATACGTGAAGATAACCGCACCGGTAAATAATAACCATGTTATGCCTCTTTTCAAAAACAACGGTTTTCAATAAAAGTAAAGTCGGAAATCTTTTCTGAAAAGGAACCATTCAATACTCAACAACTCAAAAACCTTTCAAAATGGTTTATCTATGCTGAAACAAAATAGCCTTTCATATTTATTCCAAACCAGAAACACAAAACCGAAATTAACCATCGGTTCATCTCATTCCAACCATGGCCCTAGGCCCAAACAATCCAACCATCAACCAATCACCACAGTCCAACAGAGTCCCAATAGCAAACACAAATAGGAAGATGCAAGCACAAACAAACAGTTATTGCAAGTAGGACAATTAGCAAATAATCACATAGGCAAACCAAGTATAATATGCACACCCAAAAAATGTCACATAGATACATATGATGCATGCCTGTCCCTAGTTGCTGATGATATCATCTGTCGGTTATAGAGCCAACCCGACAAGTCCTGGTAGCTAACCATTGGACTGTCCCTCTATCGCGCATCCCCAACTCGAGTTATTGTAAAACCCGGTTAATTAACGGCTAATTAGCCTATAAATGAGAATTTATTCTAGAAAGCCCAAAATGTGATTTTTGTGGCTAAATATGATAGAGGAGATTGAGACGAGAATTTCGGTACCAATTTTATAGAATTCGGGCCAAGATTGGACCGAACGGGCCAAACCGGGCCAACCGGACCCAAAGTGGGTCCTTGGCCCAACATAACTAAACCAAAACCCTAGTTTTCAGCATTCTCTCTCCTCACTAAACACACTCACATGCTGAAAATGGAGGCCATGGAGGGAAGAACACTCTCTCAAGTTCTTTCTCTCACTTGATCTTCAAACCACCATAACTTTTGATCTAGAGCTTCGATTGCCGCTCCGTTTGCGGCCACGCGTTCACCGCGGAGAGCTCTACAAAACCCATACAATTAATCTTGAGGTAAGCCACGTTTTTATCTTCCAAATTCCAGCCTTGTTTTCGAGTTTTATGAGCAAAAATGTTGAGATTTTTGGGCTCTTTGATGTTATAGGACCCAACTCTCTTGAAGGAGAAGGTTAATCTTGTCTCCTTGGACCTTGGGTGTGGTAAGATTCTCAATCCTAGTGTATTTTATTGTTTTATGATGTTTGGGTTTTAAGATGTTGTGTATGGGTATGATGATTGTGGCTTAGGTTGTGTATATGTGAATATTGGAGCTTGATTGGTGATTTTGAA
>NC_029776.3:41528057-41538278 GCF_000817695.3 Arachis duranensis | reverse complement strand
CCCGTATCTAATATGTAATGTGGTAGGAAATACTTAGGCTAGAGGCCCTAAGATAGGAATTGAATGGTTGATGTTGTTGAATTGTTGATATATATGATGTGGTCATATATGTGATGATGATTAATGATGCCTTGATGGTATGATGTATGAGAAATATGCATGTTGTGATATATGCTTGATGATTGATTATGGTTGAATTGTGGGTTGAACCATGTTGATGGTGAGTATGATATTGATTGTGTACAATGATAATTTGTTGGAATTGGTGTTGTTGAGAATTGGCATGAGGAAGAGTATATGAAATGTCAATATGTTTGAGTTTGAGCCACTTGGGTGAAGTGGGTTAAAATGATGGGATAGTGATTTTGTAAATTGTGGTAATGTGTCAATGTGTGAGTTGAGGAGGCTTGATGTTGAATTTGATATATATTGATTGATTTCAAAGAAAAGGGATGAAATTGGCGTGTTTTGATTAGTTTTGAAAAGAGTTGAAAATGGCATGTTTGAAAATGGCACTTTGTGGTTTTTATGAAAAACATGGTTTTTGGGCATATTTTGACAGGATATAACTTGGACTACGGATCTCTGTTTTGTGCCAAGTCTGTTTAGAAATGAAATTGGATCCGGGATGTCCATGCCGTTCGAAGAACGGGTGACAAACGATTTAAAATGAGAAAGTTATGTCCATTGGAAGATTGGGGTTTAAATTGGTGAATTCTGCGGCTTTTAACTTAGAAATTTTTAGCAGAATGACCCCTTGCGTGTGGGCGCACTTGGCGCGTACGCGTCGTTCTTCCTGAAAACGCCATCCACGCGTGCGCGTGATGTGCGCGGGCACGCCGATGTGCTGCACCCAATGCCCAGCCATTTTCCAGAGAGTTATGCCAGAACTGTGCCAGTTTTGTGCCTGGGGCACGAGAGTACCCACACGTACGCGTGGTTGACGCGTGCGCGTCGTTTGACTAGTTTTCAATCCACGTGTTAGCGTGCATGACGCTTACGCGTTGGTGAGTTTTCGAGGCCATCCACGCGTGCACATGGAGTGCGCGTACACGTGGACCTGTTTTCATCCCAAAGTTGATTTTTGAGTTTTAAAAGCCAAATTTCATACTTCTAAGCCTCTGATCTCACCACTTATATCTTAAATCATTATGATATGCCTAGCTATGAGAGAAGGAGCTAGTGGATGTGGTAACTTGCGAGTGAAGCAACGGAAAATGAATAATCAATGAGGATCATTGATGATTATGTGAGATGTGGAGGATGGTGGTGGAAGTGCTTGTTATGCCATTGGCCGAAGGGCCGTAATTATTTATGGATTGGCTGGTTCTGGATTAAACCGTGAGCCGGAATAGCTGTGTATGCTATGAATATTGGCTGGTTATGGATTTAACCGTGAGCCAGAATGGCTGTGTATGTGTTGATCCATGGATGAGAATTCATGCATGTTTATGCTGAATTATTGATAATTGTGATTTGCACTTCCACTATCTGAGATACGAGTTTCCCCGGGTAGTAGCAGTGGCTAGCCACCACGTTCTCCAGGTTGAGGCTTAATACTCTGTTGACCCTATGTCATAAGTGTGGCCGGGCACTGTGAAAGACCCGGATGAGCTCGCCCCCGTAAATATTCACCAGTGAGGGTGATGGATATAGATCATGATTATGATCAAGTTTATAACGAGTATAACTCGAGTTGGGGATGCGTGACAGATGGACAGTCCAATGGTTAGCGACCAAGACTTGTCGGATTGGCTCTATAACCGACAAGATGATATCATCAGCCACTAGGGACAGGCATTCATCATATGCATACTATATGAATTGTTTGAGATTGCCTAATTGACTGCATATTACTTGCTAATTGTCTAACTTCTTTACTTGTTCCTAATTGTATATTTCTTGCCTGATATAACTGTGTTTGCTACTTTATACTTCTGCTGGTGGTTGGGAGGTCTGAAGGAATTGGAAACGGAAGTATTAGTTAGACTGAAGTATCTTTAGTCAGATGCCCTTTTATGGTTTAGCTTGTTTATAAGCTTTGATATTATCTGAAGGAAGTTCTAGGATTGCCTTCGGCTTTCCTCTATTATTATGTATTATATATGTGGAAGCTGTTACCATGCTGGGGACCTCTGGTTCTCACCCATGCAGATTTTGTGGTTTTCAGATGCAGGACGCGAGGTTTCCCGCTGAGGCATGCTGGAGACTTCTAGATTTGCGAAGATCCTTTGTTCTCGGGGCTATGTTTCGGTTTATATGTTTTGCTTAGATACTTATATCTCCATTAAATAATACAAACTGTGATGACTCCTCTTATGGTATTAAATAATACAAACTATGATGACTCCTCTTATGGGAGATTTTGGAGAATAGGTTTTATGTATTTGTGTCCCTTTGGGTTTCCTTTGGGGTTTTCCTTATTTTATCGTATGTATATATTGCTATGCTCGGACCGGTTATCTTCGCAGCCGGATTTTGAGTCTTGATATTCCTATTTTTGACACTCTTTTGTATATATATAATCACGCGTTGGTTATCCTTGTTCGTTACGTTATCGATCGGAGTGTTGCGCTTTTGAGTTGCGATTTTTTGTTTACCCCTCTTTCTACAAAGGCTCTTAGTTATAATCAATCATTCATACTACTATACGTACTAAATTTTTATTTTAGAGGTCATAATACCTTGCCATCTCTGAATTATGACTTAAGCATAAGACTCTGTATGGTAGGGTATTACATTATGGTATCAGAGCAGTTCGTTCTTGTAGAGCCTGAGGGATGGACTGATTATGCTTCTGTGCATTCTCTGTGTGTATGTTATGTGCTGTTAGTATATCTACTTGATATAATTGGCATAAACGTTCATGAGCATGCATTTGGGACTTTGAAGTACTAGACTTCCGATATTGAGACTGATCAATTTAATATCGATTGTTTGGTATGTATAGGAACCCGATGGCTCCTCGTGGACGCGGTAGAGGTAGTGCGAGAGGTCGTACGAATGCTCGTGCACCGGAGAATAACCCCAATGACCCGATGAACTTTATGACTGCGTTGGAGAATATGGCTGCTGCTATGCAAGCCACTGCTGAGGCTCTTGGTCAACAGATGAACAACCATGGTAATGATGGAAGTAGAGTTCAGGGCCCGATGACACTGGAAAACTTTTTGAAGGTTAATCCACCTAAGTTCAAGGGAACTGCTAGTCCGAATGAGGCTGATACATGGTTTTAGGCTATAGAGCGAGCACTGCAAGCACAAGTGGTACCTGAAGGACAGCGTGTCGAGTTTGCTACCTATATGCTCATAGGTGAAGCGTCGCATTGGTGGCAAGGTATCTGACGTCTTCTACAGCAGGGTGATGACTATATCACCTGGAATGTTTTTCAAGAAGAGTTCTATAAGAAGTACTTTCCGACTTCTGCTAGGACGGCTAAGGAACTTGAATTGTTACAGCTGAAGCAGGGTACTATGTCCATATCAGAGTATACTGACAAGTTTGAGGAGCTGTTCAGGTTCTCTCGTATGTGCCAAGGGACTCCGGTGGAATATGAGGAATGGAAGTGTGTTAAGTATGAAGGAGGACTCCGGAGTGATATCTTCAGTTCAGTGGGACCAATGGAGATCAGGACTTTCTCCGAATTGGTGAACAAGTGTAGAGTTGCTGAAGAATGTGTGAAGAGGGCAACCGCCGAGAAAGGGATTCACAAAGGTTCATTCCCACAGAACCGAGGGAAGAGCTTTGCACCTAGGGGCCCGTCTTTCAAGAGGGGGAGCTCTTTCAGGAGGCCCAACAACAACAACGATTTCCAAGGGAAGATGTTTGGAAAGCAGCCTCAGAATGATCAAGCTTGTACTAGATGTGGGAGTCACCATCCGGAAGCACCATGCAAGGCCGGATGGGGTTTGTGCTACACTTGTGGATAGGCGGGGCATAAAGCCGCAAATTATCCTGAGAAGCAGAAACAAGGTGCTGGGAAAGCACAACAGACTGGTCGGGTGTTCACCACTTCAGCTGTAGGAGCTGAGGGATCTGAGACACTCATTCGAGGTAACTATGAAATGGCTGGTCAAACTTTAAATGCTTTATTTGATTCGGGAGCATCACATTCATTCATTGCATTTGAGAAAGCCCATGAGTTAGGATTGAAGATTGTAACTTTAGGTTATGATCTAAGAGTGTACAATGCTACCCATGAAGCCATGGTAACTAGGCTAGGATGCCCGGAAGTTTCCTTTAGGTTCAAGCAGCGTGATTTTGTTCATAACTTAGTCTGCTTGCCGATGATTGGTCTTGATCTTATCTTAGGATTGGACTGGTTATCTAAGAACCATGTTTTGCTTGATTGTTCTACAAAGTCGGTGTACTTTATGCTGGAAGATACTGAGGGGCCGGTCGTGGTGAATAATTATTACTTGAATTCGATGATGGTGAACTGTTCCGGAACCGAATGTCAGGGTATCATGTTGTTAACCGCGGGCGTTTCGGGTGATGATCAAAGGTTGGAACAGATTCCGGTTGTGTGTGAGTTTTCGGAAGTGTTTCCTAATGATATTGATGAGTTTCCACCTAACCGAGAGGTTGAGTTTGCTATTGAATTGGTGCCCGGGGCGGGACCAATCTCAAGTGCTCCTTATAGGATGTCACCGTTAGAGATGAACGAGCTAAAGTCTCAGTTAGAGGATTTGTTGGGAAAGAATTTTATACGACCAAGTGTCTCTCCGTATCCGTTTTTGGATAAATTCGTTGTTGTCTTCATTAATGACATACTGATTTATTCCAAGACTGAAGAAGAGCATGCGGAACACTTGAGGACCGTGTTGCAGATTCTAAAGGAGAAGAAACTTTATGCAAAACTGTCTAAGTGCGAGTTTTGGAAAAGTGAGGTGAAGTTTTTGGGTCACGTGGTGAGTAAGAAGGGAATAGCCGTAGACCCAACTAAGGTGGAGGCTGTGATGGATTGGAAGCAACCAACCACCGTAACAGAGATAAGGAGTTTTCTGGGTTTAGCTGGCTATTACCGAAGGTTTATCAAGGGCTTTTCACAGATAGCTTTGCCAATGACAAAGTTAACCCGCAAAGACACTCAGTTTGTTTGGACTCCTGAGTGCGAGGAGAGCTTTCAGACATTGAAGAAAAAGTTGACCACTGCACCTGTGTTAGTGTTACCCAAGCCGAATGAGCCATTTGAGGTGTATTGTGATGCCTCATTGAAGGGTCTAGGGTGCGTGCTGATGCAGCATCATAATGTGGTGGCGTATGCCTCACGACAGTTGAGACCTCATGAAGTTAGTTACCCTACGCACGATTTGGAACTCGCTGTGGTTGTGTTTGCCTTGAAGGTGTGGAGGCATTACCTCTATGGGGTTAAGTTCCAGGTTTTCTCTGATCATAAGAGCTTGAAGTACCTCTTTGATCAGAAAGAGCTTAACATGAGGCAGAGAAGGTGGATGGAATTGTTGAAGGACTACGACTTTGAGTTGCATTACCATCCGGGAAAGGCGAACGTGGTGGCGGATGCGTTAAGTCGAAAGTCATTATATGCGGCTTGGATGATGCTTCAAGAGGAGACGTTGCTCAAGGGATTCGAGAGTCTAAAATTTGGTGCTCAAGAAGTATCCGGAACTTTGTGTTTGAGCCGATTAGAAATCTCAAGTGACTTTAAGTCTGAACTCCTAAAGGCTCATCAAAATGATGAAGCATTATGGAAGGTGTTACCGGCTATTGAGCAAGGAAAATAGTGGAGAGTGTCGGAAGAAAAAGATGGGTTATGGAGATTCAAGAGTAGGATCATTGTGCCGGATGTTGGCACTTTGAGGCAAGATATTTTAAAGGAGGCACACAAAAGTGGATTCTCCATTCACCCGGGAAGTACTAAGATGTACCATGATTTAAAGGCGATGTTTTGGTGGCCGGGTATGAAGAATGATGTGGCGGAATATGTTTCAAAGTGCTTAACTTGTCAAAAGGTAAAGATTGAACATCAAAGACCTGCCGGGATGTTGCAACCTCTAGAGATTCCACAATGGAAGTGGGAAAGTATTGCAATGGACTTTGTGTCGGGATTGCCAAGGACTAGGCACTTCAAGGTTTTGGGGTGCATTTTAGAAAGCTTTTGGAACCCGATTAAGCTTGAGCACGGCTTACCATCGTCAAACAGATGGTCAATCCGAGAGGACGATCCAAACACTAGAGGATATGTTGAGAGCTTGTGTTTTGGACCAACCGGCGAGTTGGGATTGGTATATGCCATTAGTGGAGTTTGCATACAATAATAGTTATCATGCGATCATCAGAATGGCTCCTTATGAGGCTTTGTATGGGAGGAAATGTCAATCTCCGCTATGTTGGTACGAAGCTGGGGAGAAAGACTTGTTGGGGCCGGAAATGATAGCTGAGACCACTGAACAAGTCAAGAAAATCCAAGATAGGATGCTAACGGTGCAGAGTCGTCAAAAGAGTTACGCCGATCAGAGGCGAAAGCCCTTAGAATTTATACGCCGATCAGAGGCAAAAGCCCTTAGAATTTGAGGAAGGAGACTATGTTTTCCTTAAGGTTACTCCGACCACGGGAGTAGGTAGGGCGATTAAGGCAAAGAAGTTGAATCCTCGATACATTGGTCCATTTCAGATCCTGGAAAGGATTGGACTGGTGGCGTATCGGATGGCTCTACCACCTCATCTTTCGAATCGGCATGACGTGTTTCACGTGTCGCAGCTTCGGAAGTACACTCCTGATGCTAGCCACGTGTTAGAACCTGAGTCGGTTCAGTTAAGGGAAGATTTGACGCTTCCAGTGGCTCCGGTCAGAATTGATGATACTAGTATTAAACGGTTGCGTGGAAAAGAGGTTTCATTAGTCAAAGTGGCATGGAGTCGAGGCGATGTTGAGGAACACACTTGGGAACTTGAGTCAGAGATGCGAACGGATTATCCGCATTTATTCTCAAGTAATTGCATTTGAATTTTGTGGGCAAAATTCCCAATTAGGTGGGTAGAATGTAAAACCCGGTTAATTAACGGCTAATTAACCCATAAATGAGAATTTATTCTAGAAAGCCCAAAATGTGATTTTTGTGGCTAAATATGATAGAGGAGATTGAGACGAAAATTTCGGTACCAATTTTATAGAATTCGGGCCAAGATTGGACCGAACGGGCCAAACCGGGCCAACCGGACCCAAAGTGGGCCCTTGGCCCAACATAACTAAACCAAAACCCTAGTTTTCAGCAAAGTGGGCCCTTGGCCCAACATAACTTAACCAAAACCCTAGTTTTCAGTACTCTCTCTCCTCATTTGTTACACACACAAGCTGAAATTAGAGAGAAAGGGAGGAAGAACACTCTCTCAAGTTCTCTCCCTTGGTTGATCTTTAACCCACCAAAACTTTTGATCTAGAGCTCCGATTGCCGCTCCGTTTGCGGCCACGCGTTCACCACGGAGAGCTCTACAAAACCCATACAATTAATCTTGAGGTAAGCCACGTTTTGCTCTTCGAAATTCCAGCCTTGTTTTCGAGTTTTATGAGCAAAAATGTTGAGATTTTTGGGCTCTTTGATGTTATAGGACCCAACTCTCTTGAAGGAGAAGGTTAATCTTGTCTCCTTGGACCTTGGGTGCGGTAAGATTCTCAACCCTAGTGTATTTTGTTGTTTTATGATGTTTGGGTTTTGAGATGTTGTGTATGGGTATGATGATTGTGGCTTAGGTTGTGTATATGTGAATATTGGAGCTTGATTGGTGATTTTGAAAAGCTTGGAAAGGGTTTGGTGGTGAAAAATCTGTTCTTGGAGGTGTTGAGGCCTTGAGAGCTTGTGGATAAGTGGTTTGGAAGTGCTCCGGTCGAGCTTGGGAAATCGGCTAAGGTATGGTTTCGGTTTCCCGTATCTAATATGTAATGTGGTAGGAAATACTTAGGCTAGAGGCCCTAAGATAGGCACTATATGGTTGATGTTGTTGAATTGTTGATATATATGATGTGGTCATATATGTGATGATGATTAGTGATGCCTTGATGGTATGATGTATGAGAAATATGCATGTTGTGATATATGCTTGATGATTGATTATGGTTGAATTGTGGGTTGAACCATGTTGATGGTGAGTATGATATTGATTGTGTACAATGATGATTTATTGGAATTGGTGTTGTTGAGAATTGGCATGAGGAAGAGTATATGAAATGTCAATATGTTTGAGTTTGAGCCACTTGTGTGAAGTGGGTTAATATGATGAGATAGTGATTTTGTAAATTGTGGTAATGTGTCAATGTGTGAGTTGAGCAGGCTTGATGTTGAATTTGATATATATTGATTGATTTCAAAGAAAAGGGATGAAATTGGCGTGTTTTGATTGGTTTTGAAAAGAGTTGAAAATGGCATGTTTGAAAATGGCACTTTGTGGTTTTTATGAAAAATATGGTTTTTGGGCATACTTTGACGGGACATAACTTGGACTACGGGTCTCTGTTTTGTGCCAAGTCTATTTAGAAATGAAATTGGATCCGGGATGTCCATGCCGTTCGAAGAACGGGTGAAAAACGATTTAAAATGAGAAAGTTATGTCCATTGGAAGATTGGGGATTAAATTGGTGAATTCTGCAGCTTTTAACTTAGAAAATTTTTAGCAGAATGAACCCTTGCGCGTGGGCGTACTTGGCGCGTACGTGTCGTTCTTCCAGAAAACGCCATCCACACGTGCGCATGATGTGCGCGGGCGCGCCGATGTGCTGCACCCAATGCCCAGCCATTTTCCAGAGAGTTATGCCAGAACTGTGCCAGTTTTGTGCTTGGGGCACGAGAGTACCCACGCGTACGCGTGGTTGATGCGTGCGTGTCGTTTGACTAGTTTTCAATCCACGCGTTAGCGTGCATGACGCTTACGCGTCGATGAGTTTTCGAGGTCATCCACGCGTGCGCGTGGAGTGCGCGTACGCGTGGACCTATTTTCATCCTGAAGTTGATTTTTGAGTTTTAAAAGCCAAATTTCATACTTCTAAGCCTCCGATCTCACCACTTATTTCTTAAATCATTTTGATATGCCTAGCTATGAGAGAAGGAGCTAGTGGATGTGGTAACTTGCGAGTGAAGTAAGGGAAAATGAATAATCAATGAGGATCATTGATGATTATGTGAGATGTGGAGGATGGTGGTGGAAGTGCTTGTTATGCCATTGGCTGAAGGGCCGTAATTGTTTATGGATTGGCTGGTTCTGGATTGAACCGTAAGCCAGAATAGCTGTGTATGCTATGAATATTGGCTGGTTATGGATTTAACCGTGAGCCGGAATGGCTGTGTATGATATGAATATTGGCTGGTTCTGGACTGAACCGTGAGCCGGATGGCTGATATGGATGTTGATCCATGGATGAGAATTCATGCATGTTTATGCTGAATTATTGATAATTGTGATTTGCACTTCCACTATCATAACGAGTATAACTCGAGTTGGGGATGCATGACAGAGGGACAGTCCAATGGTTAGCTACCAGGACTTGTCGGGTTGGCTTTATAACCGACAGATGATATCATCAGCCACTAGGGACAGGCATTCATCATACGCATACTATATGAATTGTTTGTGATTGCCTATTTGCCTGCATATTACTTGCTAATTGTCTAAATGCTTTACTTGTTCCTAATTGTATATTTCTTGCTTGATATAACTGTGTTTGCTACTTTATACTCCTGCTGGTGGTTGGGAGGTCTGAAGGAATTGGAAAGGGAAGTATTAGTTAGACTGAAGTATCTTTAGTAAGATGCCCTTTATGGTTTAGCTTGTTTATAAGCTTTGATATTATCTGGAGGAAGTTCTAGGATTGCCTTCGGCTTTCCTCTATTCCTGTTTTTGACACTCCTTTGTATATATATAATCACGTGTTGGTTATCCTTGTTCGTTACGTTATCAATCGGAGTGTTGTGCTTTTGAGTTGCGATTTTTTGTTTACCCCTCTTTCTACAAAGGCTCCTAGTTATAATCAATCATTCATACTACTATACGTACTAAATTTTTATTTTAGAGGTCGTAATATCTTGCCATCTCTGAATTATGACTTAAGCATAAGACTCTGTATGGTAGGGTGTTACAGTTATGCTCATCATAAACTTGATCATAATCATGATCTATATCCATCACCTTCACTGGTGAATATTTACGGGGGCGAGCTCATCCGGGTCTTTCACAGTGCCCGGCCACACTTATGACATAGGGTCAACAGAG
>NC_029776.3:41459316-41527949 GCF_000817695.3 Arachis duranensis | reverse complement strand
AAGTGCAACATTCACATTTATCAATGATTCAGCATATACATGCATTCAATCTCATCCATGGATCAACATCCATCTCAACCATCCGGCTCACGGTTCAATCCAGAACTAGCCAATATTCATATCATACACAGCCATTCCGGCTCACAACAAAACAGCACTTCCACATTCAACATCATCATTTTATAAAATCGGCATTTAAGCCATAAATCACTTTTTCTCAAATCATTTCACTTTGAAATCGAGTTTCAACTCTTTTCAGCCTTGCCTTCAGAAATCTCGTTTCTCAAATCATCTCAGGCTCATAAGCCAAATTTACTCAAGGTGAGTTCCCTTTTTAAAACAAAGCCACCCTCGGCATTCTCTTTCCAAAACTTCTAAAACCATGGCAAGTTAAGGATTTATTTCAAAGTAACCATGGCAAGCTAAGAATTTATCTCAAAGCATTCAAAATCACCCATCCAATAATGGGATTTTATAACAAAAGTTTCCCGACAGAGTTCCAAGTCTTTAGGGGAGAATAACATAACTCATTTCGCCAAATTCATTTAAAATCATTAAAACCTTGACTTTCCGATTTGAGTAATACAATAGGATCTAAGCCAAACCGAGTCATGAAATCTATCACTCCTTTCAAAGCCATTTCCTTTACTTATCAAAACTGGCTTCACTTCCACGACTAAATCTGAAGCGTTTCAAACTACCAAGAGAATCATTTTTATTGTGTTTAACTAGAGTTCAAAAGATACTCTGAAGCTTATTTAAAATGTCAGAATAATAAGGTTCATCAATCGAAATCCAAATCCTTTTCAAAACTACGAAAACTCTTCCAAGGGACAATCTTTGTTTAATAGAGAAAACATAAACCCGTTTTACCCTTTAAAAACAGCCTCAAAGCAAAATTCTATTTTGAATGAATCGTACCCAAAAACATACTATTCTTCTTGGAAAATAAGGAGGAATCATGATTCTCTTTTCAATAATTCTTTCAAAGTGTAGCTTCATTGCTTTCATAATTGTTCCAAGTAAAGATAATAATGAAGCCCTAAATTCACAATCCTCTAGGTAATTAGGAAAGGCATTAAACTCAAAATTTCCCAAATAACATTTTAAATAAAGACTCGGATTTTATAAAAATTTCGGCAGCATCTCCCCTAAAACTTGGACTTTGCCACCCAGTTCGGGTCCCAACTAAACCGTTCCTCAATCCCTTTCAACAGTCCAGAATCCAAAAATCAATTCAAAATCAAGCTAAATACAACAGTCGCCTCATTGACATAACTCAAGGAAACCGTTTCAAAATCAAATCAATATCAACCGATTTAACTCATTTTCAAAGCTTTAAAGAAACGGCTCAGTAACAAATCGTTTATCCAAAACCAAGTTAATTTAAGTAAACCAGGCTGAATTCAAAAGTACATTCGATTCTTCACATCATCAAAATAATTAACTCAATTCAAATCAATCCTCAACGGATTAAACTCAGATTTCAAATCTTTAAAGAATCATCTTCAAAACATTACATTTCACAAAGCCGCACAACAATTCAGCCAAACCAACATCCATAATCATTCGAGTCGATCAAATAATACATAAGGCAATTACAATCACCAAATACACAATATCTCACATCAGTATCCATATGTAATAATTCCAATACATAAAACATAATTTTTGGAAAGCGCCCCTACCTCAAAATGCAAATCCACAACCCAAACGTCTCACGGAGTCCTTTTCGCCTCAACCCGAAGTGAGGGCAACCAACAACTCGGCTCCACTTGCTTTCTCAACAATCTCAATGACTCTAATCGCAACATACAACAACCGAAACTCAATCTTATAGCAATTAATGCCACAAACCTCCGCGTGAGATAACAGAACAATAATGAAAGGCCTTTCAAATCGAAATGCTTACCGAACCTAAGAAGGAACGGCTGAACCGAAATAGCGACGGTCTCCGAACCAGTTTGGCGGTAGCCCCGGGAGCCATGCCAGGCGGCAACGGTGATCAGACTCCGGCGGCAGCGGCGGCAGGATTCTCCGGCGACTAAGCTGCATTCTCCGGCGGCAGAGACGGCAGAGCAGCTCAAAATGGCCAGCAGTAGTGGCGGCGATAACCCAGCACCAACATCCACCCCCGTCACCACTTCTCTCTCCGGTCAGGTCCATTGGCCCTAAATCAGCCGCAGCAACTATGAAACGGCAGCAAAAGGATCAGCCCCAACCCGCGATGATGGTTCTCTGGTGCGACACCAACCACGACAGAAACGGCGGCCTGAATCCTTTTCCGGCGGCGATGAGACCCCCGACAGCACGGCGTGGTTCACTCTGTCCCATAGCATAGCGGCGACCGGACCTTCAGCTCGAGTCTTCCTCTCTCTCCCAGCGTCGTTCAGTCTCAGCCTTTCTCCTCGACGTGACGCGGCGGTGAGGTGTGAAGCAACACCCTTTTCTCCTCTTCGCGGCGGCTCAATATGCGACAACAACAGCGCCGTTGGAGGACATGGAAGCAGCGGCGGCCGAACAAGAACGCGATGAGGCTAAGGACGAATGGCGGTGACGAGCGCTGGACGCGATTCGGGTACGGCGGCGAGGTGACTGGCGACCGTAGCGCGGCTCGTCCCTCCCCTGTTCGCAGCTCTGCTCCATCTCCCCCTTTCTATTTCTGATTCGTTTCTTTCATGGAAAAGGGAAAGAAACCGTGGGGTGCTGCTGTTGCTGGATGAGGAAAACATTGTGGGTGTGCTGAGGGAAACATTGCTGCTGCTGCGTATCAAATTGAAGGAAGGGGGAGAGGTCTGCTGAGTGTGGGGGAAAAGGGGAAACCGGGTCGAGTACGGGTTACTGGATTAGGGTTTCATTTTTTGAAAATTAGGGTTAGGGGCATTTTAGTAATTTCACTTAAAAATAGGGTTAATATAATAATTAGAAATAAATTCTAGTCCAACAATAATAATGTATATAAATACTATTGGCTCATCAATTTTACAAATTATTTTCAATAAAATGCCCAAATCTAAAAATTAGAAATAATATAATCAATTTCTCTATTTTCAAAAATAGCAGTACTAATATTTAAAATATTAGTTACTTAGTCCAAAACATATAAAATTCTTATTATTTCACAACTGTTAAATTTATAATTTAAATATAGAAAATAATCCAATAATTATAAAATCGGATAATAATCATAACTCATCCCAAATCCAATAAATCAAAACTTGCCTTAATTACCTTTTATAAAATAATTTCTGAAATTAAGGCTATAAATAACCATATGATTTGAGACTTGATCATAATAAGACTTTTCAAAGATTTTGGGCCTTACATTCTACCCACCTTATAAAAATTTTCGCCCTCGAAAATTGATACGAAACGAAAGAAATTTCATCACAATTCACCCTTGAACACATTTAAGGAAGAAGCAAAAATATCTCGACATATAAACATATATATGGTTTTCAAATACTTGGATGATCATATGCATAAAGATACAAAGGTAGGAGTGTGATTGCAAAGCAAACGTTACAAGATAGACTCAATACACAAGGTCATATGATCTCAAGGCTTTACAAACACTTGAGGTGCCAAAATAGGGTGCAAATCAAGATAGGCGTTCACAAGGCAAAGTGGTAATAAATGTGGTAAAAGGCTGCAAGGCATGTTGGTATTTAAATAGTGGCATAACGTTCGCTGACAAATCTTGTTCCCACTTCAAAACTTCAATTTCCTAACTCCACCAATCATTTTACAACCTCATAGCCAATCATAAGCCTAACACCCGCAAACTCATTTGCAAGAAACAAAACACCCACAGCTCATAACGTTGTACACCTACCGTTTCGCCTTCCATATACACATATCACATCTTAAAGAACTAACGCATTGTGTTACTACGTCTACAAGTCGCACGTGATATCAAAATAATTCGCGAGTTTACTCAGAAGGATACAAGATTTAGAAAGGAGAGACAATTGTCAAAGTTAATACTCATCGATTTGAGAGAATGTATCCAATTCTAGACAAACAAGGATACTCAAGCAATGAAATTTGCTAGACACAATTTAATTGACAACTTCAAAGATAACCCTTGAATCAAAGAAATCCAATAGGATCAATAAGAAGAAGGTTCAGCACATTTGTTTGAAACAATTTCAAGCTGAGTCGAAGAAGTATGAGGTTTACAGAAAAGAATATCTCAGACCCAAGACAAAGCTCACAGAACTCAAGAGCATGATTAAAAATTCTTCTGAATGCGTTATTCATGAAAGAGTCGAAAACTTACGAAAAAACCACTTCGCAGTCTAGAAGAAAAGTTGAGCAACAAACATTCTTCAAGAGAGTAGCAAAAGCATAAACGTGGCTTTACTTCAATACAATTTCATGTTGAAGTAGATCATGAAGAGTTTTAAAAACAAAATGCACACAAGTTTGGCTAAAGGCTAAAATATCCCCTCAAATATTTTAGAAAGATAATTAGGTGCACAACTTAACCAAAAGCAATCATAAAACTCGGAAGAGAAATCAAATGCTTGTTCAAAAATTCCCAAAGTCCATATTCAAACAAGCGTGTACAAAAGTCTTAGCAAGGACGAAAGGAAAAGTTAAACTCTACTTGGAAAAGAAAATCCGAGGTAAAAATTTGCTTACAATCTGGTAAAGGAAATATGTGGTGCGTTACAAACGAACCAGTTTCCACTAAACAAGGAAGCTTTTCAAAACTTCATTTAAAATAGCGCACGCCAAATTTAAATCAACTTTGTCAAATTTGAACAATGGTTTCAATTTCAATCAAGCAACAGAAAAATAAATTCAGTTTAGAACTTCTTCAAAGAGAATTCAAAACTTCAAAAAGTTTGAAACAAGAATCCAAAGTATACTTGAAATCACCATCTTAGAAAGATATTCAAGAAAATTAGGATGTACTTAAAAAGGAGTCAAATCATACAACAAAGGATTTTAAATCAAGGTAGTCTAAACAAGATCCGCTAGACATAAAACGTCAAATAAGCTTTCAATTGATCCAAAAGAATACAAAAGTCATAGAAAAGATAACTCAATCATTAGTAATTTCTCAAGGATAAATCCTTGACTAAAAACTTTGTTAGATACAATGAGAGAATGAACGATGCACTAATTTGAAACGAATCAAACTGACTCATATAGGAATGAGATTCACAAGAGAGAAAAACCAAGATCAACGGTAATGTTCACCAAATGTAGGAGATTAGTTAAAAATAAAGTCAAGTATGACATTCATGGGGATGGAAGGTTTAATAGAGAATTTAGTCCGTTCATAGGAAGAAAGCTATGAGTCCAACACTTTCAAAAGAACAACAATGGCATAAACCATATAGCATGCTAAATCAACTCAATTCAAAATAAGTTAAGTAAAGCTTATCAAACGAAACTCAACCAGGACAAGAGTGATAAATCCTTTCTTTTCAAAATGTTGAAAAATATCCAAATACATAATCAAATGAAGATGTGCATTGGAACTGTAGTAAAATTACTAGAAAGTCAAGTTACTTTTAAAGTAAGTGCAATTCCGTGAACCAGTAAAAGCACATGGTATTAAAAATAGATAGTTGTTAAACTGTATAAGAAATCTCAATTTTTCATATATAGAAAAGTATATATCTAATCAACAGCAATTTATAAAATCTCAAAATTGGCTGTGATCACTGTCAAGTAAAAGAAACACTGAATCAACAATTTCTCTAGGAATGGACTCGGAATCCTGAGTTAAAAGGCACAGCACATTAACACAAGTTCAAAGCTATACCAAAGAATATCTGAATCAGGAAGCACTCAAACAGAGAAAGATAGATACAACAAGGATTTCAAACAAGCATATGCACTTAGGATCAAACAAGAATGCATATGAATAAAGGAATAGAGTGGAAACATCAAACTACTTTTCAAGAGGAGTAGCAAACAAGATTTTCAAGTTAAGACATGAAAGAACAGGTCGACTCGAACAAAAATCCAAAACACACAACTGAATAGCCTCGAGAAATAGTTTCCAACGTTCCCAAAACCCGCGATTCGCTTTGCTCAAAACTTGTATATCGCCTATGATAACCCATTAGTGCTTTCATAGACATAATTCACTAGTATTAAGCCAGCCAAACTTAATACCAAGAATTATGCAATGCAAGACTAACAGCGTAAATCAATAGACCGTCATGTGAATAAAGCTCTAATTCTCGTCATTCGATAAGACCTAGTACATGACAAACGCTCAGAGTATGCAACTGAAGCATAGTCGGTCCATTTCCCAGGCTCTACAGGAAGGACTGCTCTGATACCATAATGTAACACCCTAACTACCAAAACTCACGCTTCCGGCTACGCGACTCTGATAGCTCGGACATTACGACACTTATACTATTTAGTACTGAAATATGAGCCTGTTTAAAACTTTAAACCGCAAAATCGCTCCCAAAAATACTTTCCTTTGACAAAGTACACCCATAGATACCATACAACTTACAAAACTCATCAACAGTACATCCATATATATATATATATATATATATATACATATATATATACATATATATATACATATATATATAAATAATATTACAAGCATTAACCAATACAATCCGTATCCCTCTTACAAAATATATCAAGATAAAGGCGAGGATACAATAAATAATAAGCTAAAGCAATACAGAGCATTTCAACAACAACTAAATAAACTCTTCGTAACTTCTGTGTCCATATCCTGAAAGGGGAAAAATGTAGGGGGGTGAGAACATCATCCTTGAAAGGGTTTTCAGTAGAGGGTTTTTTGGAATTACTGTAATAGGATACGTGAAGATAACCGCACCGGTGAATAATAACCATGTTATGCCTCTTTTCAAAAACAACGGTTTTCAATAAAAGTAAAGTCGGAAATCTTTTCTGAAAGAGGAACCATTCAATACTCAACAATTCAAAAACCTTTCAAAACGGTTTATCTATGCTGAAACAAAATAGCCTTTCATATTTATTCCAAACCAGAAACACAAAACCGAAATTAACCATCGGTTCATCTCATTCCAACCATGGCCCTAGGCCCAAACAATCCAACCATCAACCAATCACCACAGTCCAACAGAGTCCCAGTAGCAAACACAAATAGGAAGATGCAAGCACAAAAAAATAGTTATTGCAAGTAGGACAATTAGCAAATAATCACATAGGCAAACCAAGTATAATATGCACACCCAAACAATGTCACATAGATGCATATGATGCATGCCTGTCCCTAGTGGCTGATGATATCATCTGTCGGTTATAGAGCCAACCCGACAAGTCCTGGTAGCTAACCATTGGACTATCCCCCTGTCGCGCATCCCCAACTCGAGTTATACTCTTTATAAACGTGATCATAATCATGATCTATATCCATCACCTTCACTGGTGAATATTTACGGGGGCGAGCTCATCCGGGACTTTCACAGTGCCCGGCCACACTTACGACATAGGGTCAAAAGAGCTCCGAGTCTCAACCTGGAGCGCGTGGTGGCTAGCCACTGCTTTCTCCCAGGGAAACTCTTATCTCCAATAGTGAAAGTGCAACATTCACATTTATCAATGATTTAGCATATACATGCATTCAATCTCATCCATGGATCAACATCCATCTCAGCCATCTGGCTCACGGTTCAATCCAGAACCAGCTAATATTCATATCATACACAGCCATTCCGGCTTACAACAAAACAACACTTCCACATTCAACATCATCATTTCATAAAACCGGCATTTAAGCCATAAATCACTTTTTCTCAAATCGTTTCACTTTGAAATCGAGTTTCAAATCTTTTCAGCCTTGCCTTCAGAAATCTCGTTTCTCAAATCATCTCAGGCTCATAAGCCAAATTTACACAATGTGAGCTCCCTTTTTTTAAAACAAAGCCACTCTCGTCATTCTCTTTCCAAAACTTCCGAAACCATGGCAAGCTAAGAATTTATCTCAAAGCATTCAAAATCACCCATCCAATAATGGGATTTTATAACAAAAGTTTCCTGACAGAGTTCCAAGTCTTTAGAGGAGAATAACATAACTCATTTCGCCAAATTCATTTAAAATCATTAAAACCTTGACTTTCCAATTTGAGTAATAAAATAGGATCTAAGCCAAACCGATTCATGAAATCAATCACTCCTTTCAAAGCCATTTCCTTTACTTATCAAAACTGGCTTCACTTCCACGACTAAATCTGAAGCGTTTCAAACTACCAAGAGAATCATTTTTATTGTTTTTAACTAGAGTTCAAAAGATACTTTGAAGCTTATTTAAAATGTCAGAATAATAAGGTTCATCAATCGAAATCCAAATCCTTTTCAAAACCACGAAAACTCTTCCAAGGGACAATCTTTGTTTAATAGAGAAAACATAAACCCGTTTTACCCTTTTAAAACAGCCTCAAAGCAAAATTCTATTTCGAATGAATCGTACCCCAAAACATACTATTCTTCTTGGAAAATAAGGAGGAATCATGATTCTCTTTTCAATAATTCTTTCAAAGTGTAGCTTCATTGCTTTAATAATTGTTCTAAGTAAAGATAATAATGAAGCCCTAAATTCACAATCCTCTAGGTAATTAGAAAAGGCATTAAACTCAAAATTTCCCAAATAACATTTTAAATAAAGACTCGGATTTTATAAAAATTTCGGCAGCATCTCCCCTAAAACTTGGACTTTGCCACCCAGTTCGGGTCCCAACTAAACCGTTCCTCAATCCCTTTCAACAGTCCAGAATCCAAAAATCAATTCAAAATCAAGCTAAATACAACAGTCGCCTCATTGACATAACTCAAGGAAACCGTTTCAAAATCAAATCAATATCAACCGATTTAACTCATTTTCAAAGCTTTAAAGAAACGGCTCAGTAACAAATCGTTTATCCAAAACCAAGTTAATTTAAGTAAACCAGGCTGAATTCAAAAGTACATTCGATTTTTCACATCATCAAAATAATTAACTCAATTCAAATCAATCCTCAACGGATTAAACTCAGATTTCAAATCTTTAAAGAATCAACTTCAAAACATTACATTTCACAAAGCCGCACAATAAATCAGCCAAACCAACATCCATAATCATTCGAGTCGATCAAATAATAGATAAGGCAATTACAATCACCAAATACACAATATCTCACATCAGTATCCATATGTAATAATTCCAATACATAAAACATAATTTTTGGAAAGTGCCCCTACCTCAAAATGTAAATCCATAACCCAAACGTCTCACGGAGTCCTTTTCGCCGCAACCCAAAGTTAGGGCAACCAACAACTCGGCTCCACTTGCTTTCTCAACAATCTCAACGACTCTAATCGCAACATACAACAACCAAAACTCAATCTTATAGCAATTAACGCCACAAACCTCCGCGTGAGATAACAGAACAATAATGAAAGGCCTTCCAAATCGAAACGATTACCGAACCGAAGAAGGAACGGCTGAACAGAAACAGCGACGGTCTCCGAACCAGTTTGGCGGTAGCCCCGGGAGCCATGCTAGGCGGCAACGGTGATCAGACTCCGGCGGCGGCAGCGGCAGGATTCTCCGGTGACTAAGCTGCATTCTCCGGCGGCAGAGACGGCAGAGCAGCTCAAAATGGCCAGCAGTAGTGGCGGCGATAACCCAGCACCAACATCCACCCCCGTCACCACTTCTCTCTCTGGTCAGGTCCAATGGCCCTAAATCAGCCGCAGCAACTATGAAACGGCAGCAAAAGGATCAGCCTCAACCCGCGATGATGGTTCTCCGGTGCGACACCAACCACGACAGAAACGGCGGCCTGAATCCTTTTCCGGCGGCGATGAGACCCCCGACAGCACGGCGCGGTTCACTCTGTCCCATAGCACAGCAGCGACCGGACCTTCAGCTCGCGTCTTTCTCTCTCTCCCAGCGTCGTTCAGTCTCAGCCTTTCTCCTCGACGCGACGCGGCGGCGAGGTGTGAAGCAACACCCTTTCCTCCTCTTCGCGGCGGCTAAATCTGTGACAACAGCAGCGCCGTTGGAGGACATGGAAGCAGCGGCGGCCGAACAAGAACGCGATGAGGCTAAGGATGAATGGCGGTGACGAGCGCTGGACGCGATTCGAGCACGGCGGCGAGGTGACTGGCAACCGTAGCACGGCTCGTCCCTCCCCTGTTCGCAGCTCTGCTCCATCTCCCCCTTTCTGTTTCTGATTCGTTTCTTTCATGGAAAAGGGAAAGAAACCGTGGGGTGCTGCTGTTGCTGGATGAGGGAAACATTGTGGTTGTGCTGAGGGAAACATTGCTGCTGCTGTGCATCAAATTGAAGGAATGGGGAGAGGTCTGCTGAGTGTGGGGGAAAAGGGGAAACCGGGTCGGGTACGGGTTACTGGGTTAGGGTTTCATTTTTGAAAATTAGGGTTAGGGGCATTTTAGTAATTTTACTTAAAAATAGGGTTAATATAATAATTAGAAATAAATTCTAGTCCAACAATAATAATGTATATAAATACTATTGGCTCATCAATTTTACAAATTATTTTCAATAAAATGCCCAAATATAAAAATTAAAAGTAATATAATCAATTTCTCTATTTTCCAAAATAGCAGTACTAATATTTAAAATATTAGTTACTTAGTCCAAAACATAAAATTCTTATTATTTCACAACTGCTAAATTTATAATTTAAATATAGAAAATAATCCAATAATTGTAAAATCGGATAATAATCATAACTCATCACAAATCCAATAAATCAAAACTTGTCTTAATTACCTTTAATAAAATAATTTCTGAATTAAGGCTATAAATAACCATATGATTTGATAATTGATCATAATAAGACTTTTCAAAGATTTTGGGCCTTACAGGAACAATCAAAGATGGGAGGAGCCACAAGGATTTGATCAACCCTCATGGCAACAACCATATCCAATGGACTATCAACAACAATTCCGTGATGTATATCAAGGCAATGGCTATGGTGAGCACCCTTTTGATTATCAACAACCACCATCATATGCCTATGAACCCCCTCCTCAACATGACTTTGGACCACCATACTCACAAGCCCCTTTCCACCATTCACCTCCATATGACCCTAACCCCTATCCACCATACCAACCACCTTATGAGCCATATGAACCATATATAAAACCACCCCAATTCCAACCCAATTACTCCCAAGAACCACCACCTCAATATTCACCATCTCCATATCCATCAATCCAAGAGAACTATGATCCTACTTATGATGCCCGAGTGCAACAAGAATCAAGGGATCGTCTCAAGGAAACAATGGAAAAATTTCATGCAACCCTTTGCCAACTGGATCAAGCGATAATTCGATTACCTTCTCGACGTTCGGACATTCAAGGAACCCCCATGGCTTCATGTGGAGAATCTACTGAAGAACGTGGCGTGAAGGAGAAGTTGGAAACTCCGGTGGACAGTGAGCAGCACGAATTGGTATTGGAACAATTAGAAGAAGCTACGCCTGTCATTGAAGAGGAAGAAGTGGTTGAAGACTTAGGAGATGCGGAACCTCCATGGGAAACTCAAGTCACAGAGCCCTCTTCTAAGGAGTTTAAATTTAATGTTGAGGAGTGTGTACAACCTCCAACGCATATTATGGTTGAAGACTATGAAGAGGACGATCAAGAGATGGATTCGATCATTGATAAATTCTTATCTACATTTGAATCCTCTCCCTTTGGCCTTGTCATGGAGATGAAAGAAGATGAAGCACAACCTCCCATGCCCTTGGTGAACAATGAAGAAGGGATTGAATTGGAAAAGATCTACCAAGAGGAAAAGGTTGATATTGAAGAAGCTTGCAAAGAGGTGGTAGTCGTCAGAGAAGAACACAAAAGGAGTAGAGCTTGCAAGTTCATTAGAAATCCCTCCCCCTAAGTTGCCATCATCCTTCACAACATTCAAGTGGGTAAAATTCATATCCCTTAGCTTTCTAATTCCACTTGAATATGGGCTACTGGAGACGGATGGTCAACTTAGAGCTCTTTGTGGCATTAAGAGTAAGAGGAAGATGGTCAGTGGTAAGAATTGTCCTGCAAGGTTCATTATGGTTGGAAGCTTTAAGTTTAAACGCAAAGGTTGGTGTAGAGCTCAACTAAATGGGTCTAGGAAGATGTTTAAGTGCTTACCTGAGAATTCTCAAGCTGAACAACCCGGATGGAATCATGATAATCAACTTGAAGATGGGTGTAGAAACAAGATTTGGGATCCAGGAATATATGAGGATCAACTTTGGGAGCTCAAAGCTTGTGGAGAACTCCATCAAAGCTTGATGAATTTACTTAGTATGGATAGAGCTTATTGGAAGACCAAGCATTGGTAGCAGTTTCAAGATGAGTTCAAGCACAAGCCACCATGACAACGAGCTCGCGAAATGTCCAACTTAAGGACTATAACTAAAAGTGCTAGGTGGGAGACTACCCACCATGGTATGATCATTCTTTTTCAATTTAATTCTGTTTCGTTTTGTTTGTTTTTGAGTTTTATTTTATTTGATTGAACCTGAAATCATGCATAACAGCATTGCATTCTGCATTTTGCACATCAAAAAAAAAATGCACACGACGCGACAGCGTCGCTGACGCGTCCACGTCGCATGTGCTTTGGGAAGAAAAGAAAATTGAACAGAGAGTCATGCAAAAGTGTGGCTGGAGTTGGGCTGGACTCGTGCTAGACGCACAAGCCCTACCACGCGTACGCGTGCCCCACGCCTCCGCGCCGTTTTCATAGTTTGGCCCTTCACGTGGTCGCATCAACCACGCGAACGCGTCACCCTACAAATTGGCAAAATGTGTTTCACACAGAGAGTTGTGCGAGCACGAAGCTGCTCTCGCGCCACTTGCTTGAATCATGTCACGCGTCCGCGTGACCGATGCGTCCGCATCACCTAATTTACGCGCTATTCACGCGAATGCATAACCCACGCATCCGCGTCGCATGCGCCGCACCACTTATCCAAATCTCCATAATATCTTATCTTTTCTTTCCCAATCCTAATTTTTACTTCTCCCTTCGTATTTCTTTCTTCTTATTTCCTTCTTCCTTATTTCTTACTTTCTTTTTCTTTTCCATTGGTGTTAAAATTCTCTTCTCCAACTATTGCATCTTTTCTTGAATTATTCTGGTGCTTCATGACTTGTTTTATTCCAATTGGATATTATTATTCATAAATCAATGCTAATTTTTATAATACTGATATTCCTTTTGCATTGATATGCACTTACACTATCTTGCATTACCCACACTCTCTTCCCCATTGTTGCAACTTTTTGCACTATTGATATGCCAATTGCTTCCACTATTTTCTCACTTGCATGTTGTAGCTACCATGTAATCGAGACCTTTATTATTTGGCATTAACACCCATAATATTTATGTTCTTATCCTTATTTCTGGGTTACTTTACTTCTTTTTTGTTCTTATCTTTATTTTTGGGTTACCTTCCTTCCTTTTTCACTTCTTTTAGGATGGCCACCACGAAGAGAGAGAAAAAGCTTCTTAATGGGGAGACAGGCAAGTCAATCTGCACAATCTATAGAGAAAGGCATCAGTTGGAGCAGCCCGTCCACTTGTACATCTTAGCATGCACCGAGGACGGTGCAATCTTTAAGTGTGGGGAGGTCGATACGCCGAGGACGGTGCAACCTTTAAGTGTGGGGAGGTCGATACCAACTTCCGTGGGTTAGTTATTTTTTTCTCAACACCAATGGTTTATTTTCCTTGTTAGTTGTTGCATTTGCATGTTTGATTGATTTTGTACATATTTTATCACTTGGTTGAAGTAATATTTTCTTTTTCAAGAAAAATTTCTTTAGCATTTCACTAATTTGAATTAAACATTTCGAAAAACTTGTTTGAAGAAATTTTATTTTGGAACATGGTTTAGAGCTCGAACATACAAAACCAGTGAGATTTTGAGCCTATTTGATTAGTTGCATTTTATCAACCAATATTTTATTTTTGGTGTGTGTTATTCTCTCTAAAATTGTGATCATTGTCTTGCTTGATTCTATATTTCCATTGTTTAATGTATGCATACACTTATATGATTGAGGCCTTAGTTCACTGAGCTTACATACCCATATGGCCTTACCCTTTCATTATCCTTTGCAAACCAATTTGAGCCTATTTTACCCATTTGTTCTTTACTTTAGCTCATTACTAACTCTAAGCAGAAAACAATAATGTCCTTTAATTTGAATCCTTGGTTAGCTTAGACTAGTAAAAGTGCTCATGAATTAAGTGTGGGGAAAGTAGGGTTTGGAAACGTTTGGTTTGGGAATTGAGTATGTTAGACTTTCTGTGAAAATGTGAAAAATGTTAAGAACATGTTTATCCATTCAATACCTTAATCATATGCATTGAAACAAAATTATTAAGAAAAGAAAAATAGAAAAAAAAGGGGACAAAATGCCCCAAAGTAAATGGTGATAGCAATGCACATGTACTGTACTCGAAACTTGGAATGCATAAATATGTAGTAAACGCAGTTAATGGGAAGTTATTGATTTTATATTATGATTATATGGATTGTACTAAGTTAGGTGGAAAGTTTAAGTTAATAAAGGCTTCAGATTTTAGTCCACTTGACCAAATACAATCCTACCTTGACCCTAACCCCATTAAAACCCTTAAAAGACCTCTTGATATGTGTATCTGTGCATTAGTTTTTGTTGATTGTTAGATGAAGAGCAAGCTATAGAAAGCAAGATTAGTAGAGAATTGAGAGAATTGATCCTAGACACTTGAGAGTTAGAATGATATACACTACCAGTAAGGGTTCAGTGCTTAATTCTATGTTCCCTGCTTTCATGAGCTATCTTCTTCTTGCAAGTTATTTGTATTGTATTTTGTGATTTGAATTAGTGAAATCCAGTTCATATTTGTTCTTGAAAGATTTATTTACTTTTTCACCAAGTAGGTAGAATCATTTTAGCATGTAGTTGCATTCAAATAGATAGGTTGCATTTCATACATTCTATCATTCCTCTTCACTCCCTTATAGCTTCTCTTGAGCTTAGCATGAGGACATGCTAATGTTTAAGTGTGGAGAGGTTGATAAACCACTATTTTATGGTTTATCTTATGCTCAATTGAGTGGATTTTATCAACCTTTCATACACTTATTCATACTAATTGCATGAGTTTACATTTTCCTTCCGGATTTTATGCTATGATTAAAAACATGCTTCTTTGGCCTTATATTCGCTAATATTAATCGTCTCTTATTACCATTAGATGACGTGATATGTGTGTTAAGTGATTTCAGGGATTACAGGACATGAATGGTTCAGAGGATGGAAATGAAGCATGCAAAAGTGGAAGGAATATAAGAAACTGAAGAAACTGCTAAGCTGTCTAGCCTGACCTCTTCACACTCAAACGGTCATAACTTGAGCTACAGAGGTCCAAATGATGCAGTTCCAGTTGTGTTGGAAAGCTAACATTCGGGGCTTCGATTTGATATATAATTTATTATAGTGGCCATACAGATAGGTGACGCGAATGCATCATCAACGCGGATGCGTCGCATCTGCGAAAATCAGCGTGACATATTTACTGTTTTTGACCCAGTTCTTGGCCCAGAAAACACATATTAGAGGCTATAAAGTGGGAAAATGCATACATTCATTCAGAATTCATTCATAATTCACACTTTTCATAGTTTAGATGTGGTTTTAGAGAGAGAGAGGCTCTCTCCTCTCTCTTAGGATTTAGAATTAGGATTTTTAGAATTTAGGAATAATTCTTCTTCATCTGAGGTTCAATGTTCTTTTTATTTGTTTTCTCTTTTATTTGTTTAATGACCATTCATGTTATGATTTTCTTAATATAATTTGAGGTATTTCAAACTCATGATTGTTTTTCCTTAATTTTTAATTTAGATTATTTACTATTGGCTTTGATTGATTAATTGGTAACTCTTGAGTTATCAAACTCATCGTGATTGATAATTGTTATCTTTGCTGATTGATTTAGACTCCCATAAATCTTGTCTTTCCTTAAGGAGTTGACTAGGACTTTAGGTGTTAGATTAATTTTTCCACTTAACTGACCTTCATAGTTAGAGGTTGACTTAGTGGTAGCAAAAATATAGTTCTCATCACTATTGATAAGGATAACTAGAATAGGACTTCCAGTTTTCATTCCTTGCCAAGAGTTTTTCTTAGTTATTAATTTATTAATTCCTACAATTTATTTCTCTTATTTAAAACCTTTTCAAAACCCTAAAATATACCTTCGCATAACCAATAATAAATCAACTTCCCTGCAATTCCTTGAGAAGACGACCCGAGGTTTAAATACTTCGGTTATCAATTTCAAAGGGGTTTGTTACTTGTGACAACCAAACATTTGTAAGAGAGGTTGATTGCTTGGTTTAGAAACTATACTTGCAACGAGAATTTATTATAACTTCTAAACCATCAATCTTTCGTTCTTCAATGTCTGTCCGCGCTTCATATTGAAGATCGAATTCCGACAACTCGACTACCCATTGCAAGATTCTGCCCGCTAGGTCTGTTTTCTGTAAGATCCCTTTTATGGGCTGGTTGGTGCGAACCCTAATGGTGTGAGCTTGGAAGTATGGATGAAGTCGTCGAGATGTTAGTATAAGAGCATAGGCAAATTTTTCTATTTTTTGGTAGTTCAGCTCAGATCCTTGTAATGCTGTACTGATGAAGTATACGGCTATTGCCCGACTTCCTACCGTAAGGTACAATATGAGTGGTTCTCTTTCCTGTGGATGAGTTAGAATAGGTGGTTATCCCAGAAATCTTTTGAAATCTTAGAAGGCTTGTTCGCACTCCATCGTCCATTCAAACTTCTTTTCCTTCCTTAGAGTGGCATAGAAGGGAAGAGATCTCATTGCCGATCCGGCTAGAAATCTGGACAAGGTTGCCAACCTCCCGTTGAGTTGTTGTACCTCTTTGACACAAGTCGGACTCTTCATGTCGAGTATGGCCCGACATTTATCTGGATTTTCCTCGATTCCTCTTTGTGGGAGCATAAAACCCAAGAATTTGCCAGCTTCTACTGCGAAGGTGCATTTTGCAGGATTGAGTCGCATGCCATGCCGTCTTATAGTGTCAAATACTTGGGTTAGGTTGGACAATAGCGTCTCTTCATCTTGTGTCTTTATTAACATGTCGTCCACATAGACTTCCATGATTTTTCCGATGTGATCCGTGAAGACCTTATTCATTAATCTCTGATAAGTTGCTCCCGCGTTTTTAAGACCAAAAGGCATGACGATGTAGTAGTAGTTTGCTTTTGGGGTTAAGAAGGAAGTTTTTTCTTGGTCGGGTGGATACATTGGGATTTGATTGTATCCTGAGTATGCGTCCATAAACGAGAGATATTTATATCCGAAGGAGGCACCTACCAGAGCGTCGATACTCGGGAGTGGATAAGGATCTTTTGGGCAGGCTTTGTTGAGATCAGTGTAGTCGGTGCACATTCGCCACTTCCCGTTTGATTTTTTCACCAAGACGACGTTAGCTAGCCATAGTGGGTATTTGACTTCTCTTATGAATCCTGCCTCCAGTAGAGCTTGTACCTGCTCTTCCATAGCTTGGGATCGTTCTTATGGCACATTAACTTGGGGTCTATGCCTGGCATGTCTGCGGCCTTCCATGCAAAGAGGTCGACGTTATCTCGCAAGAACTGTATGAGTGATTCTTTTATGTCTCCTTTTAGAATTGTACCGATATTGGTTGTTTTGTCCGGGGTGTCTCCGATCTGGACTTTTTCCATTTCACCTTCGGGTTGTGGGCGGAGTTTTTCCCACCTCTGAACTCCACTAAATTCGATTGTGTGGAATTCTTCTCCTCTGTCTCTGAGGTTTATACTTTCATTGTAACAGCGGCGTGCCGTCTTCTGGTCTGCTTTTACTGTAGTTATCCCTTCTGCAGTTGGGAATTTTATGTATAGATGTGGAGTCGAGACTATTGTGCCAAGCTGATTCAATGTTGTCCAACCTATTAAGGCGATGTATGCTGAACTTACGTGGACCATGATGTAATCTATCTTGAGTGTTCTTGACTGGTTTCCTTTTTTGAAGGTTGTGTGTAGCGAGATGTATCTACGCGGTTGAACTGAGGTGTCTCCTAGTCCGAACAGGCTGTTCGGATATGCTCTAAATTCTTTTTCTTCCAGGCCGAGGTTGTCGAAGGTAGTTTAGAACAAGATGTTGGTGGAGCTCCCTTGGTCTATCAGCGTGCGATGGAGATTTGCGTTTGCCAGTATAACAGTGATGACCATGGGATCGTCGTGTCTTAAGATGATACTGGATGTGTCTTCTTTGGTGAAAGTAATTGCGGGAATGTCGGGTGCTTCCTCCTTCCCCTCTACATGATATACTTCTTTAAGATATATTTTGCAAGATGATTTGGAGATTCCTCCTCCCACAAATCCACCGTGTATCATGCAGACATGTCTTTCTGGTGTACGAGGTGATCGCTCGGTTCGTCCGACATCTTCTTTTTCGTTGCTCATCGTCCCGGGTGGCCAGGTATCGATCTAATTTCCCTTCTCTTACTAGTTTTTCTATGACATTCTTTAAGTCAAAACATTCTTTGGTGGAATGCCTGCAGATTCGATGGTATTCACAATATTCGGTTCGATTTCCTCCTCTTTTTTTGCCTTTGAGTGGTTGAGCTGGAGGTATTTTTTCAGTGTGGCAAACTTCTCTATAGACATCCACAAGAGACACCAGAAGAGGGGTGTAATTATGGTATTTTTTCTTATTTTTTTCCCATGTTGATCTTCCTTCTTTTTGGACTCTTTGTCTTTATCCCGGGAGGGATAGGTGAATTCAGATTTTGAGGTCTCTCCTTGTCGAGAGTTTTCTTCCATGTTGATGTACTTCTCTGCTCGTTCTTGCACTTCGTTCAGAGATGCTGGGTGTTTTTCGATATAGATTGGCTAAAAGGTCCCTCCCGCAAGCCATTGATGAGGCCCATAATGGCAGCCTCCGTGGGTAGGCTTTGTATGTCCAGGCATGTTTTGTTGAATCTTTCCATGTAGTTGCGAAGACTTTCTGGTTCTCCTTGCTTGATTCCTAAGAGACTAGAAGCGTGCTTAGCCTTATCTTTTTGGATGGAAAATCTGGCCAAAAACTTCATGGCTAAGTCATCGAAACTTGAGATGGACCTAGGAGGTAGATTGTCGAACCATCTAATTGTTGTCTTTATTAAAGTAGTTGGAAAGGCTTTGCAGCGAACTGCATCTGAGGCGTCGGTGAGGTACATTCTACTTCTGAAATTGCTAAGATGATGGCCGGGATCTGTAGTGCCATCGTACAAAGTCATATCCGGGAGTTTAAAGTCTTTTGGGATTTTGGTCTTGATGATCTCCTTGGTGAATGGATCTTGGTCCTTGCGGGAGATATCCTCATGAGGGGATCGATTACCTTTAGCCTTGAGATCGGCTTCGAGTTTTAGGAATTTGTCCTCTAATTCCTGGCGTCGCCTTATTTCCCTTTGTAGGTCTTTCTCAGCTTCTCGTTGACGTAGGGCTTCTTCAATTTGTTTTAAGCGGTCCAGAAGCGCCTCCATGGCTCCCACATTTGGAGAATTCTTTTCGTTGTTAAGTTGAGGAGTATCCTTTGGTGTAGTGTCCGCATTTTTGTGCGGCGTTCTATCCTCTAGATCTGAATCGTGGTCATTGTCATGATCGTCCGCCATGGTGATGGGATGACTTCCAGGTTCCCCGGCAACGGCGCCAATGTTCCGAGGGTTACCTGAAACTGTAGGTCGATCTCGGTCGAGATCTTCTGTGCTGGTCGGAGATGACGTGCTTGGCGTGTAGGAGATGGCCGAAGCTGCCGCGTCCGACTTGTTGGACTGCCAATGCTGCTGATACTTTGTCACCGAAGGGTGGTGGTACCTACAAAGGACTCCGATGCTTAAGTTAGCAAGGGTGTTAAGCAGGTTTTTAGTAGAATCAGAGTATGAATTATACCTGGGTGCTCTAATGTATTTATAGAGGTGTAGAGTGACCTTTTTAGATAAGATAAGATAAGTTAGTTATCTTATCTTTATCTTATCTTTAAGTGAGGTCATCTTATCTTCAAGGGAACTGCCCTTCTCTCTGTAGGCTTTGGGCTGCCTTAGGATTTGGGGCGTGGTCCTCCGTTTGGGCCCTTTTTTGGGCTTTCCTGGTGATTTGACCGAACTCTTTGAGAAAAGGTCGGATTGTCCTGACCTGAAGAGGTCGGTCGACTTGTCAGTAGAACATCCCGAGTCGGACAGCTCGACCTAGGGTATGAACAACTGTAGAATCTTTTTTTATGATGAAAAGCTTATGTTTTCTTGCAGGAAAACACAGAATTGGATTTTGTTCTTGTTTTATTTTTTAATGAATAGTCCCAAGAAAAGCAAAAACTGCTGAGGTTGAAATTATGACAATTATGAGGTGAGGATCATACAAATATGGGACTAAGTGTATGAAAACAGAAAAAATAATTGTGTGTATGAATAAAATTAGAAGTACCTGCTCATCCATCAACACCATTTCAATGGAGCTAATGGATTTGGGGTCTTTGAATCTCGGTAAAGACCAAAGTCTGATTACTCTAACATGAATCTTCCAACATTCTTTTGGCGATGCAATCATCTCCAACAAATCATATTGCCTAACCATTTTTTCTCTAGTGAAAAAATTAAGAGCAAACGTAAATTCTAGCAAGTACGTATGGTAAGATTGTAGGACCACACCTCTTAGGCTTTTATAATAACTAAGAAGAGGTATATTTTCGAGTAAATCATTTTAAAATCAGAGTGCATCCAAAATCACATATCCTCCATAATCCAAAAGAAGAAAAAATCTGTCTTGATGATTTAAAAAACGAAAAAAGATTTGAATTGAAAATAAAACACTTATTCTACATCATAAATACTGGCAAATCAAAATGTACTGAGTAAAGAAAGGGGTATAAAAATAAGATCTGAATCCATGCCTTCCTTGCAGCAACTTACCTCCATCAGTTACAGATAGAGAGCGTCCCAATGCGACGGTGATCTGAATGACAACAACATTAGTGAAAGTCTCCTCTTGCCAGTCCGCTATCTAACCTCTCTGGTCACATTAGAATCTTCGATCGTCGTTGACCTCCTCACCGGCGCAATCCCGTCATCTTCCCGTCGCCGTATGAGCAACCAGTCTTCTCATTTTTGCCGTTCTGAAGTTGCCAGTGCCAAGACACCGTTCTCCATTGCTGGCATATATGCTTGCTTGTTGGGAGAGAGACGACCCAAAAAGACTAAAAGAGGACTTTGGGTGCGGGTTAAAATTAATTGTATAAGATCCGGATAGGTTTTCTATCTACCCAGTTTGGAATCGGGATTAGTCTCTGTAGGCCCATGTTTTGTTAAGATGCAATGGAGGCAAGCAAGCCAGAATGGTGTGGGCCCTATTTTTTTATTCCCTTTTAATCATAATTCACAAGTTCTATGCTTTGTTTGATTGTTGTATAAATCATAGATCTAAATTGGGCCGCCTAGGAAATTAATTTATTTTGCTTATGTTTTAGAATGAGTTCAATTAATAATTTGTTATATAAAATTAACTCATATTTTTAATAAATCAAATCTAATGATATTAGTTAATAATACATAGAATAATTCCATTTAGAATGAAGAAAGTTTTGCCTTATATTACTTTTGCTTAACAAAATATAAAACTTAAAATTTAACAATCCACGGAATATAAAAGACTAAGGAAATAAGGTGATTTATAAATTATCTTTAATTTCTATATAATATAATTAAATTTAATCAATTAGAATAAACAACAAATTATTTATTTTATTTCAGACTTTATAAATGAATAAACCAATTAACTAATATAAGGAATTACAATTAATGTAGTAAAATTAATCAAGTATTATATACTATAATAAATTACATTGATATTTAAATATCTAATTAAATCAATTAGCTAGTATAATTAAGTCATATCAAAACACTTAAAAATACACCGTTCTTAATTAAATACTATCTATATTATATAAATCACATTTAAATCCATTTTTCCGTGCGTATATAATTGAAATAATTAATTCATTGCAATAAATTGTATTGAATGAGTTAAAATAATTAAATCGAGAAACACTCTTCGGAGCATGCCACGTTAGCACCATCATTAAGTGCAGAAATTCGATTTTTATATAATAGAATAGATTCCATTTAGAGATGGGTTTCAAGACGGCAATGTTTATTTTGGAACCAATTTGTTTGTCTAGTATGCCATATAAGTAGTATAGGTCTCATAAATTCTCATTAACTAACTTGAGCGACCCTTGACAACTATGTCATGACCATAATCAAATGAATCAAAGTCTTCAACAATAAATTTTGTGTATGGATCTGAAGAATGATTTCTAATTAATCTAAGCCCAAAATTTTGTTCAGGAAAATTCTAATAGAAAGAACGAACCCTACTGAAGGATTGTGCTCAACAATCATCTTAGAAAGATCTTGGACCAAACTAATGTCTAGTGTGATGGATGATGAGCGGATAATTTATACGCTATTTAGCATTGTTTTTATATAGTTTTTAGTAGGATCTAACTACTTTTTAGTATATTTTTATTAGTTTTTAAGAAAAACTTACATTTCTGGACTTTACTATGAGTTTGTGTGTTTTTCTGTGATTTCAGGTATTTTCTGGCTGAAATTGAGAGACCTGAGCAAAAATCTGATTCAGAGGCTGAAAAAGGACTGCTGATGCTGTTGGATTCTGACCTCCCTGCACTCGAAATAGAATTTTTGGAGCTATAGGAGTTCAAATGGAGCTCTCCCAATTGCGTTGGAATGAAGACATCCAGGGCGTTCCAGCAATATATAATAGTCCATACTTTGTCTGAGTTTAGATGACGCAAACTGGCGTTTAACGCCAGCTTACTGCCCTATTCTGGCGTTAAACGCCAGAAACAAGTTACAAAGCAGAGTTAAATGTCAGAAACAAGTTACAAACTGGCGTTTAACTCCAAGGAAGACCTCTACACGTGAAAGCTTCAATACTCAGCCCAAGCTCACACCAAGTGGGTTCGGAAGTGGATTTCTGCATCATTTACTTATTTCTGTAACCTTAGTAACTTGTTTAGTATAAATAGAACTTTTTACTATTGTATTAGGGATCTCTGGACTTGGAGAACATCTTTTGATCTCTTGATCAAATTTTGGGGGCTGGCCTCACGGCCATGCCTAGACCTTGTTCTTATGTATTTTCAACGGTGATGTTTCTACACACCATAGAGTAAGGTGTGGAGCTCTGCTGTTTCTCAAGTATTAATGCAAAGTACTATTGTTCTTCTATTCAATTTATCCTTATTCTTATTCTAAGATATTCATTCGCACTTCAATCTGATGAATGTGATAATCCGTGACACTCATCACCATTCTCACTTATGAACGCGTGCCTAACAAACACTTCTGTTCTGCCTGCGAAAGCTAGAGTGTGTAACTCTTGGATTCCTGGTCCATGCATTTGATGCCTCTCCTGACAACAGAGCCTTCAATTCCTTGAGATCAGAGTCTTCGTGGTATAAGTTAGAATCAATTGGCAGCATTCTTGAGATCCGAAAAGTCTAAACCTTGTATGTGGTATTACGAGTAGGATCTGGGATGGGATGACTATGACGAGCTTCAACTAACGACTGTAGGGTGTAGTGACGGACGCAAAAGGATAGTAAATCCTATTCCTACACGATCGAGAACCAACAACTGATTAGCCATGCGAGAAACCGTAGAGGACCATTTTCACTGAGAGGACGGGAAGTAGCCATTGAAAATGGTGACACCCAACATACAGCTTGCCATGGAAAGGAGTATAAAGGATTGGAAGAAGGCAGTACGAAAGCAGAGATTCAAAAGGAATGAGGCATCTCCATACACTTATCTAAAATTTCCACCAATGAATTACATAAGTATCTCTATCTTTATTTTATGTTTATTTATCTTTTAAATATTAAAACTCTACAACCATTTGAATCCGTCTGACTGAGATTTACAAGATGACCATAGCTTGCTTCAAGCCGACAATCTCCGTGGGATCGACCCTTACTCACGTAAGGTTTATTACTTGGACGACCTAGTGCACTTGCTGGTTAGTTGTGCGAAGTTGTGACAAAGAGTTGAGATTACAATTGTGCGTACCAAGATGTTGGCGCCATTGAGATCACAATTTTGTGTACCAAGTTTTTGGCGCCGTTGCCGGGGATTGTTCGAGTTTGGACAACTGACAGTTCATCTTGTTGCTCAGATTAGGTAATTTTCTTCTTATTTCAACCATTATTTTATTTTCAAAAAGTTTTAAAAAATCTTTCAAAATTTGTCTACTTTTTCGTTTTTCCAAAAAAATTTTGAAAAAAAATACAAAAAAAATTATTAAATCATAAAATCAAAAACATTTTGTGTTTCTTGTTTGAGTTAGTGTCAATTTTTAAGTTTGGTGTCAATTGCATTTTTAAAATTTGTGCGTTTTTCGAAAAAATTCATGCATTGCATTCTTCATGATCTTCAAGTTGTTCTTGACAAATCTTCTTGTTTGATCTTCGTATTTTCTTGTTTCGTGTCTTTTCTTGTTTTTCATATGCATTTTTAGTTTGTTAGTGTCTAAGCATTAAAAATTTTTAAGTTTGGTGTCTTGCATGTTTTTCTTTTCTTGAAAATTTTTCAAAAACACGTTCTTGATGTTCATCATGATCTTCAAAGTGCTCTTGGTGTTCATCTTGACATTCATAGTGTTCTTGCATGCATCATTGGTTTTGATCCAAAATTTTCATGTTTTTAGTCATTTTTGTGTTTTTCTCTCTCCTCATTAAAAATTAAAAAATAAAAAATATCTTTTCCTTTTTTCACTCATAAATTTCGAAATCTTTGGGTTGACTTAATCAAAAATTTTTAAAATTAGTTATTTCATGTTAGTCATGTCAAGATTTCATTTTTAAAAATCTTATCTTTTCAAAACTTTTTCAAAAATCAAATCTTTTTCATTTTTCCTTTATATTTTTGAAATCTTTTTAAAATTGATTTTCAAAATCTTTTTCTTATCTTTGTTTCATAATTTTTGAAATTAACACTAACAATTAATGTTTTGATTCAAAAATTTCAAGTTTGTTACTTTCTTGTTAAGAAAGATTCAAACTTTAAATTTTAGAATCATATCTTTTTCAAAATCAATTTCAAAACCTTTTCTAACTTCTTATCTTTTCAAAATTGATTTTCAAATCTTTTCCAACTAACTAATTGATTTTTTTGTTTGTTTTACTATTTCTTATCTTTTTCAAAACCACCTAAGTACTTTTTTCTCTCTAATTTTTGAAATCCCTCACCCTTTTTCAAAATTCTTTTTATTTAACTAATTGTTTTAAATTTTAATTTTAATTTTATTTCTTCTCTCAATTTTCGAAATTCTCTCCCTCTCTCTCTTTCTATTTATTTTATTTATCTACTAACACTTCTCTTCTACTCATAATTCGAACCTTCTCTTCTCTCTGTGTTCGGATTTTTCTTCTTCTCTCTTCTTATCCTTCTATTCTTCTTTTCTTCTACTCACACAAAGGAATCTCTATACTGTGACATAGAGGATTCCTCTTTCTTTTCTGTTCTCTTCTTTTTCATATGAGTAGGAGCAAGGACAAGGACATTCTTGTTGAAGCAGATCCTGAACCTGAAAGGACATTGAAGAAGAAGCTAAGAGAAGCTAAAGCACAACAATCCAGAGAAAACCTTACAGAGAATCTCGAAAAAGAAGACATCTTCCTTGCTGCACCAAATTCCAACTTCCATGGAAGAAGCATCTCAATCCCTGCCATTGGAGCAAACAATTTTGAGCTAAAGCCTCAATTAGTTTCTCTGATGCAACAAAATTGCAAGTTTCATGGACTTCCATCAGAAGATCCTTTTCAGTTCTTAACTGAATTCTTGCAGATCTGTGATACTGTTAAGACCAATGGGGTTGATCTTGAGGTATACAGGCTTATGCTTTTCCCTTTTGCTGTAAGAGACAGAGCTAGAGTATGGTTGGACTCTCAACCTAAAGATAGCCTGAACTCTTGGGATAAGCTAGTCACGACTTTCTTAGCCAAGTTCTTTCCTACTCAAAAGCTGAGCAAGCTTAGAGTGGATGTTCAAACCTTCAGACAAAAAGAAGGTGAATCCCTCTATGAAGCTTGGGAGAGATATAAGCAACTGACCAAAAAGTGTCCTTTTGACATGCTTTCAGAATGGGCCATCCTGGATATATTCTATGAAGGTCTGTTTGAATTGTCTAAGATGTCATTGGACCATTATGCAGGTGGATCTATTCACCTGAAGAAAATGCCTGCAGAAGCTCAGGAACTCATTGACATGGTTGCAAATAACCAGTTCATGTACACTTCTGAAAGGAATCATGTGAATAATGGGACACCTCAGAGGAAGGGAGTTCTTGAAATTGATGCTCTGAATGCCATATTGGCTCAGAACAAAATGCTGACTCAGCAAGTCAACATGATTTCTCAGAGTCTGAATGGATTGCAAAATGCATATAACAGGTAAATTACATGGGTGAAGCCTATGGAAACACCTATAATCCCTCATGGAGATATCTTCCAAATTTCTCATGGAAGGATCAACAAAAGCCTCAACTAGGCTTTAATAATGGTAGAAGAAACAGGTTTAGCAATAGCAAGCCTTTTCCATCATCCTCTCAGCAACAGACAGAGAATTCTGAGTAGAGCCCCTCTAGCTTAGCAAAGATAGTCTCTGATTTATCTAAGGCCACTCTAAGTTTCATGAATGAAGCAAGGTCCTCCATTATAAATCTGGAGGCACAAGTGGGCTAGATGAGTAAAAGAGTCACTGAAACTCCTCCTAGTACTCTCCCAAGCAATACAGAAGAGAATCCAAAAAGAGAGTGCAAGGCCATAACCTTACTTGGTGTGGCCGAATGCACAGAGGAGGAGGAGGACGTGAATCCCAGTAAGGAAGACCTCATGGGACGTCCTCTGAACAAACAGGAATTCCCATTTGAGGAACCTAAGGAATCTGAGGCTCATCTAGAGACCATAGAGATTCCATTGAACCTACTTCTGCCATTCATGAGCTCTGATGACTAAAGACATTGTTGAAGGGCAAGTTTTCCAGTATTTAGGAGCAGTCATAAAGCTAAATGCCAAGTTATTTGGTAATGAGACTTGGGTGAAAGAACCCCCCTTGCTCACCAATCAACTGAATGACTTGGTTAGGCAGACATTACCTCAAAAGAAACAGGATCCTGGTAAATTCCTAATTCCTTGTACCACAGGCACCATGACCTTTGAAAAGGCTTTGTGTGACCTGGGGTCAGGCATAAACTTAATGCCACTCTCTGTAATGGAGAAACTGGGAATCTTTGAGGTACAGGCTGCCAAATTCTCATTAGAGATGGCAGACAAATCCAAGAAAAAGGCTTATGGATAGGTAGAGGACGTGCTTGTAAAGGTCAAAGGCCTTTACATCCCTGCTGATTTCATAATCCTAGACACCGGGAAGGATGAGGATGAATCCATCATCCTTGGAAGACCCTTCCTAGCCATAGCAAAAGCTATGATTGATGTGGACAGAGGAGAGTTGATCCTTCAATTGAATGAAGACTACCTTGTGTTTAAAACTCAAGGATCTCCCTCTGTAACCATGGAGAGGAAGCAAGAAAAGCTTCTCTCAATGCAGAGTCAACCAAAGCCCCAACAGTCAAACTCTAAGTTTGGTGTTGGGAGGCCACAACTAAACTCTAAGTTTGGTGTTGAACCCCCACATTCAAACTCTAAGTTTGGTGTTGGGAGGTCCCAACAATGCTCTGAATATCTGTGAGGCTCCATGAGAGCCCACTGTCAAGCTATTGACATTAAAAAAGTGCTTATTGAGAGGCAACCAAATTTTATTTATATATGTTATTTCTTATTTTCTTTTTTTTTAGGTTGATGATCATGTGGAGTCACAAAAACTACTGCAAAATTATAGAAAAATCAAAAATAGCATTAAAAATAGCACACCTTGGAGGAGAAACTTGCTGGCGTTTAAACGCCAGTAAAGGTAGCAGAATGGGCATTTAATGCCCAGTCTGGCACCATTATGGGTGTTAAACACCAGAAATAAGCACCAAACTAGCGTTAAACGCCAGAAACAGGTTGCATCCTGGTGTTTAACACCAGGAAAGGAACAAAAGCTGGCATTTAACGCCAGAAACAAGCAGCAATCTGGCGTTAAACGCCAGGATTGCATTGTAAGGGCGTTTACACGCCTAATAGGAGCAGGGATTATACATCCTTGACCTCTCAGGATCTGTGGACCCCACAGGATCCCCACCTACCCTCCCATAACACTCTTCCCCAAATACCCCTCACTAATCAACTCCTTCACTCTTCCCCATCACCTCTTTACCAATCACCTCCATATCTCTTCCCTAAAAACCCCACCTACCCTACTTTCAAATTCAAACACTTTTCCTCCCAAACCCAACCCAAATGGCCAAAACCCAACCCTCTCCTCACCACTATATAAACCCCTCACTACTCCTTCATATTCACACAACACAAACACCTTTCCTCCCTCTTGGCCGGATTCACTTCTCCCTCAATCTCCTACATTTTTCTTCTTCTTCCCCTTCTTTCTTTCTTCTTTTTCTCGAGGACAAGAAAACCTTTTAAGTTTGGTGTGGTAAAAGCATTGCTTTTTGTTTTTTCATAACCATTTATGGCACCTAAGGCCGAAGAAACCTCTAGAAAGAGGAAAGGGAAGGCAAAAGCTTCCACCTCCGAGTCATGGAAGATGGAGTGATTCATCTCAAAGGTCCATCAAGACCACTTCTATGAAGTTGTGGCCAAGAAGAAGGTGATCCCTGAGGTCCCTTTCATGCTCATGAAAAATGAGTATCTGGAGATCCGACATGAGATTCGAAGAAGAGGTTGGGAAGTTCTTACCAACCCCATTCAAAAAGTCGGAATCTTAATGGTTCAAGAGTTCTATGCCAATGCATGGATCACTAGGAACCATGATCAAAGTATGAACCCGAATCCAAAGAATTGGCTTACCATGGTTCGGGGGAAATACTTAGATTTCAGTCCGAAAAATGTAAGGTTGGCATTCCACTTGCCAATGATGCAAGAAAATGCACGCCCCTACACTAGAAGGGTCAACTTTGATCAAAGGTTGGACCAAGTCCTCATGGACATATGTGTGGAAGGAGCTCAATGGAAAAGAGACTCAAGAGGCAATCTAGTTCAATTGAGAAGATCGGACCTTAAGCCTGTGGCTAGAGGATGGTTGGAGTTCATGCAACGTTCCATCATTCCTACTAGCAACCGATCTGAAGTGATTGTGGATCGGGCCATCATGATCCATAGTGTCATGATTGGGGAGGAAGTGGAAGTTCATGAGATCATACCTCTAGAACTCTACAAGGTGGCTGACAATTCATCCACCTTGGCAAGGTCAGCCTTTCCTCATCACATTTGTCATCTATGCAATTTAGCTGCGATTGACATAGAAGGAGACATCCTCATTGAAGAGGACAAGCCCATCACTAAGAAAAGGATGGAGCAAAAAAGAGAGCCCATTCATGGACCTCAACAAGAGCATGAGGAAGATCCTCATCAAGAAATCCTTGAGATGCCTCAAGGGATGCAATTTCCTCCACACAACTATTGGGAACAACACAACACCTCCTTGGAAGACCTGAGTTACAACATGGATTAACTAAGGGTGGAGCACCAAGAGCACTCCATCATTCTCCATGAGATTAGAGAAGATCAAAGAGCTATGAGGGAGGAGCAAAAAAGACAAGGAAGAGACATAGAAGAGCTTAGGCGTTCCATTGGTTCTTCATGAGGAAGACGCCACCCTCACTAAGGTGGACTCATTCCTTAATCTCCTTATTTATTTATTTTTCTGTTTTCGGTTTTTATGCTTAGTGTGTCATCTATGTTTGTGTCTTCACTACATGATCATTAGTGTATATGTCTTAAAGCTATGAATAATTCCATAAATCCTTCACCTCTCTTAAATGAAAAATGTTTTAATTACAAAAGAACAAGAAGTACTTGGATTTTAAATTTTATCTTGAAATTAGTTTAATTATTTTGATGTGGTGACAATAATTTTTTGTTTTCTGAATGAATGCTTGAACAATGCATATTTTTTATCTTGTTGTTTATGAATATTAAAATTGTTGGCTCTTGAAAGAATGATGAACAAAGAGAAATGTTATTGATAATATGAAAAATCATGAAATTAATTCTTGAAGAAAGAAAAAGCAGTGAGTAAGAAAGCTTGCAAAAAAAATAGAGAAAAAAAATATATATGGCAAAAAAAAAAGAAAAAACAAACAAGCAGAAAAAGCCAAAAGCCCTTTAAACCAAAAGGCAAGGGTAAAAAAGATCTAAGGCTTTGAGCATTAATGTATAGGAGGGCCCAAGGAAATAAAATCCAGGCCTAAGCGGCTAAACAAAGCTGTCCCTAATCATGTGCTTGTGTCATGAAGGTCCAAGTGAAAAGCTTGAGACTGGATGGATAAAGTCGTGATCCAAAGCAAAAAGAGTGTGCTTAAGAACTCTGGACACCTCTAATTAGGGACTTTAGCAAAGCTAAGTCACAATCTGAAAAGGTTCACCCAGTTTTGTGTCTGTGGCATTTATGTATTCGGTGGTAATACAAGAAAACAAAGTGCTTAGGGCCACGGCCAAGACTCATAAAGTAGCTATGTTCAAGAATCAACATACTGAACTAGGAGAATCAATAACACTATCTGAAATTCTGAGTTCCAATAGATGCCAATCATTCTGAATTTCAAAGGATAAAGTGAGATGCCAAAACTGTTCAGAAGCAAAAAGCTACTAGCCCCGCTCATCTAATTAGGACTAAGTTTCATTGATATTGTGAGATTCATTATATGTTCTCTTCTTTTTATCCTATTTGATTTTCAGTTGCTTGGGGACATGCAACAATTTAAGTTTGGTGTTGTGATGAGTGGATAATTTATACGCTTTTTGGCATTATTTTTATATAGTTTTTAGTAGGATCTAGCTACTTTTTAGTATATTTTTATTAGTTTTTAAGCAAAATTCACATTTCTGGACTTTACTATGAGTTTTTGTGTTTTTCTATGATTTCAGGTATTTTCTGGCTGAAATTGAGGGACCTGAGCAAAAATCTAATTCAGAGGCTGACAAAGGACTGTTGATGCTGTTGGATTCTGACCTCCCTGCACTCGAAATAAGATTTTTGGAGCTACAGAAATCCAAATGGCGCATTTTCAATTGAGTTTGAAATTAGACATCAAGGGCTTTCCATCAATATATAATAGTTCATACTTTGCTCGAGTTTAGATGATGCAAACTGGCGTTTAACGCCAGCTTTCTGCCCTATTCTGGCGTTAAACACCAAAAACAAGTTGCAAAGCAGAGTTAAATGCCAGAAACAAGTTACAAACTAGTGTTTAACTCCAAGGAAGACCTCTACACGTGAAAGCTTCAATACTCAGCCCAAGCACACACCAAGTGGGCCAAGAAGTGGATTTCTGCATCATTTACTTATTTCTGTAACACTAGTAACTAGTTTAGTATAAATAGAACTTTTTACTATTGTATTAGGGATCTCCAGACTTGGAGAACATCTTTTGATCATCTTTTGATCTCTTTATCACATTTTGGGGGCTGGCCTCACGGCCATGCCTAGACCTTGTTCTTATGTATTTTCAACGGTGGAGTTTCTACACACCATAGATTAAGGTGTGGAGTTGTGCTGTTCCTCGAGTATTAATGCAAAGTACTATTGTTCTTCTATTCAATTCATTCTTATTCTTATTCTAAGATATTCATTCGCACTTCAACCTGATGAATGTGATGATCCGTGACACTCATCACTATTCCCACTTATGAACGCGTGCCTGACAAACACTTCCGTTCTACCTGCGAAAGCTAGAATGTGTATCTCTTGGATTCCTAGTCCATGCGTTTGATTGCCTCTCCTAACAACAGAGCCTTCAATTCCTTGAGATCAAAGTCTTCGTGGTATAAGCTAGAATCAATTGGCAGTATTCTTGAGATCCAAAAAGTCTAAACCTTGTCTGTGTTATTCCGAGTAGGATCTGGGATGGGATGACTATGACGAGCTTCAAATTCGTGACTGTAGGGCGTTGTGATAGACGCAAAAGTATAGTAAATCCTATTCCTACACGATCAAGAACCAACAGCTGATTAGCCTTGCGGGAAACCATAGAGGACCATTTTCACTGAGAGGACGGGAAGTAGCTATTGACAACGGTGACACCCAACATACAGCTTGCCATGGAAAGGAGTATGAAGGATTGGAAGAAGGCAGTAGGAAAGTAGAGATTCAAAAGGAATGAGGTATCTCCACACACTTATCTGAAATTCCCACCGATAAATTACATAAGTATCTCTATCTTTATTTTATGTTTATTTATCTTTTAAATATTAAAACTCTACAACCATTTGAATCTGCCTGACTGAGATTTACAAGATGACCATACCTTGCTTCAAGCCGACAATCTCCATGGGATCGACCCTTACTCACGTAAGGTTTATTAGTTGGACGACCCAGTGCACTTGCTGGTTAGTTGTGCGAAGTTGTGACAAAGAGTTGAGATTACAATTGTGCGTACCAAGATGTTTGCGCCATTGAGATCACAAATTCGTGCACCAATGGACAAACCACTACATTAAAGAATTGTAATTATCAACTTTAATATTAAAAAGATTAAATATTATCTAAGCATTACAAAAGGAACTACATCAAATACATAAAGTGACTTGATGAGTGGATATTTTATACGCTTTTTGGCATTATTTTCATATAGTTTTTACCATGTTTTGTCGAAGTTTTATTATGTTTTCATAGGTTTTAGTGCAAAATTCACATTTTTGGATTCTACTTTGAGTTTGTGTGTTTTATGGTGATTTCAGGTATTTTCAGCCTAAAATTGAGCAATTTGAGCAGAAGTCTAATTCAGAGAGAGAGAGAAAGGACAACAGATGCTGTCAGGATCTGACCTCCATGCACTCGAAGGAGCTTTTCTGGAGCTACAAAAGTTTAAATGGCACGCTCTCAACGGTTATGGAAAGCTAACATCTAGGGCTTTCCAGAAATAGATAATAGTTTATACTTTGCTTTGGAAATGAAGGTCCAAAACTGGCGTTCAACGCCAGCCACCAGCCCTATTCTTGGCATCCAGCGCCCACAAGGGAGCAGTTGGCGTCCAACGCCCAAAAGGGAGTCCCAAGCCAGCGTTCAACGCCACTAAGGGGTACTAGCTCGTGGAAGACACTCAAGCTCAGCCCAAACACTCACCAAGTGGGTCCGAAAAGTGGATTTTCGCACTACAAGACTAATCTATCTTATTTCTATAATTCTTTGTTAGCAGATTAGTATATATAGGAGGAGATCACCCTAACTTAGGATCTTCTTCCCCTATTTTTTTATTTTCGAACATTATGTATAGGATGAGCCAGTAACCTCCTAAGGTTAAGGTTAGGAGCTCTGCTGCATTTCAGGGATCAATAATATTACTGTTCTAGTTTAATATGTCTGATTATATTCTCTTATGCATTCTCGTTCTTCATCTTATTAATTGAGGGTGACCCGTGACAATCATCCTTTTTTTACATAGGTTTTGTGTGAGTCCTGACCCAGATAGCGTTGAACCAAAGCTAGAGATTGCATTGCGGATTCCAATAGGGTACCAAGGCAACTTTGGATACTTGACATGAAATCCTATTGACCGTAGGTAAGTGAGGTCTCTACTTGACATGAAATCCTAGAGTCTAAGAAGTAGCGTTCCCTGATCCAGAAGATCTACCTTGTCTGTGGCACCTTGAGTTAGGTCATGAAGGGGAGTCGATTGCTTAGAGCTTCATCTTCTGCTACGGTGAGAAACCTAGAGGTGGCTTGATGAGAGGACATGAGTCACTTACAACATAGTGGATTGCTGCAGTGGAAGAGGTTAACTTGATGAGAGGACATGAGTTAATCACTTATGGCTGCCATTGAATGAATCAGAAGGTTATTGAAGTAGACAGTAAGAAAAGTTAATCTGGAAAGACAAAGCATCTCCGAAGCCTCAACCATTCTCATACCATTGATTTTCCACCTATGTAGTAACGTCTTATTTATTTATTTTGTTTTATTCATTTTTCGTAACAAATTATAATTTCTATCCACCTAACTAAGATCTGCAAGGTAACCACTGCTTGCTCAAACCAACAATCTCCGTGAGATCGACCCTCACTTACCTGAGGTATTACTTGGACGACCCGGTATACTTGCCAATTTATCTGTGCGAAACGTGCGGAGCCAGTTTCGTGCACCATGACTAATTCGATTAATAGACTCATTCTCGATGTCATAATTATAAACCTGAGCAAACTTAGGTTTTTGGCCAGTTGAAGGTAACAACGTACCAATGCGATGATAATTTTGATCATTGATAACAAATTATGTAAGACTACCTCATATTATTGTATAATCTCATATTTTGCAAGTATTTACTATGTGGATCAGAACCATGAAGTAGGTTGCAAAGCAGTTGCGGTGGTTTTTCCAATAATAGGATCTCAACTTTACCCTTATCACAACAAAGAGAGTGTTGAGTTTGGAAAACTTATGTTTAATTTAAATAATGATCAAACATTATTAAAATATTAATTAGAAAATTATTAAATCATTATTTGCTTCCAATGGTTTGTTTAATATATGTATTAGTGTGTCGGAAATAAATTTAGTTTCCAATTGGGCCAAAAGTTACATAATCCCAAATTTGATCATTAAAGAAAACTCAGCCTTAGACAAAATAAAAAAAACATTAATGGCTAAATAGTAATCACAAGCCCACTTTGATAAAATAAAAGAATAATAAATCTGGGCCAAAGACTCCTAGCATGCTTCGATTACCCACACTCTTGAGTAATGGAATTCAAAATTCAATTTGGTTAATTGCATGCATAGGTAACCGAAACTCAAAATTAAATTGAGTTTTTTGTGCATTGAAAGCATTATCTCTTCTCTCTCCTCTCTCTTGTCTTTTGGTCACATCCATTAGGAAAGAAGAGTGAAGAAGTTATCAGAAGCCTATGGAAGAAAAAGGCTATGAAGAAAGATCTAAAGAAAAACAAAAGCAAAATTTTTGCTATTGAAGGCATATTTTGAAAGATGGCCTCAAGATTTTGATGCCAAGAAAAGAAGCAATCCACCTATGTCAAGAAGAAGATCTAGCTTGGTAAAGGTTTATTTCCATTTTTGTTCATCAAAGAAAGAAGATAGCTGCTGAGCTACACGTATGAAGAAGCAAAAATGGAAGGCAAGAAGCTGTCCTGGGTCAGGAGCTCTTCAAGGGTCTAAATCCTTTCTTGGTGTCAAAGACAAGATCAAGGGTTCAGATTGAAGGAACTTGATGAAAAAGGTTGAGAAAGATGAGGTAAGCTTGCATGCATCAGCCTCGGTTCTCTCATCTCTCTATTGAAGCCGCTACTACTCGTTGGTAGGAGAAGAAGTTGTTGGGTTAGAGTTTCAACCTTGGAAGCATCCCTTTCTATATTAAAGGTGAATGGCCAAGGGTTGAGATCAATGAGAGAAAGTGAAAAATCACAGATTTCTCATAGCTACCCAAGCTTCCTGAGTTCTTCTCCTTCAATGGTGTTTATTTTGTTTTCTTTTTCTTAGTATTGTTTGTCTGAGTCTCATGGTAAAAGGCAAACATGGTGACTTTTGTAAGAAAAAGACAATGAGAGGAAAAAGGCAGTAATCAATATTAGAGAAAAAGCCACAGATGTCTCAAAGTTTCTTTATACATCTTTCTGTTGTGTTTCATGATCCTGTGGAGATTTTCTTGCAAGTTGGGTTAGCACTTTGTGGTTGAAAGCTAGGTTTTGGATCCTAGTCAAATTTATATTGGGTGTAGAATATGGATTTGTACCAAATAGGAATGGATAGTTCCTAGGGAGAAATTGGTGTTTGTAATATTGTGAAAATATAGTGAAATTCCATCATTGTTGTGATGGAGACTGGATGTATGCCACATTGCAGCTAGTGGCTAAACCAGGATATATCTGGTGTTAATTCTTCTTCCCTACTTCTTTCTCTGTTTCTATTTATCAGGAGACAAAAAAAATATTTCTCAATTCGGTACGAGACAAAACAAAAGTGTCTCTTAACTCAACACGAGACAAAAAGCAGAAATATCTCTTGAAGTTCCTTGAAAAATCAGAAATCAATATTCAGCAAAAAAAAGGGGCTAAGATTCAACCCTCCTTCTCTTAGCCACTGATTACCATCAATTGGTATCAAAGCTTGCTCTCAAAAAGATCAAGCTTTGCAGCTTTGAGAAAAGATCCTGATGGAGATCAACATTGGTTCTAATGTGGTGGCCTACACTATAACAGAAGGGTAATAAAGCAACAGACCCCCATTCTTCAATGGAAAAAACTACAGCTTCTGAAAAGAAAGAATGGAGATTTTTGTTCAGTCTGTTGATTACAGGCTTTGGAAGATAATCCTAGAAGGTCCACAATTTCCAACAACAACAGGAGCTGATGGTGTGGTTTTTCCCAAAGCTAAGGTCGATTAGAATGAAGATGACAGAAAAAAAATAGAGCTCAACGCCAAGGCTGTTAACCTGCTAAACTGTGCGGTCAGCTTCGAAGAATACCGGCGGGTATCAAGATGCACAACAGCAAAGGAAATCTGGAACAAGCTTCAAGTTACTCATGAAGGCATAACCCAAGTCAAAAGATCCAAAATAGACATGCTGAACAAAGAATATGAAATGTTTTCAATGAAGGAAGGAGAAACTATTGATGAAATTTTTGAAAGATTCAACATTATCATCACTCACTTGGATGCTATGGGAATCAGACATTCAGAATCTGTGCTTGTGAGAAAAATCTTGAGATGTCTCAGTAAAGAGTGGGAAACCAAGGCTATAGTGATAGCTGAGAGTGGTGCCATTGATGAAATGACTTGTGATGATTGAGAGGAAACTTACTTGCTTTTGAAAATACTTTTTTGAGAAAAGATACAAAAAAGAAAGGAGTTGCTCTCAAATCTGTCACTGAATCTCTGGATGATGAATCCAGCGATAATTTATCTAACGATGACTTTGTTTTGCTTTCTAAGAAATTCAAGAAAATGATGAAGCTAAAGGAACAGAACAAATGAGGCAGCTCAAGGACACCAAAGAAGGATCTAAGCAAGGTGATCTGCTACAATTGTAAAGAAACTGGACACTTCAAGTCTGATTGTCCAAAACTGAAGAAGGAGAATAAATCGAGAAAAGAAAAGTGGAAAGGACTCATGGCATCATGGGAAGACTTGGAGAATAATTCGGATGAAGAAGATAAAGTAGAAACCAAGTCCTAAAATTATCTCATGGCCAACATAGTCAATGAAGTAATATTTTCTGAACCCTCAACTGAAGACCTTTATCTTATGATAGATCATCTCAATGAGAAAATCAGATGTTTATTAAATGAAAACTGTGAATTTGAATCTCAAGTTACCATTCTAAAAGCAGAAAATGGTTTTCTCAAAGATTAATTAAGGGAAACCGAAACTGCTATTGAGCTTGTTGAAGAAAATAAGCAGTTAAAGGCTGAAATTAAGAGCAGTGAATACCATCATTCTGTGATTGAAAATCTAAATTGTTTTCAAGAAAATGAAAGGTTGCATAAAGAGGTAAAAAGACTAAAAGAAAACCTAGCTAATTTTGCTTAAAGTTCTGAAAAGTTGAATCAACTCTTAGCTAGTCAAAAACCTTTCTATAACAAGGCTGGTTTGGGTTTACATAAAAGTTCAAAAAATGTTTTTGAAAAATCTCCTTTTGATAATATGGTTTCCACTTTGGATGACATAAGATTTCAAAACCCAACCAATCTGAACAAACAGCGACCTAAAAAGTTTTGTAGATTGTGCAATCGGAATGGTCACTTTCCCATTAAATGCTTCATAAGTGAAAGAATGATTGATGATAAAATTTATAAGATTGTTGGTAACTTGAATGAGGTCGATCCCACGAGGATTAACGGATTAATCAAGCAATAGTTGATTAATTATTCTAGTTAGGCGATCATAATTTTGAGTGATAAGCAACAAGAAAAGTAAATGACATGAAAGTAAAGGAAGGAAAGCAATAAAGTAAAAAAAAAGTAAATGACAAGAAATTAAAGTGCTAAAAATTAAAGTGCAAGAATGTATATTGCAAGGAATGGAAAGTACAAGAAATTAAAGTGCAAGAAAGTAAATGACTAGAGAATAAAACCAAGTGAAGCATTTCTACAAACACTTGGAAGGCACAAATATGCAAAAGTAAAGAAAGTAATAAATGTGCATAAGTAAATAACAAGAATTAAAGACAAAAAACAAAGAGTAAACAACAAGATTTAAGAATGAAATTAACATTAGGATCAAGAGATATTGCATTCTTAGGATCAATAGTTTTCATCTCCTCTTCAATCATGCAACTCATTGACCTCTTGGCAATCATGATTGATTGAATCCCAATTCCTTGGTAATTCAATCTCTCAAATCTTGATCAATAGCCAATTCCTTGGTCTAATTGCTCATGAGAAAAGATGAAGAATGGTCCCTAATTATACCACACACTTTTCTAGACCCAAATAATGGATAGATTAAATGTCATAAACAATTATATTTCATTCGAAAGCTCTGGATCTCAGCTTTCCAACGCCGCTGAAAGCATGTCATTTGGACTTCAATAACCCAAGTTATGATCTTTTGAAGGTGAAGAGGTCAGTCTGGCGAAGTGCAGGGGCTTGTTTTACGCTGAAATTGTGAAGTTAAACGAATAGCAATTTGTATCCTCAAATCCAGTGTTCACTATAGAGTGTTATATATGGTTGGAAAGCTATCGAAGTCCATTTTTCAATGGCACTGATATCACTTCATTTGGAGCTTTGTAGCTCGAGTTATTGTTTGAGTATAAAGAGGTCAGGGTTGCAAATCCTCTTTGCTTCTCTTTGAGTTTGTTTCCAACTCGTTTGCCACCTTGGAAGTATGCTTCCTCTATTAGTGCTTTTATTGATTCTTTTTCTATCATTTCCTAAAAAATTCATTAACTCAAGCAATCAAATCAATATTCAACTTAAGCACAACAAATACTCAAGAATTGGTCATTATGAACTCATTTTTTATATGAAAAAGCATAGAAAAACATATCATGATGCGCAGTCATCACAAGACCAAACTTAAACTTTTCTTGTCCTCAAGAAAATAAAGAATCATGCAATAAATTTTGACAAACCAAGGTGAGAAGAGTAGCAATTTTTATGTTCATGGTTGGCTTGTTTCTTATGCATGCTACAATCACAAAAGAAATTCAAATGATTAATGCTTCTATCTAGCTCATTTTATGAAATCTTTTTCTTTGTGTTCCTTCCTTGAACAAGCTTTTCATCTTCTTCTTAGCTTAGCTTCTTGGGTGCTTTGCACCATTAGTTAAAAGCTTTGACTCTAAATGCTTTATTTTCAAGTATTACCACTTGATACATAAGCACCACAAGCATTTAATTAGAGGACTCTTTAGCTCATTTGTTTCTTTTCTTTACTTTCCTTCTAATCATTGGTGCTTAGAGCCTTGAGCTTTGAGGGAGTGCTTTGCACTTGAGCCTAGCCTTGACTTTAAATGTTTTGTTTTCAAGCTTTTTGCTTGATACATAAACACCACAAGTACTTGACAAATGAATTGTCATTGGTACTCAGAGCCTTCAACTTTCTCATTTTTTCCCTTTTTTTCTTCTTAATCTTTTAATTAATTTGCTTATTCAAGGTTTTTAATATTTCAAAAATTTCATAAAATGTCCTAGATGAAAACTTCAATTAAACAAATTCAAATGCAATTGAGCAACAATAGTCATGCTAGCCTTCCAATACTTATATGCTCATGCTAGATTCTTCTTTAATTACCTTGTTTGTTTATGATCATGATACTTAATTACTTTGACTCAAAAAATTCAAGATGGTAGTTATAATATCATAGCAACATGTTACAATTCAAAATCAAACTATACTTTTCCAAAAAGAAGAACACACATGCATATAAAAGAAATGGAAGACAATCATGCAATTGAAAGCATAGGAAATAAATTAAATAAGAGAAAAAGGAACTTAACCACCTTGTAGATCTTCATCTTTGTTGTCATTTTCGTCCTATTCCTTCCTTCCCCAACACCAAACTTAGAATGATTGCTTGTCCTCAAGCAAAAAATAAAATAGTGGTGATGGAATCTAAGATTAATCATGAATGTCTTCAAGAAGAGATGTGAGTGATGCATGTGTTTAAGCAAGCAAAATTAAAGATAACAATCAAGGTACAAAGAAAAGAGACAATGTGATTGCATTAATAAGTGAGTTGTGCATGGTACTATGCATGAAAGGTAGGTGGCAACACCAAACTTAGTATGACACTTTTATTTTAGAATGATGCAAGTACCCACTAAAGATTGAAGAACAAATTATTGCATGTAATACCAAACTTAGAATGCAATCATATGCCAAATTATTGAAACTAAACTAAGCAAAAAAAAAAAAGAAAAGAAAATTTTACCAACGGTTGGGTTGTCTCCCAACAAGCGCTCTTTTAATTTCATTAGCTTGACATGTTGGTTCTTAAAATTTTTTCCTCTTCTTCCGATTGGTTAAGAGAAATGACTTCAAGGGAGAAGAAGAGAAAATTGATGCCCCTTGATTTGATTGCCTCCTAACAAGCCTTCTTTTGTTGTTATTAGCTTGATTCCTCTTGCTTGTTGGGGTGGGGTTTGGATTGCTTTTTGTTGACCTTCTCTTTTTCATGGATGTTGTCTTTTGTTTCTTGGTAACAATCCTTCTTTAAGTGCTTTTCTTGATTGCCTTCACTTCCTTGATTGCAAGACTTAGGTGTTGTGTGATGGTTGGAGTGTCCTCTTCATCAAGAACCTCTTGGATTGATGGTTCAATTAAATCATCCTCCATGCAATTCTCTATTTCATTGGAGTGTGGACTCCCTTGGTTATTTTCCTCCCTTTCTTTTGTAAGGTCTTGCATTGCTTTCTTTGGGAGTGAGTTTGCATGTTCCTTTGTCACCCTAAGTAGCCTTTGTGGATATGGAGCCCTAGGCTTATATACTCTCACAACCTCTTCCTTCTTCATTGGGATCTCACTTGGTATGGGTGCCTTTTTTTCTTGTTTTTCAAATTCCTCCTTTTCACCCACAAATCGGTCTATATGCACTTCAATGTTCTTGAAAGTAATATCTTGTTCATTTCTAAATTTTCTAGACCATTGGATGAAATCGTCCATACTACTTTCCATCCTCTTCCCTCCCTCAATAATGCTTTCCATATCCTTCACAGATTTTTCAACCATGGATACAAGTTTTGAGAGTCTTTGGTCAAATGTTATCTCAAGAAATGGAGGTTGAGAATGATTTTGTGGATATATGAGTTTTGTGGTGAAGTCATTTTGAGGAGTATGGAAGGAGTTTTGTGAGTTGTAAAATGAATTTTGTGGTTGATGAATTGAATTGTATGGATTTTGGAAGGAATTCTGTGTTGAGGCAAACTCAAGTGGTGAAGAATTTTGATATGAAAAATTTGGAGGTGAGGTTGAACAATTTTGCTTAAATGCATCTAGGGATGATGGCTCTTGATTGATAGGATAGGAAACATTAAATTCACTTTGGGTTTGGCCTTCCCAATTACAATTTGGATAGTTGTCCCATTCATAGGAGTATGAATTATTTTGTGTTCTTGGAAAGTATCCCATTTGGTTTGATTGCTCAAACCCCATCATTCCTTGATCTTGATATCCCCAACCACAATTAGTATAGTAACTTGAATCATTTTGTGATGGTGAAAAATACCCCATGTAGCTTGCTTGATCATTGTGTGACCTTGGGACATATCCCATTTGGGTTGATTGGTTATGATCCATCATTTCTTGTTGACATTCCCATCCACCATGAGGATAATGACATGAATCATTTTGTGGTGGTGGGCAATATCTCATGTAATATGATTGATCAACATGTGAGGTAAACTCCATTTTAATTGAAAAATGTTGTATCAAACACATCCACCAAGAAAAATTGAAATTCCTTGTGTCACAACTAAAGAATTCTTAGTGAGGAAATAACACAAACACTTAACTTGCAATAAGAAAAGAGAAATAAAAAAAGCAAAGTAAATGACAAAAAAAACAAAAACAAAAAATCCCTAATCTAGATAATCAATCAACCGGTAGTTTGTTAATCACAATCAATCCCCGACAACGGCGCCAAAAACTTGATACGGAAAAATTAATTTCACATATTTACGGCAAGTATATCGGGTCGTATCAAGTAATAAAACTCACAAAGAGTGAGGTCGATTCCACAAGGATTAACGGATTAAGCAAGCAATAGTTGATTAATTATTCTAGTTAGGCGATCATAATTTTGAGTGATAAGCAACAAGAAAAGTAAATGACATGAAAGTAAAGGAAAGCAATAAAGTAAAAGAAAAGTAAATGACAAGAAATCAAAGTGCTAAAAATTAAAGTGTTAGAATGTAAATTGCAATGATGGAAAGTACAAAAAAGTAAAGTGCAAGAAAGTAAATGACTAGAAAGTAAAACCAAGTGAAGCATTTGTGCAAACACTTGGAAGTCACAAATGTGCAAAAGTAAAGAAAGTCATAAATGTGCATAAGTAAATAACAAGAATTAAAGACAAAAAAAAGAGTAAACAACAAGAATTAAGAATGAAATTAACATTGGGATCAAGAGATATTGCATTCTTAGGATCAATAGTTTTCATCTCCTCTTCAATCATGCAACTCATTGACCTCTTGGCAATCATGATTGATTGAATCTCAATTCCTTGGTAATTCAATCTCTCAAATCTTGATCAATAGCCAATTCCTTGGTCTAATTGCTCATGAGAAAAGATGAAGAATGGTCCCTAATTATACCACACACATTCCTAGACCCAAATAATGGATAGATTAAATGTCACAATATCCCATTCATACCCAAACCTACTCAAGTGTGAGAAGGATTTTCAAGCATCATTCTATGTTTCCTTTCCCAAGGTTCACATAGAATTCATATACATTCAATCTCTTTCCCAAGATGATTGAATGATAAAATGAAAGAGAGATGAAGAGAAGAAGAATAAAAACAAATTAATCTATCACATAGCAATAGAGCTCTCTTTCCCAATGTTGGAAATTAGAAACTCATAACTGTTCTGGGGGTTACCTGAAACTGTAGGTCGATCTCGGACGAGATCTTCTGTGCTGGTCGGGGCTGTTGTATCCGACTTGGTGATAGTGCTGATCCTTCATCCCCAGAGGGTGGGGGGTACCTGCAAAGGACTCTGATGCTTAAGTTAGCAAGGGTATTAAGCAGGTATTGAGTAGAATCAGAGTATGAGTTATACCTGGGTGCTCCAGTGTATTTATAATGGCGTAGAATGACCTTCTTAGATAAGATAAGTTAGTTATCTTATCTTATCCTTATCTTATCTTCAAGTGTGGTCATCTTATCTTCAAGGGAACCGCTTTTATCTCTAACGACTTGGGCTGCCCTTGGATTTGGGACGTGTTCCTCTATTTGGGCCCTTTGTTGGGCTTTCCTATGACTTGACCGAGCTCTCTGAGAAGAGGTCGGGTCATCCTGACCTGAAGAGGTCGATCGCTTTGTCTGTAGAATATCCCGGGTCGGACAGCTCGACCCAGGGTATGAACAGTGCCCCTGCTCGAGCTCGGTCTTCCTTTTTGAGGTCGAGTCTTTAGTTTTAGGACTTCGATCTTTCTTTGGTGAAGCCGAACTCGAGCATTTTGTCGATTTTTTTTGTAGAGTTCTCCTTTTTTGAATGCGGAACATTTTTGTTTCGTTTCCTCTGAAAGCGTGCGTTTTTGCGTTAGTGCCCTGGCCTTAGGAATGTGCGAGGGTTTTTAATGCCCCCATTAATTGGTTTTCAATGCCCCGTTTCTCTTGCTTCTTTTATTTTGAACTTCACACACGGAGACGGTTTTTTCTCCTTTCTGTAACTTCCCCATTTCTTTCTCATTTTTGTTGTTTTCGTCTGTCGTATGCCCTTTCGCATTTTTCTTTGTGACATTGTTTGGCGATCGTGGGTGCTCTTTTTGCTTTTGACGGCAACTCTTGATCTCTTTGTCTTCGCTCTCTGCCCGCTTCTCCTTTTTCAGGTTGGTTTATCTTCTCTTTTTTGCTTGCATTGTTCCACTTTCTAGTACAGTAGGGTTTTTGTTTGAGTGTATATTTGGGAAAGTTTGAACCTTTTCGCTTTTCTGTATTTTTTGTTGCTGTGATTTCTAGCTTTTTCTTCTCTGATGTTCCTGTGGCAGTTGAAGCTTCCTAAGGCTTTTGCATGTTGTTGTTTAATTTCGTTTGATTTTTGAAAAAAAGATTACGCCTTTATCTGTTTTTCCGTTTGGCATGTTCTTGCTGTTGGGTGGACTGAGGTTGTAATTTCTATCAACGCTTATTTTGATGACTTTATTTGGTTTTTGTTGGGACGTGTAAAGATGTAGGCTTGTAGGCTTCCCTGAATCTTTTTTCTGCCTCCAAAGGATGCCCCCTAGAACCTTTTGGATTGGGTCCTGGGGTTTTTTTTGTTGCTTTACCTGGTTTCTTTGACACCTATATGCTTTAGTTTTGTGAGTTGCCTCCGTTTATGCCCGAGTTGTTCAATTAGTATTCCGAGTTGTTTTTGAGTAATCCAATCTTCTTTTCTTCTTGTAGGACTAGTTAACCATGTCTTCTCGCAAAAATATTGTTGAGACGTCTTCCCAGGTCCCTGAGGGCATGGCCGATTGGGTGAATTCTATGGTCCTCTTATGCGTCTCGTTGGTTGACTCCGAGTTTTGTCAGCAACTTAGGCAGTTTCATAGGAATTGTAGCAACAGTAGTGACGAGAAGAATTATGAGCTCGTATCTCCGACTTCTGATGAAAGGGTTTGCTTTTCTACCCGGATTGCTGGAGAGCGCCCCTTTTTCTATGCATATGACTTCTCTTTTAGTCAAATGAATATTAGTCTTCCTTTTACCCCTTTTGAAACCAACTTGTTATGGTCCTGTAATGTAGCTCCATCCCAACTTCACCCCAATTCCTGGGGTTTTATAAAAATATTCCAGCTGCTATGTCGTGAATTTGGCATCCCTGCTTCGCAATCTCTTTTCATTTATCTCTTTGTTTTGACAAAGCCTGGTGTAGTGAAGAAGAAAGCCGCTTGGGTTTCTTTCCGAGCTTCACAGGGGAAAAAGGTTTTCTCCATGTTTGATGAGTCTTTTTGCGATCTCAAAAATTACTTTTTTAGGGTTCGAGCTGTTGAAGGAGCTCGGCCCTTTTTTCTAGATGAGAATGATGAGCCCACCTTTCCTTTATAGTGGCAAAAGAATGTAGTGGTATCGAGATACTCGTGGGAGATGTTAGATGAGGCTGAACAAGCTTTTGTGACTGTGCTGGAAGAAAACTGGGGGGAGCCTCCTCATCTTGACACAAAGAAATTTTTAGCTAACCCCTCTCTCCTCTGAGTTGAGTTGGAAAGTGGTCAATTTTTTCTGTTGGTTTGCTTGTTATGTTTGTCTCTTTTGAGATCTTTTTCTGAATCGTAGCTTGGCTTCCTGTTTGTGATGTTTGTTTGCAGAGATGATTAAGAACAATGAGTCCATGAAGGCCTATAAGAGGGCAAGGAAGGCTACTGCGGCTCAGAATGCTTCGGCCAAGGCGGCCGGGGAGGGAACTTCTTAGGTTTCATCTAAGCCTTTGGTTACAAGTTCTCTTGGGCCGAGGAAGGTTATCCCCACTCCTTGAGTTTGTTTGATTGATCCTTCTGCTAGTACTTCCTCTCCTTCTGCCGCTCCTCCTCCAAAAAGACCTCGGACTGTCGAGCCGTTTAATCTTGGTGCTCTTGACTTTGATGCTGTTGGGTTTGTAGATCAACAGATTGCTCCCTATGGTGTCATGCCTACCGACGATGTATCCATTCTTCATCATTTGGATTTTATTACTCAAAGTGGTATTACACTGGCACACATGGGGGCGACTTTATACCGAACTGCTCAAGATCTTCCTATCCATGCTACTAAGGCTTTTATGGAGGAGGCAAAATCAGAGTTTGACCGAATTAAGGGTTTGAAGGAGGAGCTCGAGGTGAAAGTGGTCGAGCTAGAGAAGGAGCTGAAGGGGGAAAAGGCCCGGGCTGTTGGTCTGGCGGCTGCCGTGCAACTGGCCGACGATAGGGTGCTAAAACATAAGGATAGCTATGTTGCTACTTATAGAGAGATGACGAAGCTCAGGAGTAGGTTGGAATTAGTTCAGGCTGATTACACCAAACTTCAAGGTCATCTTGTAGGTAGTGTTACTGCGACTTATGAGAATCTGAAAGAGCAATTTCGAGTTCTTGTGCCAGATCTCGACCTTTCCCTTTTTAGCCTGGACAATGTTGTTAAGGATGGTAAGATTGTCCCTGACGATCCCGATGATGATGATGATGATCGTCCTTCACTGCCTGCTACCAAGTCTTCTGCTGTGCTGACTTCTCTGACTTCTACTGCTGGGATCAATCGTCCAGAATGGGAACCGGATTGCCAAGTCTTGAACCGAGATGATGGGATGGTAGATGTGGTGCCTCTTCAGACTCGTCCTCCTTTACCCCGAGTTGATGCTGCTGAGAAGTCTTCTGATGTTGTCTGAGTTTTCTCCCTTTATAATGTAGATAGCCCAGCTTGTGGGCTTTTGAACTCTTTATCTTGTAACTGGTGTTTTGGTGACTGTTGATACTTTTTTGGTTGCTTGTTTAGCAACTTTATTTTGAAAAACAAAGTAGTTTTCGAGCTTCCGGGGCTGATCTTGATGGCCTCTGGAGCTTGCTATTATCATAACTTAGTAGTTTTTATATCATGTCTGCTTGAACTTAGGTTGGGACATGATCAGCTTGATTATTTGGCTTGGTTTTGTTTGTAATCCTCCTTTTTGGACCTCGTTTAGATCTCTTTTGAGGACTATTTTTGTAATTTCTATGTTTTGGGCCTGACTTCATCATGTCGGGTCCTGTCGAGTTTGCTTGGTAATCCTCTTTCTTGGACCTTGTTCAGGTCTCTTTTGGGGATTACCATTTGTAGCTTTACGTCTTTCTGGGCCTATTTCGTCACGTCGGGCCCCGTCGAGTTACTTGATGATCCTCTTTCTTGGACCTTGTTCAAGTCTCTTTCAGGGATTATCTTTGTAACTTATCTTTCTGGGCCGACTTTGTCAGGTCGGGCCCTGTCGAGTTTTCTTGGTAATCCTCTTTCTTGGACCTTGTTCAGGTCTCTTTTGGGGATTACCTTTTGTAGCTTTATATCTTTCTGGGCCGACTTCGTCATGTCGGGCTTTGTCGAGTTACTTGATAATCCTCTTTCTTGGACGTTGTTCAGGTCTCTTTTAAGGATTTATCTTTTGTAACTTTATCTTTCCGGGCCGAATTTGTCACGTCGGGCCCTGTCGAGTTACTTGATAATCCTCTTTGTTGGACCTTGTTCAGGTCTCTTTTAGGGATTATCTTTTGTAACTTCTTTTTCTCCGGGCTGACTTTGTCACGTCGGGCCATGTCGAGTTACTTGATAATCCTCTTTCTTGAACCTTGTTCAGGTCTCTTTCAGGGATTATCTTTTGTAACTTTTTGTAGGAGTCCGACTTCGTCATGTCGGGCTCTTCGAAGTTATAATAATCCTCTTTTATAGGGTTGGCCAGACCTCTTTCCAGGGCTTTACTTATAACTTGGGTTGTTATGGCTGGTCTGACTTTTTGTGCCGGCCAGTCTTTAAGTTATTTTATAGCAATCCATTTTATTAGGACCTCGTAAGGTCCTTTCTATGAATCACTTTCTATAACTTCTTGCATTATTCTGTTTTCATCTTTGCTGATTTTGTAGAATTTGGGATTTTAGCCCTCGTTTATATCGTGATCGCACAGTGAATTTGGTTTTCACTTTCTGTCGATCTGTAGCTTTACAATCGGGCAATGAATATTTTCAGAATAATACGACTTGAGCATTTGTAGAGAATCTGAACAAATTTTATTAAGAGAGAATGCAAATATACACGAGGAGTTAATTTCCTAAGTCGGGTGATTTGTAGGTCTTGGCGGGGCGCCTCGTTAAAAAACCTTTTTCAGGAAAAAGAGTGTGCCTTGTCCAAGATCTTTTATCATCCCTAGCTATAGTACCTTCTTAGGTTGCAGGCGTGCCATGATCTAGGAAGCTCTCGCCCGTTGAGTTCGGAAAGCCTATAGTAGCGCTTTCCCAATACTTCTATGACTCGGAAGGGTCCTTTCCAGTTTGCTGCCAGCTTTCCTTCTCCAGGTCGAGTTGTTCCTATGTCGTTTCGGATTAGGATGAGGTCGTCTTCAGCAAAGGTCCGTTGTATTACTTTTCGGTTGTATCTGGAGGTCATTCGTCGTTTCAACGCCTCTTCCCTTATCCGAGCTTTTTCTCGGATTTCTGGAAGTAGGTCGAGCTCTTCCCTTTGAAGTTGGGAATTGGCTTTTTCGCTAAAATGGATTACTCTGGGTGATCCTTCTTCGACCTCTACTGGTATCATTGCCTCCATTCTGTAAGCTAATCGGAAGGGTGACTCCTTTGTCGTGGAATGTGGAGTCGTTCGGTACGCCCATAGGACTTGTGTGAGCTCCTCAGCCCAGGCTCCTTTTGCATCCTGTAATATCCATTTTAACTTTGCTAATATAACTTTGTTAGCAGCTTCAGCTTGCCCATTTGGCTTGGGGGTGCTCAACAGAGGTGAATTGTTGTTTTATATTCAGGTCGGCCGCTAGTTTTCTGAAGCCTGCATCTGTGAACTGGGTACCATTGTCTGTAGTGATGGAGTATGGAACTCCGAACCTTGTGACGATGTTTCTATATAGGAATTTCTGACTTCTTTGAGCTGTGGCATTGGCTAGGGGTTCTGCCTCGATCCATTTTGTGAAGAAGTCTATTCCTACTATGAGGAATTTGACTTGTCCTGATCCTTGAGGAAAAGGTCCGAGGAGATCGAGTCCCCATTTTGCGAATGGCTAAGGTGAAGTTACGCTGATGAGTTCCTCTGGCGGAGCGGTGTGGAAGTTGGCATGCTTTTGACATGGCGAACATGTCCTTACAAATTCTGTGGCTTCTTTTTGTAGAGTTAGCCAATAGAATCCTGCCCGAAGTACTTTTTTGGCGAGTGCTTGCGCTCCAAGGTGATTGCCATAAATGCCACTGTGTACTTCTTCTAGGATATCCTTAGTGCTGGATGTCGGCACGCATTTTAGCAATGGTGTTGAAATCCCTCTTTTGTATAGGGTATTATTTATGATGGTGTAGTATTGTGCTTCCCGTTTTAACCTCTTTGCCTCTTTCTTATCTGTAGGGAGGGCTTCTGTTGTGAGGCAATTAATTATGGGGGTCATCCATCCCTGATCGCGTCCTGTTATGGCTAGGACCTTTTCTTCTTCTGAGATTGATGGATTCTGTAGAATTTCTTGGATAAGGCTTTTATTGTTGCTGGCTAGTTTTAAGAGTGCATCGGCCTGGGCATTCTGTTCTCGGGGTATGTGTCGAATCTCATACTCTACGAGTTGTCTGAGCTGTTCCCTGGTTTTGTCCGAGTACTTTTTTATAATGGGATCTTTGGCTTGGTAGCTTCCTGTTATTTGTGAAGTGACTACCTGTGAGTCACTGAAGATGATAAGTTTTTGAGCTCCAACCCCCCTAGCCAGCTTCAAACCAGTAAGTAGTGCCTCATATTCCCCTTGATTGTTTGAGGTAGGGAACCCAAATTTGAGGAAGAGTTCGATTTGGATCCCCTGGCCGCATTCAATTATTACGCCTGTGCCACTTTCTGTTTTATTTGAGGAGCCATCCACATATAGATTCCATTCTGCAGGGATTTTCGGTGTGTCCGTAAATTCCGCAATGAAGTCGGACAGATATTGAGATTTGATGGCCGTCCGAGCTTCGTATTAAAGGTCAAATTCGGACAACTCGACTGCCCATTGCATGATTCCGCCTGCCAAGTCTGTTTTCTGTAAGATTCCTTTTATGGGCTGGTTGGTCCAAACTTTAATGGTGTGAAACTGGAAATATGGGTGAAGTTGTCGAGATGTTATTATGAGAGCGTAAGCGAACTTTTCTATTTTCTGGTAGTTCTGCTCGGACCCTTGTAACACTTTGCTGATAAAGTATATGGGTTGTTGCCCACTGTTGTCTTCTCGGACCAGTGCTGAGGCTATTACCCGATTTCCCACTGCGAGGTACAAGATGAGTGGTTCTCTTTCCCGTGGCCGATTTAATATAGTTGGCTGTCCCATAAATTTTTTGAAGTCCTGGAAGGCTTGCTCGCATTCAGCTGTCCATTCAAACTCCTTTCCCTTCCTTAGAGTGGCATTGAAGGGGAGAGATCTTATAGCTGATCCAGCCAGGAATCTGGACAAGGCTGCCAACCGCCCGTTGAGTTGTTGTACCTCTTTGATACAAGTCGGACTTTTCCTGTCGAGTACGGCTTTGCACTTGTCCGGGTTTGCCTCAATTCCTCTCTGTGTGATCATAAAACCCAAGAATTTACCAGCTTCTACTGTGAAGGTACATTTCGTGGGATTGAGTTGCATGCCGTGTCATCTTATGGTGTTGAATACTTGTGTTAGGTCGGATAATAAGATCTCTTCGTTTTGCGTCTTTACTAGCATGTCGTCTACGTCGACCTCCATGATCTTTCCGATGCGATCCGAAAAAACTTTGTTCATTAATCTTTGGTAAGTGGCTCCCACGTTTTTGAGACCGAAGGGCATAACAATGTAGCAGTAATTTGCCTTTGGGGGTTAAGAAAGAGGTTTTTTCTTGGTCGGGTGGGTACATTGGGATTTGGTTATATCTCGAGTATGCGTCCATAAAGGAGAGGTATTTGTATCTAGAGGAGGCATCTACCAGTGCGTCGATGTTTGGGAGCAGATAAGGATCTTTCGGGCAAGCTTTGTTGAGATCAGTATAGTCGGTGCACATTCTCCACTTCCCAATTGACTTTTTTACCAAAATGACATTAGCAAGCCATAGCGGGTATTTGACTTCTCTTATGAAACCTGTCTCCAGTAGAGCTCGTACCTGTTCTTCCACCGCTTGAGAGCATTCTGGTCCTAGCTTTCTGCGCCTTTGTTGTACCGGCCGAGATCCTGGGTAGACTGCTAGCTTGTGGTACATTAGTTTGGGATCTATGCCTGGCATGTCTGCGGCCTTCCACGCAAAGAGGTCGGCGTTGTCGCGTAGGAACTGTATGAGTGATTCTTTTATGTCCCCTTTTAGGAGTGTGCCGATGTTGGTTGTTTGGTCCGGGGTGTTCTCGATCTGGATTTTCTCTATTTCTCCTTCAGGTTGTAGGCGGAGCTCCTCCTGCCTCCGAACTCCACCGAGCTCGATTGTGTGAAATTCTTCTCCTCTGCCTCTGAGGTTTAGACTTTTGTTGTAACAGCGGCATGCCATCTTCTGATCTGCCTTTACTGTGGCTATTCCACCTGTAGTTGAGAACTTCATGCATAGATGCGGAGTCGAGACTATTGCGCCAAGCTGATTTAATGTTGCCCGACCTATTAGGGCATTGTAGGCTGAGCTTACGTCGACGACGATGTAATCTATTTTGAGTGTTATTGATTGACTTCCTTTTCCAAAAGTTGTGTGGAGCGAGATGTATCCCATCGGTTGAACTGGGGTATCTCCTAGCCCGAACAGGCTGTCCGGATATGCTCTGAGTTCTTTTTCTTGCAAGCCGAGTTTGTCGAAAGCGGTTTTGAATAAGATATCGGCAAAGCTCCCCTGGTCTATCAATGTGCGGTGAAGATTTGTGTTTGCTAGTATAATAGTGATGACCATGGGATCGTCATGCCTTGACGCGACGCCGGATGCGTCTTCCTTGGTAAAAGTGATCGCGGGATGTCGGGTGCTTCCTCCTTTTTTGTGACGTGATATACGTCTTTGAGATGTCTTTTGCGGGATGATTTGGAGATTCCTCCCCCGACAAATCCGCCGTGTATCATGTGGACATGTCTTTCTGGCGTCTGGGATGATCGCGCGGTTGATCCGACATCTTCAGCTCTTCTTTTTTTCCTTTGTTCATCATCATGGGTGGCCAGGTATCGATCTAGCTTTCCTTCTCGTACAAGCTTTTCTATGACATTTTTTAAGTCAAAACACTGATTGGTGGAGTGCCCACGGATCCGATGGTATTCACAATATTCCGCCTGGTTTCCTCCTCCTTTTTTCCCTTTGAGTGGTCGATCTGGTGGTATTTTTTCTGTGTTGCAAACCTCTCTGTAGACATCCACAAGAGACACCCGAAGAGGAGTGTAATTGTGGTATTTTTTATTTTCTCTCTATGGCGATCTTCCTTCTTTTTGGAATCTTTGTCTTTATCCCGAGAGGTGAACCCGACCTTTGAGGTCTCTCCTAATCGGGAGTTTTCTTCCATGTTGATGTATTTTTTCGCTCGTTCCTGCACCTCATTTAGAGACGTGGGGTACTTCTTTGATATAGATTGACTAAAAGGCCCTTCTCGCAAGCCATTAATGAGGCCCATGATAATGACTTCTGTTGGCAGGTTTTGTATATCCAGGCATGTCTTGTTGAATCTCTCCATGTAGTTGCGCAGGGTTTCTCTTTCTCCTTGTCTGATTCCCAGTAAGCTGGGCGCATGTTTAGCTTTGTCCTTTTGGATTGAGAATCTGGCCAGGAATTTCTTGGCCATGTCGTCGAAACTCGAGATAGATCTAGGAGGGAGGTTGTCGAACCATCGGTGAGATACATTCTGCTCCTGAAGTTGCTGAGATGATGGCTAGGATCCATAGTGCCGTCGTACAAGGTCATGTATGGGAGTTTAAAGTCTTTTGGGATTCTTGTCTTCATGATCTCCTTGGTGAAGGGATCTTGCTCCTTGCAAGTGCTATCTTCAGGAGTGGATCGGCTGGCTTTAGTCTTGACATTGGCTTCAAGTTTTAGGAGTTTGTTCTCCAATTCCCGGTGATGCCAGGGCATCTAGGCCAGTTTCACTGACCTTTTCTTTACTATTTTAGGGTAGTTTCATGCATTTTCCTAGTGAATAAGGCAAGTTTTGGGTGAAAATACACTTACACCTTCATTTAAGCAACTATTGAGATTTTTGCCAGAATTGCATGAGAATTTGATGATGCATAATCTCATGACATTGGCTAGAGCTTTAATGCACTTTAATTGCTTGATTTTAGGACAAATGAAGCATGGAAGAACCACATTAGCATTCACATTAACTTAGTTAACGTGACTACTAACGTGGGATGGCAAAGAGCTTGCAACGTTAATGAGAAAAGTGATAACCAATAATGCCTGCGAAGCCATTCATAGCTTACATTAAGAGCCACGTTAACTAAGTTAACGTGGTACTTAACGTAGAAGAAAAAGAGGACTCCACGTTAACGAGAAACATGAACTCCAATAACGTTTCTCCTCAACGTTAGTGGTAAAAGTGAACACCACTAACGTTGGGAAACTAGGCAATGCCCCATGTTAAGAGTCACGTTAACTTAGTTAACGTGAACTCTAACGTGGAAGAGGATCAACAACGCCAACGTTAGTGACACTCACTTTTGTCACTAACGTTGGATCATTAGCATTGCCTACGTTAACTCTCACGTTAAGATTGTTAACGTGAAAGTTAACGTGGAGTTGAATTCAAAGAACCAACGTTAGTGACACTCACTTTTGTCACTAACGTTAAGAGCTACGTTAGCCAAGCTAACGTGAGATCTAACGTTGGGGCAAGAGGCAAGCAACGTTAATGGGAAAAGTAATTCCCATTAACGTTTGCAAAAAGGGGCACAAGCCAATGTTAATGGGAAAAGTGAGTCCCATTAACGTTGGCCAAGGATTGAGTAAGAAACGTTAGTAGTCACGTTAAGATTTCTAACGTTGGAATTAACGTGGGTATATAAGGGTGGAACGTTAGTGGAATAAGTGAATGCCACTAACGTTCTCGCACTCAAAATGTTACCCAACGTTAATCTCACTAAATGCCCAAGCCTAATTCATATTTCTCTGCAAGCTGGGCCCACTAAAGATGAGAATTGCTTCAACTCAAGGTCCAGAGCCCACATCTAAGACTTGAAGAACTCACTAGAAGACTATGAGGAGTAGTATAAATAGGAGTAGTTTTGAACTAGAGAAAAGCTTAGCACTTTTGAGAACTACTCTCTGCATATTTACTTTTCTGTACTTCTAGCATGATTCTTCTTTTCTGCCATTTTTGATTCCTAGAGCTTTGAACAACTAAACCCCTTTCATTGGGTTAGGGAGCTCTGTTGTAATTTGATGGATCAATTATAGTTTTCATTCTTCTTCTTCGTTCTTTTCTCTTGATCTTACTAGAAAGCTTTCGATCTTAATTCAATTGGTTAGTTGTCTTGGAAAAGAAACTCTCCATAATTGGATCTCCTTTGAACCTTGGAAAAGGGATGAGGAAATCATGCTAGAAATGCTTTCTCATGTTGGACCAAATTGGGGTTTGGATGGATATTGTGACATTTAATCCTCCCAACACTTTGATTTGGAAATACATATGGTATAATCAGTGACCACACTTTCATCTCTTCCTATGAGCAATTAAATCAAGGAATTGGGCAATTGTTCAAGCTTAGAGAGATTGGATTGCCAAGGAATTTGGATCCAATCACTTAAGATTGCCAAGGAGATTAATGAATGCATTGATTGAGGAAGAGATGAGAATGAACTTGATCCGGAGAATGCAACATCTCCTAAACCCAATGATATCCCCATTTCTAATCTTACCCATTCTATTTACTTTCTGCCATTTAAATTCCTCCTCATTATCCCAACTCCCCATTTAAGATTCTGCACTTTAATTTCTGTTATTTACTTTCTAGTCATTTTAATTCCTGCATCTCAATCTCAATTCTGTTTAGCTCAACTCGCATATTCTTCTAACTAAAGTTGCTTGACCAATTAATCCCTGTGGGATTCGACCTCACTCTATTGTGAGTTTTACTTGATGACAATTCGGTATACTTGCCGAAGGGAAATTTGTTGAGAGACAAGTTTTCATGCATCACCCGGCGTCGCCTTATTTCTCTTTGCAGGTCCTTCTCAGCCTCTTGTTGACGTAGAGCTTCTTCCTCAAGTTGTTTTAACCAACCTTGAAACGCATCCAGGGCTCCCTCGTTTGGGGAGTTCTTTTCATTATTGATTTGGGAAATATCTTTTGGTGTAGTATCCACGTTTTTGTGCGGCGTTCTATCCTCTAGATCTGAGTCGTGGTTGTTGTCATGGTCATCCGCCATGGTACTGGGATGACTTCCAGGTTCCCCAACAATGGCGCCAATGTTCTGGGGGTTACCTGAAACTGTAGGTCGATCTCGGACGAGATCTTCTGTGCTGGTCGGGGCTGTTGTGTCCGACTTGGTGATGGTGCTGATCCTTTGTCCCCAAAGGGTGGGGGGTACCTGCAAGGGACTCTGATGCTTAAGTTAGCAAGGGTATTAAGTAGGTATTGAGTAGAATCAGAGTATGAGTTATACCTGGGTGCTCCAGTGTATTTATAATGGCGTAGAATGACCTTCTTAGATAACTAAATATTTATAATAGTGTGTATGAAAGAAATGGAAGAAGAGAAGAGAATGAGAGTGAAAGGAGAGTGGAGTCACCTCCACCCCTCCATGGTGTGTGTGAATTGATGAATCTAAGGTCCTATTTATAAGCTACCTAAATTACAAACTCAAATGAAATTACAATCAAATGCAAATTTCCTAATTACTTCTAGATGATTCTTGTGGCCTTGATTGATTGTTAATTGTGGCTTGACTTGGGCTTGTGAACTTTTAATTATCTTCATGGAAGCTTAAAACATTGAAGAATAAATGAAGGAATTGGAGTATTTGAAAGTGGCCCAATGTGGAATGTCATTGAAGTGGCATTTTGGGCTTTTGAAGGTTTGAAAAACCTCGCACGCTAAAGTATTGATCTGTTTGGGTCCTAAATTAAATGCTCACTATAAACTATTATATATCATTCGAAAACCCTAAATCTCAGCTTTCTAACGCCGCTGAAAGCATGTCATTTGGACTTCTCTAGCCCAAATTATGATCTTTTGAAGGTGAAGAGGTCAGTCTGGCGAAGTGCATGGACTTGTTTTACGCTGAAATTGTGAAGCTAAATGAATAGCAATTTGTACCCCCAAATCCAGTATTCACTATAGAGTATTATATATGGTTGGAAAGCTATGGAAGTCTATTTTTCAATGGAACTAATATCATCTCATTTGAAACTTTTTAGCTCGAGTTATTCTTGTTTGAGTGTGAAGAAGTCAGGGTTGCAAATCCTCTTTGCTTCTCTTTGAGTTTGTTTCCAACTCTTTTGCCACCTTGGGAGTGTGCTTCCTCTATTAGTGCTTTTATTGCTTCTTTTTCGATCATTTCCTACAAAATTCATTAACTCAAGCAATCAAAGCAATATTCAACTTAAGCACAACAAATACTCAAGAATTGGTCATTATGAACTCATTTTTTATATGAAAAAGCATAGAAAAACATATCATGATGCGCAGTCATCATAACTATAATGGCTTGGGGAAAATAAGATGGTTTAACATAAAAGGATCCAAAAAGATTTTGATACCGAAGGTCACTTGAACCTTTTGGTAGGTTTGCCTAGCATCCAAGAGAAAAGACAACATGTGGTATATGGATAGTGGATGCTTTATGCATATGACCGAAAAGTAAACATTCTTCATCAAGCTTGATGAATATGGTGGAGGTTTTGTTACTTTCGGTGACAATAGAAAGGGAAAAATAGTGGCCATAGGTAAAGTGGGTAAGAACTTCTCTTTTTTCATTAATGACGTTTTGCTTGTTGATGGATTGAAGCACAATCTACTAAGCATTAGCCAATTTTTGATCTTGGATATTTGGTTATTTTTAGAAAATTGGATTGCTTGGTTATTTGTGAAAAATCCAATGATATTTTGTTTAAAGCAAAAAGGTGCAATAATGTGTATAGATTAACTCTAGAGGATTTAAAGGATCAAAAAGTAACTTGTTTTACCTCTCTTGAAACTAAAAAATGGCTTTGGCATAAGAAATTGGGACATGCAAGCATGTACCAAATTTCTAAGCTCATTAAAAAAAATTTAGTTAAAGGAATTCCAAATATCAAATTTGATAAAGATATTACTTGTGATGCTTGTCAACATAGGAAAACAAGTAAGATCATTTTTTAAACTCAAAGATGGAATCTCCACTAAAAGGCCATTGGAAATGTTACATATTGATCTTTTTGGTCCTACTAGAACTCAAAGTTTGGGAGGAAAACATTATGGTTTGGTAGTGGTGGATGATTACTCTATATTTGGTTGGGTTCTTTTCTTAGCTCACAAAAATGATGCGTTCTATGCTTTCTCTTCTCTTTGCAAAAAGATCCAAAATGAAAAGGATTTAAAAATTGTCTACTTGAGAAGTGATCATCGAAAGGAGTTTCAAAATCAAGATTTTAAAAATTTTTGTGATGTATTTGGAATAGCACATAACTTTTCATGCCCAAGAACACCTCAACAAAATGGGGTTGTTGAAAGAAGAAATAGAAGCCTTCAAGAAATGACTAGGGCAATGCTTTGTGAAAATGATGTTCCAAAAATTTTGTGGGCTGAAGCTGTAAATACAGCTTGTTATATTCTAAATAGGACCATCATTAGAAAAGGTTTAAAGAAAACTCCATATGAGCTTTGGAAAGGAACCCCACCTAATCTTAAGTATTTCCATATTTTTGGATGCAAATGTTTTGTACTTAACAATAAAGAAAATCATAAAAAATTTGATCCAAAATCTTATGAAGGAACGTTTATTGGATACTCCACCACTAGCAAAGCATTTAGGGTTTACCTCAAAGAATATAGAACTATTGAGGAATCCATACATGTGTCATTTTGTGATTCTAACTCCATTCCCGGTGCTCTTTTAGATGATGATGCAGGTAGTGAAACTAATGTTAACCATCAAGTCAATCAAAAAAATCCCAAATCTGTCCTAGCTGTTGAATATGTCGGTCCATAAACATCTCTTCAGAATGGAGGAGACATTTCTGTTTCGTCTCTTGAACAAGCAAGAGAATCCAGAGCAGAGTTCCCAACTGAAACTAATCAAAGCAAAACCATTCCTTAAAGGCCACATGAATGGAATTTTTGAAGAATTATCCTAATGAATTCACCATTAATGATCTTTCACAAGGCATAACCACAAGATCCTCAAGAAAGAAGCAAGCGGATGCAAGCAACGTTGCCTTCTTGGTCTCCCTTTATGGTGGCGATCCCTTCTGGGGTTGGGAAGTTCATGCACAGATGTGGAGTGGAGACCACCGCAGTGAGCTGGTTCAGCGTTGTCTGACCTATTAGGGCGTTGTAAGCTGAGCTCACGTCGACTACAATGTAGTCTATGCTCATCGTTCTAGACTATGTTCCTTTTCCAAATGTTGTGTGCAGTGGGATATACCCAAGTGGTTGGATTGGGGCGTCTCCGAGTCCGAACAAGCTATTCGGATAAGCTCTGAGCTATTTCTCTTGTAGGCCGAGCTTGTTGAAGGCAGATTTAAACAGGATATCTGCGGAGCTTCCTTGGTCTACGAACGTTCAGTGGAGATTAGCGTTGGCGAGTATGATGGTAATGACCACGGGGTCATCATGCCCTGGGATGATGCCTGCGGCATCCTCTTGAGTAAAGGTAATAGTGGGGAGGTCGAGCGACCTGTCCCCCTCTCCAACATGATACACCTCTTTGAGGTATCTTTTGCAGGATGATTTGGAGATCTCTCCTCCCGTGAATCCTCCGTTTATCATGTGAACATGTCTCTCAGGGGTGTGAGGGGGACGTTCAGCTCGTCCGACCTCTTCATCCCTTCTTCTCTTTTTTGTTTCATCCGCTCTATTGGCTATGAATCGATCTAATCTTCCTTCTCGTGCCAATTTTTCTATAACATTCTTTAGGTCGTAGCACTTATTGGTAGAATCCCTGTAGATTCAGTGGTATTCACAATACTCTGTCCGACTTCCTCCTCTCTTGTGTTTAATTGGGCGAGGTAGTGGGATCTTCTCAGTGCTGCATATCTCCCGGTAAACGTCCACAAGAGACACCCGAAGGGGGGGTGTAGTTGTGGTACTTTCTGGGTTTCCCAGTAGGTTGGTCTTCTTTCTTTCTAGACTCTTTATCCTTGTCCTGAGGTGGGTAGAAGAATCCAGTCTTTGAGGTTTCTCCTAATCGAGAGTTCTCTTCCATATTAATGTATTTTTCTGCCCGTTCTTGAACCTCGTTGAGAGATGTTGGATGTTTTTGGGATATGGAGTGATTAAAAGGTCCTTCTCGTAGGTCATTGATGAGACCCATGATGGCTGTTTCTGTAGAAAGATTCTGTATGTCAAGGCATGCTTTATTGAATCTTTCCATATAACTGCGGAGGCTCTCCTGTTCCCCTTGTTTAATCCCTAGCAGGCTTGGAGCGTGCTTGGTTTTATCCTTCTAGATGGAGAACCTAGCTAGGAATGTCTTGGCGAGGTCATCAAAGCTCGCAATCAACCTCGGCGGCAAGCTGTCGAACCACTTTATTGCTGTTTTGGTAAAGGTCGTTGGAAAAGCTTTGCAACGGATTGCATCTGAGGCATCCGTGAGATACATCCAACTTCTGAAATTGCTGAGATGATGGCTAGGATCAGACGTGCCGTCATATGGGGTCATGTCTGGAGCTTTGAAGTCTTTGGGGACTATAGCTTTCATGATCTCCTTTGTGAACGGGTCTTGATCCTTGTGTGGACTATCTTCGCGATTGGATCAGGTGGTCTTAGTTTTGAAGTCGGCTTCGAGCTTTAGGAGCTAGTCCTCTAGCTCTCGAAGCCATCTCATGTCTCTCCAGAGGTCTCTCTCGGCATCTCGCTGCCATTCAGCTTCCTATTCGAGTTGATTAAGGCGACCCTGCTGTTGACGGATTGCATCCAAGATTTTTGTGTTTGGGGTTTGCTTGTCTCCCTTGGATTGAGGTGTGTCCATTGATGCGGCATCCGTATTTTTAAGCGGCGTTCTATCTTCCAGACCGGAGTTGTGGTCGTTGTCAGGATTGTCTGCCATGACGGTGGGATGACTTCCTGGTTCCCCGGAAATGGCGCCAATGTTTCGAGGGTTATCCGAAACTAAAGGTCGTTCTCGGATGAGACCTTCTGATGGGGTCGGAGCTGTTGCGTCCGACTTGCTGGATCTGGTAGTGTTACTGATCCTTGATCATCGGAGGGTGGTGGTACCTGCAAGAGACTCCGATACTTAAGTTAGCACATTGTGTAGAATCAGAGTATAAGTTATACCTTGGTGCTCCAGTGTATTTGTAGTAGTGTTGAGTGAGCTTCCTTCAGATAAGTTAGTTATCTTATCTTTATCTTTTGTGGGTAAGATCACTTATCTTCTGGACAGCTGCCTTTGGGTCGGCTGTAATTCTCTGCTTCGGGCCTGCTTGGGTCTCTTTCGTGATTTGACCGATCTCTTTAGGAAGATGTCGGTGAGGAACCAACCTTATATGAAGTCGGTCGTTCTTGTCTTCGCCCAACCTAGATCATATTAGCTCGACCCAGGGTATGAACACATACAGACCATCTTCATGTTTCCCAATTTTGCATGTAATTCAAAAAAAATTATTTAGATAAATAAAGTTGAAATTAGTTGTTTTATTGTTTAAAGTTTTTATTTATTTTAATTTAAAAAATTTTTTGAAATATGATTTTAAGCTTAATACACACAGAATATATCAATTTAAAAGGTATCTAGGGTTTTGCTCTTTGTACTCCTCTATTATATTAAAACATTATATCTGTGAGCTCTATTCAATCTATATTGGGTGTTCTTAGAAACGATTTTGGTGGTGACATGCAACTGTGGGGTGTAACACCCTACTACACAGAGCTTTACACTTAAGTCGTAAAACAGAGGTGGTGTGGTATTACAACCTCTAAAATAAGATATATATATATATATATGTGTGTGTGTGTGTGTGTGTGTGTGTGTGTAATAATTGAAAGAATGTAATATACGAGGAGTCTTGAAGAATAGGTAAAGCAAAAATCGTAAAACTAAAAGTGCAACGCTCAGGAATAAGGATTACTTGTGTACGAAGAAAGTAAAGGTACCCCCCCCCACACACACACACACACACACACACACATATATATATATAGTAAGTGAGAATAAAAGGTCAAGGGTATAAAATAATCAAGCTCCTAACTCAGTCTGCAAAGCTAAGGCTGGCCAGAGAATATTTATATACATACATATAGGAATCCATAACCCAAAATACATAAAAGTAATCCTAGTTCTCCATAAACCTCAATGAGGTGCAAAAGTAAAACATATATATATATGAGGAGAGTCTAAACATATAGATATATTAAAATAGAACAAAATATAAAATCCCAAAAGCCCACTTTGCTGCAGAGAACTCCAGACTCCTAGCAAGGTGCCTCTCGACCTGCAACTAAAAAATACAAATATTTCTATGGAATGGAACCGGGGTTCTCAGCATTGTAAAGGTGCCGCGTACATAAGATATAAGGTCCTGGGAAAGGTAGAGGCAATCTTAGAATCCCGACACTCAAATTATAAAACTAAAAGAACTAAAACAGAAACCATAAAAGGGTGGTCCTCTAAGGTTCTAAGTTAACCAAAACCGAACTACAGCCCTCAAATCCTCCACCTTTCCTCCGATCCTCCAACACCGGTGAAACTATAAAAACAAACAAGCAGACAATGACAATCACAGGTAGAATACAAGTACTACAGATAACAAATATAACAATTAAGCATATTAAATTCACTTAGGCATTCCCAATTAATGCACAAGCAAGCAATTCAAACAATATGCATATGATGCATGCCTGTCCTATGGCTGATGAGTCTCATCTATTAATTATCAAGCCAACCCGACAAGTCCGGCTGCTAAACCCTGCACTGTCCCCCGTCGCGCATCCCCAAGAGTCTATGCAAGGCTTTTTCTCATATATAAAATTTGCTCATTAGGGGTATCGTTTCCAGGAACTTATACGTGCCCGCTCACTCTTACGATGTAGGGTCAACAGAGTATCGAGTCTCAACCTAGAGCACGTGCAGGCAAGCCACTGCTCTTTACCCAGGGAAACTCGTATCTCAGATAAAATAAGTGCAAAAGCCTCATTTTCATTCATATTCATTCATATTCTTTGCAAAATCATTAATTTTAGCCATAAGATCACCTATACATCATGTATTTGAACTTTTATACATAATTCATCATAGTCCGGAACAGGTGGGGCGTACCACACCCTTGCATCTACTCGAGGAGCCTCTATATACTAACCAACTTGGAGCAAGTGGAGCGAAACCACAACCCTTGCTTCTACCCAAGAGGTACGTTCTCATTTGCCCAAGAGGAACAAAATAGGGGATCTTAACCTCCCACTAGCTCGCTAGGGGCAATTTTACAATACCAGGAGGAGCAAAGAAGGGGATCCTCACCTTCCACTAACTCCTGGGGTCGCACTTTCAAGAAAGAATGCTCAGATGAAATATTTATTCCTTTCTTTAAACAGATTTATAATTTAAGAAGTATATATATTTAGGCAACCTATCACCTCATACCTAATTCATCACTTCTCAAGATTTCATCATCTCCAAGCTACCACCTCCTTCTAACTTCTTCTCATCAATTAAAACATAACTAAGTTTTAGTAGCTAAAAGACTGAAAATAGATGTTTAGAGGTTTGAAATTTGGTTTTAAAACATAAAATACACTTTGCTAAAAATAGGGGTCACGCATACGCGTGGGTGCATTTTTTCCCTGCTCGCATACACATGCAACCTCTCGTGTACGCAGGATAGCCAACCCGAAACGAGCGCCCGCGCTATGTGGGAGGCTTGCATATGTGAATTATGCAGGGTTGGTAAAAATTATGAGTACTACAGAATTTCAGCTTTACGCACTAAACTTCTGACACGCATAACGTTTTCGTTTTAAAACAATTTTCATCCGTTCTTTGAATGATGGAAACTTAACAAACCCAATTTTCGTATGAAATAAATTTGCAAGAATTTGAGGTCTGAAAGTTGAGTTATGGCTCGCCGAAGTTTGGCTAAAAATTAGATTTTCACAAAATCTTCCAAACCTCTATTTTCACGAAACATAACTCATTAACCATATTCACACAGCCATATCCTACAATAAAACACACTATATAACAACCATACAGCCCCACATTCTTCATATCCAATCATATCTCAAATTTGACTAGTTTTATTCACAACATTTTGCAATTATACTTAATACAATCATCATTATTTAATGTTATTACATATCACCATCAACATCATCATCAAATAACTAGTCTCACTAAAACAACCATATTCATATCACAATTATTCAATCTATCATACCTCATCAATTCACCATACTTTATCAACTATAACTAACTGTTCATACCCTGGGTCAAGCTATGCGACCTGGGCTGACTAAAGACATGAGTGACTGGCCTCTTCACGACGGTCGCCACCGACCTCTTATTAAAAGAGTTCGGCCAAATTACCATATAGGTCCAAGCAGGCCCAACGGAAGGACAAAGCCGACTCTAAAGGCGGCTAGGCCCTTAAAAGATGAGGCAGATCACCTAAAAGATAGTATAAGATAACTATCTTATCTCAAGGAAAGCCACTCGATACTACTATAAATACACTGGAGCACCCAGGTATAACTCATACTCTGATTCTACACAAAATCCTGTCTAAAGCATGTGCTAACTTAAGCATCGTAGTCTCTTGCAGGTACCACCACCCTCCAGTGATCAAGGATCAGCAACACCACCAAGTTCAACAAGTCAGAGACGATAGCTCCGGCCACAGCAGCAAATCTCATCTGAGATCGACCTTCAATTTCAAGAAACCATCGGAATATTGGCGCCGTTGCCGGGGAACCTGGAAGTCATTCCATCATCATGGCAGACAACCTTGAGAACGACCATAATTCTGATTTGGAAAACAGGACGCCGCATAAGAACGCGGACATCACACCGAAAGATACACCTCAACAAAACGGAGACAAGCATTCTCCAAACATAGAAATTTTAGATGCCTTCCGAGAACAGCAAGAACGTCTCAAGCAGATCGAACAAGAGGCCAAACACCAGTGCGAAGTTGAAAGAGATCCTCGAAGGGAAAGAAGACAACATCGAGAGTTAGAGGACAAGCTCTTAAAGCTCGAGGCTGACCTTAAGACCAAAACCATTCGATCTAGTCATAAAGAGAACTCCCACAAAGATCAAGACCCATTCACCAAAGAGATCATGAAAGCTAAAGTCCCAAAGGACTTCAAAGCTCCTAACATGACCCTATACGACGGTACATCAGATCCGAGCCATCATCTCAATAATTTCAGAAGTAGGATGTATCTCACGGATGCCTCAAATGCAATCCGCTGTAAAGCTTTCCTGACCACCTTAACCAAAACGGCAATAAAGTGGTTCGATAGCTTGCCACCAAGGTCAATAGCAAGCTTCGATGACCTCGCCAAGAAGTTCCTAGCCAGATTCTCCATCCAAAAAGACGGAGCCAAACATGCCCCAAGCCTGTTACAATTAAGCAAGGAGATCGGGAGAGCCTCCGCAACTACATGGAAGGATTCAACAAGGCATGTCTAGACATACAAAGTCTGCCAAGAAAAGCAGCCATCATGGGTCTCATCAATGGTCTCTAAACGAGGTACAAGAACGGGCAGAGAAGTATATCAACATGGAGGAGAACTCTTGACTAGGAGAAACCTCAAAATCCAGACTCTCTTACCCCCCTCGAGACAAGGATAAAGAGTCCAGGAAAAAAGAAGACTAGCCAACTAAAAAACCTAGGAAATACCACAACTACACTCCACTCAGAGTGTCTCTTATGGATGTATACAGAGAGATATACAACACTGAGAAGATCCCACCGCCTCACCCGATTAAACACAAAAGGGGAGGAGGAAATCGGACAGAGTACTGCGAATACCACCAAATCTATAGGCATTCTACCAATGAGTGCTTTGACCTAAAGAATGTCATAGAAAGATTGGCACGAGAAGGGCGACTAGACTGGTTCTTAGCCAGTAAGACGGAGCGACCGAGAAAGAGAAGAAGGGAAGAAGAGATGGAACGAGTTGAACGCCCCCACCACACCCCCAAGAGACACGTTCATATGATAAATGGAGGATTCGCAAGAGGAGGGATCTCTAAATCATCATGCAAAAGACACCTTAAAGAGGTGTACCATGTCGGAGGAGGAGACAGGTCGGCCGACCTTCCCAATATCACCTTCTTTCAAGATGCTGTGGGCATCATCCCAGGGCATGATGATCCCATGGTTATTACCATGATACTGGCCAATGCTAATCTTCATCAAACACTGGTAGACCAAGGAAGCTCTTCGGATATCTTGTTTAAATCCGCCTTCAACAAGCTCGGTCTACAAGATAAAGAGCTCAGAGCATATCCGAATAGCTTGTTCGGACTGGGAGACACTCCAATCCAACTACTTGGATATATCTCACTGCACACAACCTTTGGAAAAGGAACTCGGTCCAGGACAGTTAACATAGACTACATAGTAGTCGATGTGAACTCAGCTTATAATGCCCCAATAGGTCAGAGAACGCTAAACCAGCTCACCACAGTAGTCTTCACTCCACATCTGTGCATGAAATTCCCAATTCCAGAAGGGATCGACACGATAAAGGGAGACCAAAAAATTGCGCGGCGCTGTTACAATGAAAGTCTGAACCTTAAAGGTGACCCCAAAGGGGAGGAAATCAACACTATCAAACTGGAGGGAGTTCAAGCTCGCGAGGAACTTTGACCGCGCCCTGAAGGCGATATCAAAGAAGTCAATATCGGGGATGGCCACGATAAAACAAAAAATATCGGGGCAACCTTAAAGGGATACTTAAAGGAGCCACTGATACATTTCCTAAAGGATAATGCCGATCTCTTTGCATAGAAGGCAGCAGACATGCCCGACATAGATCCCAAGCTAATGTGCCATAAGCTGGCAGTATACCCTGGATCTTGGTCCGTGCAACAGAAGCACAGGAAGCTCAGGCCAGAAAAATCCCAAGCTGTGGAAGAGCAATTGCAAGCTTTACTGGAGGCAGGGTTCATAAGGGAGGTCAAATACCCATTACGGCTAACCAATGTTGTCTTGGTGAAGAAGTCAAATGGCAAGTGGAGAATGTGTACTGATGACACCGGCGTCAGTAAGGCCTGCCCAAAAGATCCCTACCCGCTCCCAAACATAGATACTCTAGTGGATGCCTCTTCCGGATACAAGTACCTCTCTTTCATGGACGCCTATTCAGGATACAATCAAATCCCAATGTACCCACCTGATCAAGAGAAGACCTCGTTCCTAACTCCAATGGCAAACTTTTGCTATATTGTTATGCCCTTCGGACTCAAGAACGCAGGAGCTACCTGCCAAAGACTGATGAATAAAGTCTTTGCGAACCATATCAAGAAACTCATGGAGGTTTATGTAGACGACATGCTGGTAAAAACACAAAGTGAGGAATCACTGTTGTCCGACCTCACCAAAGTGTTCGAGACCATAAGAAAGCATGGTATGCGACTCAATCCTGCAAAGTGCACCTTCGCGGTAGATGTTCATACCCTGGGTCGAGCTGTCCGACCCGGGATGTTCTACCGACAAAGCAACCGACCTCCTTAGGTCAGGACGAGCCGACCTCTTCTCAAAGAACTCGGCCAAACTACCAAAAAAGCCCAACAAAGGGCCCAAACAGAGGAACACGACCCGAATCTAAAGACAGCCCAAGCCTATAGAGATAAAGGTGGTTCCCTTAAAGATAAGATGACCTTGCTCGAAGATAAAGATAAGATAAGATAACTAACTTATCTTATCTAAAAAGGTCACTCCACACCATTATAAATACACTGGAGCACCCAGGTATAACTCATAATCTGATTCTACTCAATACCTGTTTAATACCCTTGCTAACTTAAGCATCGGATTCCCTTGCAGGTACCCCCCACCTTCCGGGGATGAAGGAATTAGCACCACCACCAAGTCCAACAAGTCAGACACAGCAACTCTAACCATTACAGAAGATCTCATCCGAGATCGACCTATAGTTTTAGGTAACCCTCGGAACATTGGCGATGTTACTGGGGAACCTGGAAGTCATCCCATCACTATGGCGGACGACCATGACAATGACCACACCTCAGATCTAGAGGAAAGAACACCGCATAAAAACATGGACACCACACCAAAAGATACTTCCCAAATCAACAACAAGAAGAACTCCCCAAACGAGGGAGCCATGGATGCATTTCAAGACCGGTTAAAACAACTTGAAGAAGAAGCCCTACGTCAACGAGAGGCCAAGAGAGACCTACAAAGGGAAATAAGGCGACGCTGGGAATTGGAGAACAAACTCCTAAAACTTGAAGCCGATGTCAAGACTAAAGCCAGCCGATCCACTCCCGAAGATAGCTCCCGCAAGGAGCAAGACCCATTCACCAAGGAGATCATGAAGACGAAAATTCCAAAGGACTTTAAACTCCCAGACATGACCTTATACGATGGCACTTGATAAACCCATATTTTACGATGTATATTGTGCTCAATTTAAGTGATTTATTCAACCCTTCACCTACTTATTCATGGAAATTGCATAGTTTTGCTTTCCCTTCATTAGAATATGATGTATGAGAAAACATGTTTCCTATGCTTCAAAATTATCAATTTTAATTATCCTTTATTACCATTCGATGCCGTGATTTGTGTGTTGAGTACTTTCAGGTTTTATAGGGCAGGAATGACTTAAAGGATGGAAAGGAAACATACAAAATGGAAGAAAAGCACAAATTGGAGTCCTTGGAGAAATGGGCAGTGACGCGTCAGCATGGACGATGCGAACGCGTGGTTTGCGCTAAAGAGATTCAACGCGAACGCATGGATGCGGCGAACGCGTAACTTGCAAAATACAACTGACGCGGGCGCATGATTGACGCGACCACGTGGAAGAGCAACACACCAAATGACGCGACCACATGACCCACGCGAACGTGTGACGTGCGCGATCTGCAGAATTTGCAGATCTCATTTCCAGCAATTTTTGGGCCCCTTTTGGCCCAGATCTAAGACCAGAGAACACAGATTGAAGGATTATAAATGGAGGAATCCATCCATTTATGAAGGGGGAGAGAATACTGAATTCATACATAGTTTGAGGATTTAGATGTAGTTTTTAGAGAGAGAGGTTCTCTCCTCTCTCTTAGGATTTAAGATTAGAACTCCTCTTAAAGGACTTAGGAACATTTTTATCTCATCTTTCTATCAGGTTCAATATCTTTTTATTTTGATTTCTCTTATTTGTTGAATTATTTATGTTGCCTGATGAGCGGATAATTTGTACGCCTTTTGGCATTGTTTTTAGTATGTTTTCAGTATGATCTAGTTAGTTTTTAGTATATTTTTATTAGTTTTTAGTTAAAATTCACTTTT